>NC_079218.1:44669867-44977367 GCF_029633865.1 Lampris incognitus
GAGAGAGAAAGCATAGCAACAGTATGACAAACCATGGGAGCAGATAACTGCACCAAGTGAGGTGATGCATATTGAGAAGAGAAGGGGACTGAGCACTGACCCTTGAGGAACCCCTTCAGATAAGCCATGCTGTTTTGGACACTTCTCCCCTCCAAGATACTCTAAAATATCTCCCTGAGAGGTACGACATGAAGCAACAGTGGGCAGTTCCTGAGATGCCAAGCTCAGTGAGTGTGGAGAGGAGGATTCGGTGGTTAACTGTGTCAAGGGCAGCTGACAGATCTAGAACCAATAGAGCTGAGGACTGACCAGCAGCTCTAGCTGAATGCAGTGATCCCATTACTGACAGGAGTGCAGTCTTGGTAAAGTGCCCCTGCTTAAAAAGCCAGACTGATTCAGGTCATCAAGGTTATTCTCAGAAAGGAGTTCAGTAAAGACTGTGTACTCAAGTATTTTTGGAAGGGCAGGAGTGAAACCAGTCTGTAGTTTTCAAACAGGGCTGGGTTGAGTGCAGGTCTTTTGAGCAGCGGGTGACTCAAGCTTGCTTAAATGCAGTGGGGAACACACCCGTTGTAAGTGAGGAGTTGATCATGTGTGTGACTGCAGGGTTAAGTATGGGGGAAAGGGTCTGTAGAAGGTTGGACGGTATTGGATCCAGTGGACAGGTAGTAGGTCGAGAGCCATACAGAAGTTTGTAGACTTCCTCCTCAGTCAGAGGGGAGAATGAGGAGAGTGCGGCCCTGTTATCTGGCAGCTGCAGACTAAAACAGTCAGGCTCAGACCATTTCGTCAGGCTCAGAGAACTGCTTACTGATGACAGAGACCTTATCAGTAAAAAATTGGGCGAACATGTAGGTGTGTATGTCAGTATGACTGTATCCAACTGGCTGTAGATATGTTCTGTGCAGGGAACGGGAAGATGATGTTTAAACTTCTCCCTCTACTCCATCTAGGCTAACTCGCAGCCTTTCCTGAATAGTGTTGACGCACTGGGACTCATCTGAACAGAGGTCTTTTATTCTCCTACTGCCTCTGAACTACTCTCTTTCTAATTCTCTAACTCTCTCTCTCTCTCCCTCTCATTCTCTGTCCAATCTCTTTGTCTTTCACACACAAACACATGCATACACATACCTGCACAGCCACCCAACCCCCTCCTCCTCATCATCATCCTCATCATGAAACACATTCTCACACACGGGCAAACAGACAGCGGAGCCAAGCGTCCGGCTGTTACCATGAGAACCCCCTTTTTTGTTTTTTTTTTACCCTGTCAGCATTTCTGAGGCCTGGTAAACTACCTCCCTCCCCTGGCCTCCCTCCTGTGACTCTCCCTCTTTCTTCCTGTCCATGTGCCCTCTCTTTTTTTTTCTTTCCTCAGTAAGAAAAAGGGTATTTGAGAGGCACGACTGTTCTCCCTCTCAGATTCATTCAGCCACGATGTTTGGCATCAACGGTCTCTTCTCCGCCTACTCTCACTCCCACTCTTCACAGCCTTTCTAAGTGTGAACACTAACTCTCTCTCGTGCTCTCTCTCTCCCTCTCTCTCTCTCTCACACACACACACACACACTCTTTCCATAAACTGAGAGTGAAAGGAGAGAGGAGACGGAGGGAGAGGAGGAGAGAAGGACAGAGGGAAGGAGGGAGGGAGAATGTGTATTGAACTACTGAACTCAACCACACTCAATGAACCAGATACAGAATCATGTTAATGGATGGTTACTGATATTTCCCAGCGTGTTGGCCTACTGGGACACAGCAGGCCCAGTCAGCTTGTTCCATCATAATGGACTAAGCCTAGCCCTAAAAGGAGACAATTGGTTTAATGATTTACAATGACAGGACCTTTTTCTTTCTTTTTTAACCAGGACAGGGCTTGCACATCTTTGGAAACTGCCCTTGGTTTCTACTATACTTTACAAATATAACAAGTCACTTGACGCTTAAAAGCGGGGGGGAAAAAAAGATTATAGAAACTGTGGCATGCATTTCCAACAGCCTTTCAAAACCCTACTGGAAATCATAAATGATTCATGGCACCACACAAGTCTTCCACACTAATTGGGAGTTCTACCTTTCTTGGGAAACATTAGTAACATAATATTTAAGAAGTGAGCCTGAGCTGTCTGATGATGGTAGTATCCCCTTCTTCTTTCAGCTTATCCCTTGTTTCTTAGGGGTCGCCACAGCAGATTTTATAGTTTCCACCGGTGCCCTGTGAGGGCACAGCACCAATGATGGCCATTGTCAACCCGGGCCTTGATGGATCCAGCATGGTCTTGTCAATCCGCATACTGATTTGGCAAAATTTTACATCGGATGTCCTTCCTGACACAACCACTAAACCCTGTGGATGGTAGTATCTACTGAACTGAAAAGGACTATGACGGTTATTCGGCCCAGAATCAACCGCAACCAATCTCAAACCTGTATATATCGGGCTCCCGCGGTTCAGTTTAGCTCAGGATTTACAGGTCAAACCGCAACATATTCTGTTTATAATGATGTCTACAATCCACGAGTAATTGTTGTGATATGCTATATTTAGAGAGCATAGCTTTGATTGAGCCTCTCAAAGCTCACCTCCTCACCACATTATAACATCATGACCGTATAATGAGACCTGCCGCTCAGCACATCAACTTAACTGGCACATGTGGA
Organism: Lampris incognitus; assembly: GCF_029633865.1. Lineage (NCBI taxonomy): Eukaryota > Metazoa > Chordata > Actinopteri > Lampriformes > Lampridae > Lampris > Lampris incognitus. The sequence goes on from NC_079218.1 coordinate 44,672,532, forward strand.
AGGAAGTAGGGGTAGCCACAGCTGAACGGAAGGGACTTGTGACTTGATTCGTCCTTTCTATATACATATAGGCTTGGTAAAGCATGACACATAAGGTAAGGGGAGTGATGAACCTGCCAGAGGAAAAGGATACCAAGCGTTTTTGGTGCTGGTATGATGTAATGGTGTTATAATGGCAGAGCACCGTGCGCACTGAAGGTAGCAGGACATCCATCACGCATGCACCGCAGCTTTCTTATTTACATCCGAGTCCCCCTTCTGTTTCACTCCACTGGGCGGGGGGGGGTGTCTTTATCATCATTAACACTGTGATAATAGGTTTAATCGTGCTATACAGCATATTCACAACCGCACGGACACTAGAGAACTCAAATATGGGTGTTGTGTGTAATCAATAAGCAATATCAATACAGCTGTGAACGCATGGTGGTACTGCACCCTATGTCAGTCCAAAGCTTTCGACAGTGTGTGTGTGTGTGTGTGTGTGTGTGTGTGTGTCCATCCCTGCATAGTGGCAGAATATGGAGTGAAACACTGGTACGCTTCTCTCACCATGTCCGCCGGGGTGCTGCTCGTCATACTGTAGGTAGTTGGCTCTCCGGAGGCTTCACACTGGAGAAACAATATTCCCTTCTTCTTTCCCCCCCCCTGTCCCTTACGAACCTCCTCACACTCTCCCGAATCGCTCGGATCCCTCGGATCTCTTGAATCTCTTGGGTCGGCGTTAAGAGTTTTTAAAAACACCAACGAGTCCCGACGACTTTTATAAAAAAAAAAAAACCCCGACTCAGCTCCGGATCCACGGTCACCGCGAACAACAGCGAAGGCAGTCGGCCGAGCGTCAGCGGCGATCCCCGTCTATTGCACAACCATCGCGCCGATCGTTTCCCATACGAATCGGATTTTAAAAATAGGTTCAACGTTTAAATGTCTGTAAAGGAGTCGACCTGGAGGGGCGTCCTCCCGACCCTTCTGACTACAGAAGATAATAAAAAGTCGACTTGGGCAAGGCGTTTCAGCGCAGCCCGGAACACGGATATCTCGCTGGCGTGTAGCTATAGTTCAGTTACGATGGCGTGTAAATAAATCTATAGGTTCAAGCTGCGTCCGGGCGCGGGTCTCTGCCTCTCTCTCTCTCTCTCTCTCTCTCTCTCTCTCGCTCTTCCCTGTCGCTGTAAAATCCGCCAGGTCCTCTGAAGGAAGGAGAGGGAAGCGACAAATGGAACCGACACCTTCTTCCCCCGGGTAGTTCGGCGGTGTTGTAATCTGTCAGATTTAACACGCTGGTGAGTCGTAGTTCCCCTGGTCTTTCTCAGTGTGGCAGATTTCGCCCCTCTCCGAGCCGTTTGACTGTCATCCTGCCTCAGAACATGGCGGCAGTCCGGCCGTACGGGGGGAGGGGGAGGAGCGGGTGTAGAGCGGGGGGGGGGGGTCCTTCCTATGAATGCACAGAGAGAGAGGGAGAGAGAGAGAGAGAGAGAGAGAGAGAGAGAGAGAGAGAGAGAGAGAGAGAGAGAGAGAGAGAGAGAGAGAGAGAGAGAGAGAGAGAGAGAGAGATGGGGTGGGTGGTGGGGAGGCGGGGGTTGGCCTATCATCAAATAATCAATGGGACCATTCTTACAACAAAAAAGGAAAACTGTAATCTAATATCTCTCCATTGAGTGTGTATCAGCTCAGTCTGGCCTGACACACACTTTCAATGGGCTGTACAATTGCCTACTTCAAACAACAAGTTGCAGGAAGTGGTTGAATTATAGTCCATTCTAGACAGGGGTCAATTTTGAGGGGTGGGGGTGCAAAGGGATGGCACCCCCTCCACCAACACCTCCCACCACCACCATCCCCAAACCAAACTGCAGTGAAATCCCCCCCAACCCGACCCCTCGTACAGCGCTACGTGACATACCTTGATCAAGGAACATCATCAGTACATATAGACAAATCTATTATTGATATTTAAATTATCTCTAGATTAGAGATTTGCACAGCAGTAGCTTTGCCCACGGCTGCGTTTGGGACTTCTGCCTATCACCAAATCCAAAAGCGTGAGAAGACGTCATTCTTTCACTGGTTTAACCTCCTGAGACCCAGGAAAAATAAAGCAGTTTAATTTCTATTCTTTTCTAGATAAATTAAGTGTTGGGGTGGTAAAACACACATTGCAAAGAAAAACATGTTAAAACTTGATTTTGTTCAAATTTTACAACATGTCCACTGTAGTGGACAACCCCCCCCCACACACATGTGATGTCATTTTAAAGGCACAGTTGTCATCTTTAAAGGAAAAGAGGGCTGAATACAGTGGCATGTATAGTATGAGAGATGAGCAAAAACGCTACATCCACTACAGTGGACAAAAATGAATTGCTGGGTCTCAATTATATTGTTCTTATTCTCGTGGGTTGATAAGAGCATTTCAGTTACCGTCTCCTTCTTCATATATATAACCAAATCACTCCAGATGGACATGATGTTCATGAAGTGTTGGGTAGGCCTGTACACTGTCCTGTCAACATTGTAGTGAATGAATATAAAATGAATTCTTAACAGTCAAAAGTAGGGTGAGTACACAATTACTAAAAGAAAAGCTGTTACAAACAACATTGAAGTGTAATCACAAAACTAAACCATAACACCAGAGATATGTTTTGTTTTGTTTTTGTTCTTTTAAGCTGTTCAATAGTTTTTAAATGCACCAAGTGGTGGTGTAAGAAAATCTTTCATAGTTGAGAATATGTTGGTGATTGTGGTGTTTTCCACTGATTATAGCCCACTGCTCCATTAAACTGCTCAGTTGACAGCGTCTTCAAAATATTCATCAGCATGAGCAGAAACCATCTGTCTGACTTGCAAGATACATGAGAGGAAAAGGAAGATCTTCCTCAGGACCTCCTGTACCTTCTCTTCTCTGGGTTTTCTGTCTTTCCATCTGGGCATAGAGGCTCTGGGGCTGAGAATTAGCCCGATATTAGATATTACAATTCGATATCACAAGGATATTGAACAGTAAATAGACTCGCTTGCCCCTGGCTAATGAATTGGACCCTTTAGTCGACTGGTTAACGTAGTCGTCCGTGGTGCGGGAGACCCAGATTCGCGTCCAGGCTGCAGCAGTTCCCGGCTGCCCCCAATATACACACATATATATATATATATATATATATATATATATATATATATATATATATATATATATATATATATATATATATATATATATATATATATATACGTATATACCCTACTCTTCTGAGCCGTCCCGGTCGCTGCTCCACCCTCTCTGCCAATCCGGGGAGGGCTGCAGACTACCACATGCCTCCTCTGATACATGTGGAGTCGCCAGCCGCTTCTTTTCACCTGACAGCGAGGAGCTTCACTAGGGGGGACGTAGCACGTGGGAGGATCACGCTATTCCTCCCAGTTCTGTCTCCCCCACCCCGAACATTCGCCCTGACCGACCAGAGGAGGCGCTAGTTCAGCGACCAGGACACACCCATATCCAGCGTCCCACCCGCAGACACAGCCAATTGTGTCTGTAGGGACGCCTGACCAAGCCGGAAGTAACAAGGGGATTCGAACCGACGATCCCTGTGTTGGTAGGCAACAGAAATGCCCGCTACGCTACCCGGACGCCAGTAAAATTTATTTTTAAAGCTTTGATGTGCATGTTTCGAAATGCTTGCTGCAAAAAGAACTGCCGCGGTGGAAATTATTTTTCCCCCCCTCTACCTTTATGAAACCCACCTGAATGGGGAGAACGTGCAAATGTCACACATTATAACCAGGGCTTCGTAGAGAGACAACAATGTTAACTACTAAGCCTCCACCCTGCCTCATTTGCACAAAAACAATGATTTCCTGTGTGTCTGTTATTGCTGTCCTCTCTCCTTGTGAGTGTGTCTTTGTGTACATGAGTGCAACTCAGGTCTGTGCACCAATGTTTGAATACTTGTGTCCACATACATATGTGTGAATAAGTGCTTGTGGATCTGTGTGTGTAAGTGTATGTGTAGTATGTGAGAGGCCTTTCGCTATCTAGGTGTTTATCCAAGGCAGGTCTATCCCATCTCTGGTGGGACTGAATAAAATCTAATGTGACATCCGGAGTGGTTTTCTTCCCTGAGATATACAGGATTAACCCCCTAATCTCTGCAGCATTCCTCCCCATAGAGAGAGAGAGAGAGAGAGAGAGAGAGAGAGAGAGAAAGAGAGAGAGAGAGAGAGAGAGAGAGAGAGAGAGAGAGAGAGAGAGAGAGCGAGAGAGTGGATTTAAGACACACACACACACACACACACACACACACACACACACACACACACACACACACATTGAGTTGTGAGTAAATGTATCTGTGTTAACAGTTGTAGTATTCCTCTCAACCCAGCCACTAAGGATGCACAAGCCAGTGCATTCTTAGTGCCGGTCCCAAGCCCGGATAAATGTGGAGGGTTGCATCAGGGAGGGCATCTGGCATAAAACCTTTGCCAAATCAAATATGTGCATCATATATCAGATTTCCATATCGGATCACTCGAGGCCCAAGTTACCAACGACCTCCACCGGTACTGTTGGCCAGCAGGGTGCCGGTGGAAACTATGCTACTGTTGGGCGAAGGAGAAGGAGAGGGGGAAGGCATGTCCAGAGACAGTGAGAGAGGACGAAGGGTAAGAATGTGGAGGTGAGAGTCAGAACTTTGAATGTTGGCAGTATGACTGGTAACGGGAGAGAGCTGGCTGATATGATGGAGAATAGGAAGGTAGATATACTGTGTGTGCAAGAGACCAGGTGGAAGGGGAGTAAGGCCAGGAGCATCGGAGGTGGGTTCAAACTCTTCTAAAATGGTGTGAATGGGAGGAGTAATGGGGTAGGGGTAATTCTGAAGAAAGAGTATGTCAAGAGTGTGTTGGAGGTGAAGAGAGTGTCAGACAGAGTGATGAGTATGAAGCTGGAAATCAAAGGTGTGATGATGAATGTTATCAGTGCATATGCCCTTAAAGGTGGGTGTGAGATGGAAGAGAAAAAAGAATTCGGGAGTGAGTTGGATGAAGTGGTGGCGAGGGTACCCAAGGAGGAGAGAGTGGTGATTGGAGCGGACTTCAATCGATATGTTGGTGAAGGGAACAGAGGTGATGAGGAGGTGACTGGTAGGTATGCTCAAGGAGAGAAATGTGGAAGGACAGATGGTGGTTGATTTTGCAAAAAAAGAAGGAAATGGCTGTGCTGAATACATATTTCAAGAAGAGGGAGGAACACAGGGTGATGTATAAGAGAGGGGGAAGGCGCACACAGATGGACTATATCTTATGCAGGAGGTGCAATCTGAAAGAGATTGAAGACTGCAAGGTGGTGACAGGGAAGAACGTAGCTAAGCAGTATCAAATGGTGGTCTGTAGGGTGACTTTGGAGATCAGGAAGAGGAAGAGAGTGAAGGCAGAGAGCCAAGGATCAAATAGTGGAAGTTGAAGAAAGAAGACTGTTGTGTGGAGTTCAGGCAGGAGCTAAGACAGGCACTGGGTGGTAGTGAAGAGTTGCCAGATGGTTGGGCAAGCACTAAAGAAATAGTGAGGGAGACAGCTAGGAAGGTACTTGGTATGTCATCAGGACAGAGGAAGGAAGACAAGGAGACTTGGTGGTGGAATGAGGAAGTACAGCAAAGTATACAGAGGAAGAGGTTGGCAAAGAAGAAGTGGGATAGTCAGAGAGACGAAGAAAGTGGACAGAAGTACAAGGAGATGTAGTGTAAAGCAAAGAGAGAGGTGGCAAAGGCAAAGAAAAAGGTGTATGGTGAGTTGTATGAGAGGTTAGACGCTAAGGAAGGAGAAAAGGACTTGTACTGACTGGCTAGACAGAGGGACCAAGCTGGGGAGAATGTGCAGCAGGTTCAGATGATAAAGGATAAGAGATGGAAATGTGCTGACAAGTGAGGAGAGTGTGCTGAGAAGGTGGAAGGAGTACTTTGAGGGGCTGAATGAAGAAAATGAGAGAGAGAGAAGGTTGGATAACATGGGGATAGTGAATCAGGAAGTGCAGTCGATTAACAAGGAGGAAGTGAGGGCAGTTATAAAGATGACGAAGACGAAAGGCAGTTGGTCCAGATGACATATTTGTGGAGGCATGGCGATGTTTAGGAGAGATGGCAGTGGAGTTTTTAACTAGATTGTTTAACACAATCTTGGAAAGTGAGAGGATGCCTGAGGAGTGGAGAAGAAGCATACTGGTACTGATTTTCAAGAATAAAGGAGATGTGCAGAACTGTAGCAACTACAGAGGTATAAAGTTGTTCAGCCACAGCATGAAGATATGGGAAAGAGTAACAGAGGCTAGGTTAAGAGGAGAGGTGATGATTAGGAGCAGCAGTATGGTTTCATGCCACGAAAGAGCACCACAGATGTGATGCTTGCTTTGGTGATGTTAATGGAGAAGTATAGAGAAGGCCAGAAGGAGTTACCTTGTGTCTTTGTGGATTTAGAGAAAGCATATGACAGGGTGCCAAGAGAGGAGGTGTGGTGTTGTATGAGGATGTCAGGAGTGGCAGAGAACTATGTAAGAGTGGTGCAGGATACGTATGAGGGCAGTGTGACAGTGGTGAGGTGTGCGGTTGGAATGACGGACGGATTCAAGGTGGAGGTGGGATTACATCAAGGATCGGCTCTGAGCCTTTGTTTGCAATGGTGATGGACAGGTTGACAGACGAGAGGCATACAGGCAGGAGTCTCAGTGGACTAAGATGTTCACAGATGACATTGTGATCTGCAGTGAGAGTAGGTTGCAGGTGGAGGAGAGCCTGGAGAGGTGGAGGTATGGAGAGAAGAGGAATGAGAGCCAGTAAGAGCAAGATGGAATACATATGCGTAAATGAGAGGGAGAACAGCATCATGGTGAGGATGCAAGGAGTAGAGGTGACGAAGGTTGATGAGTTTAAATACTTGGGGTCAACTGTCCAAAGTAACGGGGAGTGCAGAAGAGAGGTGAAGAAGAGAGTGCAGGCAGGGTGGAGTGGGTGGAGAAGAGTGTCAGGAGTGATTTGCGACAGAAGGGTACCAGCAAGAGTTAAAGGGAAGGTTTACAGGATGGTTGTGAGACCAGCTATGTTATATGGTTTGGAGACAGTGGCACTGACGAAAAGACAGGAGGTGGAGCTGGAGCTGGAGCTGGAGGTGGCAGAGTTGAAGATGCTAAGATTTTCGTTGGGAGTGACGAAGAAGGTCAAGATTATCCATCCATCCATCCACTATCCAAACCACTTATCCTGCTCTCAGGGTTGCAGGGATGCTGGAGCCTTATCCCAGCAGTCATTGGGCAGCAGGTGGGGACACACCCTGGACAGGCCACCGGTCCATCACAGGGCAAGGACAGGATTAGGAGCGAGTACATTAGAGGGACAGCTCAGGTTGGACGGTTTGGAGACAAAGCAAGAGAGGCAAGATTGAGATGGCTTGGACATGTGTGGAGGGGAGATGCTGGGTATATTGGGAGAAGGATGCTGAATATGGAGCTGCCAGGGAAGAGGAAAAGAGGAAGGCCACAGAGGAGGTTTATGGATGTGGTGAGGGAGGACGTGCAGGTGGCTGGTGGGACAGAGGAAGATGCAGAGGACAGGAAGAGGTGGAAACAGACGATCAGCTATGGCGACCCCTAACGGGAGCAGCCGAAGGCGGTAGTAGTAGGAGTAGGTGTAGTGTTCCTCTCGGTGTCTGAACTCCCGACGTTAAGCAAAGACAAGCAGTAAACCTATTCCACCCCTACCAAAACACACACACACACACACACACACACACACACACACACACACACACACACACACACACACACACACACACACACGCAGAGGTGCCCGAGTGTGGCCAAGTCATGCTGCCAAGTCAAGACGCTCAAAGAATCTAAATTGGGAGGTCTGAACAGACACACACACACACACACACACACACACACCACACACACACACACACACCGATCTGTCGGCGAAGCCTGTGTGGAACTACTTCTAGTGACTGGTGAGAGGACTTGGAGCTGTGCTGATGAAGTGATTCTGGGCTTTTGTCCGCCATGCAGACCTCTACTCCGGGGGGTCGAGAACAGAGATCACAGCTTAGGCAGAGACATAAACAGTCACTGGCAGCGCAGCCGTGCGAGATTACACTTGTGCGTTTGTGTCCACGTGTGATTAAGTGTGAAGAGACACAATATAACTGTGTTTGTTATTTTGGACCGTTGTTAGTATCGACTTAAAAAAAAAAATTTTTTTACCCACAACCTCTTATGTGTCCTCTTTCAAACGGCACCGCTTGGCTTCACCCACACCTGAAAACACAATGGAAATGTGGCTGAACAGAGGGGACGACGTGGGTATTTTGGGAGGTGTGTGTGTGTGTGTGTGTATGTGTATGTGTGCGCCTTTGAAGCCCTCTCTGCATTTGTCGGTGCTCAATACGCAGTGCAGGTCTGTGTAATATGAGGCACTAGGTCACCTTTCCAGCCTCCCTGTGCCTCTTTCAGGCCTGCTGATCACATATGAGTGCAACGTTTGTCCGGAGACAGCGCTGTAATCCTCTTAGCTCCTCGGCTACGCTCTCGCTTAGGGCTTCATCCTAACACCGATGGTACGCCCAGACCACACACAGGCATGCGAAGACCCCCTTCACCAGCGTTTATACAAACGCACACATGGAGCGGGCGCACAGACGCACTGTGTGCACGGCCCGGAGGAAAGAGCCCGACACCAGCTACTCCTTTTTGTTTGTTTTCGAGGTCAAAGGTCACGGTTAAACTTGAGTCTGTACAAAAGCCGACATTTAAATACTAATAGGTTCTTTCTCTTCTTCGTCTTCTTTCGGCTTCTCCCCTGTTTTTCAGGGGTCGCCACAGCGGAGTTCGTGGTTTCCATCGGTACCACGTGAGGGCGCAGCGCCAACGGCGGTCGTTGTTAACCCGGGCCTTGACCGATCCGGTATGGTCTTGTTAATCCGCATAGTGATTTGGCGATGTTTTACGTGGGATGCCCTTCCTGACACAACCGCTAACCCTATGGACGGGGGCGCGGGTAAAGCGCTGGATGCCATCCCACTACTCATGGACTTGACCCCATGCCTGTCACTTTAAATACTAAGAGGTTATAACAACAAAGATGGATTATATTTACATTCACATTTACCTTTGGGCGGCACGGTGGCCCGGTGGTTAGCGCTGTCGCCTCATAGCAAGAAGGTCCTGGGTTCGAACCCCAGGGTTGTCCAACCTTAAGGGGTCATCCCAGGTCGTCCTCTGTGTGGAGTTTGTATATGTTCTCCCCGTGTCTGTGGTCGGTGGGGGAAACCAGGTGGTCTGGTTTCCCCCACCATCAAAAGAAACATGCATGTTAAGGTTTATACTCCTGTCTGTGCCCCTGACCAAGGCAATGGGAGAAGAACTGGAGTTGGTCCCCGGGCGCAGCATGAAGGCAGCGGCCCGCTGCTCCTAGCTACACAGATCACAGCTAGGATGGGTTCATTTGCAGTCACTGAGTTTCCCCAAGGGGATTAATAAAGGAAACTTAATCTATATAGCGCTTTTCTAGACAACCCAAAGCACTTCCCATTGAATCGGGGTAACTCACCTCAACCACCACCAACGTCTAGCACCACCCGGTTGATGCACGGCAGCCATTTTGCACCAGAACGCTCACCCCACATCAGCTTGAGGTGGAGAAGGGAGGAATCACTGAGCCAATTACACGGGGGGGATGATTAGGTGGCCAGATGGAGAGAGCCAGGTTGGGAATTTCGCCAGGACGCTGGGGAACCCCCCCCCTACTGTTTGTGATAAGTGCCATGGGATTTTTAATGACCACAGAGAGTCAGGACCTCGGTTTAACGTCTCACCCAAAGGACGGCATCTCCTGCAGCACGGCGCCCCCGTCATTGCACTGGGGCATTGAGTTTTGTTTTTTTATTAGGGCCAGTGGGAGGACTTCTCCCTGCTGGTCCACCAACACCACCTCCAGTAGCAACTCTGTTTTCCTAGGAGGTCTCCCATCCAAGTACTAACCAAGCCAAGACCTGCGTAGCTTCCGTCATTCGGCAGAGCCAGGGTACATGTTGGCATGGCTGTGAGTATGATATGGTTATGTACCATCTCTGCAGTACTTTTTCCCATCAGTTTCACTGCTCTCACAGTAGTTACTGTTATTTGGCTTTATTGTGCAGTTTACACAATAAAACAAATACCTCGCTCCATATGAAGCTATTTCTGCACAGCACATCTAGCTGTTCTGCCGCCGCAGCCTCCCCACATTTCCTCCAGATGCTGCTCTGAGAAGCTTCTCCGAGATCTCTGGTTTGAACAGCGGAGCAAACAACTGTTGTTGACAGGCGATATCGACACAACGCGACAGCCCACACGACACGTTATTGCCCCGGCCCCTAAGGAGACAACTGAGTGCAGCAACTCTAAAGATCACTGACACAAACCTCATTTCACCTCACACTCAATCTAGAAAATTCAATTTTTCCCAAATCCAGTCGAACGCTCTGCCAAAGAGGCAAGGCAAGTTCATTTGTTTTCATTGAAGTCCTGCTTGTGCTCTTGTTTGAAATCTCAAGGCTGAACGAGGTGAATCCGGATCAGGGAAATGACACACAAAAAAATGACACAAAAAGAGAATCTTGAAACCAACTCAACTGCAACGGAAAACAATCTGACCAGCAGATTTTTCGAGTTTTTTTTTTAGAAATAAAAAAAACTACACTTTAAAGCTCAATGTTTTCCTCATTGTAATTTATTCACAATTTCTATTTTTTTTCTCCTGCTATTTACCTGACCTGTTTTTATTTTTTGTGTCTTTTACCCCTTCTTATGTCACAAGTATTGCATTGCGTTTTAACTTGCACAATGTGCAATAGGAGAAAAGACTAAGTGATTGTCAAACATACACTATTTTTGGGGGGGGGGGAAATCCCCCCCCCCTTTTTCTCCCCAATTGTATCCGGCCAATTTCCCCACTCTTCCGAACCGTCCCGGTCGCTGCTCCACCCCCTCTGCCGATCCGGGGAGGGCTGCATACTACCACATGCCTCCTCCCATACATGTGGAGTCGCCAGCCGCTTCTTTTCACCTGACAGTGAGGAGCTTCGCCAGGGGGACGTAGCGCGTGGGCGCCCCCGACTGACCAGAGGAGGCGCCGGTGCAGCGACCAGGACACATACCCACATCCGGCGTCCCACCCGGGATGCCCAGCCAAGCCAGAGATAACACGGGGATTCGAGCTGGTGATCCCCGTGTTGGTAGGCAACAGCATAGACCGCCACGCCACCCGGACGCCCCGAACATACACTATTCTAATCTGTCGCCTGCTAACAAAGCAGTCGTTCCGACAAACGAAGGTTTCTTGTTTGCGGCCTTAAAAGACCCTTATGTCTGCTGCAGTGGCTCTCATGAGGTTCCATGAGACAGTAACGTATGGATGTGTGTTGGTGTGTGGGAACCCACTCTTGTTTGACCAGCGGCTCTGGTAGAATGTCACCAATCCTCTAAGAGTCGCCTTTTTCAGCGGGATCAGGTCTCTCCCAAGAGGGATAGCTTAGGTCTGATTTAGATTTCGCTCGAGCTTATCGGCAGAGGGGCTAAGCCTGAGCTTATCCCGAGCAGAACCGTTCCTCTGGGTAGCAGGAGGCGGAGGGCGGTTACAGCCTAATCTGTCAGATACTTTTACTACCCTCTTCTCGTTTTGATTTTGCAAAACTGCACTTGCACGCTTACATTTTTACACTCTGGAAAGGCGCTCTGTAAATAAAATGCATTCGTATTATCGATCATAGTCGTTTTATAGATAGATAGATAGATAGATAGATAGATAGATAGATAGATAGATAGATAGATAGATAGATAGATAGATAGATAGATAGATAGATAGATAGATAGATAGATAGATAGATAGATAGATAGATAGAAAAAAATCTCCCTCTGGGTGGTGTGTGACTTCCTCCAGCTCGGGTCCTCTACCAGAGGCCTGGGAGTTTGAGTATCTTAGCTGTTCCTAGGACCACACTCTTCTGGACAGAGACCTCAGATGTTGTTCCTGGAATCTGCTGGAGCCACTCTCCCAGTTTGGGGGTCACAGCCTCTAGTGCTCCTATTACCACTGGGGCTGCCGTGGACTTCACCTTCCACATCCGATCCAGTTCTTCCCTCAGCCCTTGGTATTTCTCTAGCTTCTCGTGCTCTTTCTTCCTCATGTCGCCGTCGCTCGGGATTGCTGCATCGATCACTTCTGCTGGCTACTGTTCCTTGTCGACCACCACAATGTCGGGCTGGTTAGCCAGCACCTGCTTGTCAGTCTGGAAGTTGAAGTCCCACAGGATCTCAGCTCTGCCACACTCAACCACCTTTGGTGTTGTCTCCCATGAGGGTTTGGGGACTTCCAGTCTGCCTCTGTGTTGTTCTTGAGTCCAGACGTTTCCAGCCACTGGTAGGATTTCTCGATGTCAGCCATGTCTTCCATCTGTCGATGGTACATCCCATGGAGGGGCTTAGTCTTCCATTATACCTCCTCTTCTTGTTCCTCCCCACTCTGTCTTCTGCTGCCTGAGGTACTCACTCAGCAGTTCATCCTTGGGGGCCCTCTTTCTGATGTACTCATGGATGTTCCTTGTTTTATCCTGGATAGTGGCTCTGACACTCACCAACTCTCGGCCTCCATCTTTTCGCTTATTGTAGAGTCTCAAGGTGCTGGACTTCGGGGGGAACCTTCTGTGCATTTTGAGGAGTTTTCATGTCCTGCTATCTGTGCTGTTTACCTCCTCCTTTGGCAAGGGTACCCAGTAGTCATCGATGTAGTGACCCCGAGTGATGGCAACATGAGGAAGAAAGAGCGCGAGAAGCTGAAGAAATACCAAGGGCTGAGGGAAGAACTAGATCAGATGTGGAAGGTGAAATCCACAATAGTCCCAGTGGTCATAGGAGAGCCCCAAACTGGGAGAGTAGCTCCAGCAGATTCCAGGGAGAACATCTGAGGTCTCAGTCCAGAAGAGTGCAGTCCCAGGAACCGCTAAGATACTGCACAGGACCCTCAAACTCCCAGGCCTCTGGTAGAGGAGCCTGGTTGAAGAAGACACACACCACCCAAAATAGGGTGAGAGGGAGATTTTTTTTTAATATATATATAAGACACATATGAACAGTATCAATGTTTTGTTTTTTTACGCTGTGCCCCTCATGGGGGAACACATGGCAGCTTGAACTGTTAAACGCCCCCTGCAAGCACCATGGTCACATGTAGTACAGCCATATCAAGTACAGCCTGTTTGATTTATGACATGGAATGGAACAGGTTTCTCCACCCAACACAAAACACAGCTATGTCTACATGGGACGATGCTTGGTCTGGTAAAGTATGATGGATGAGTGTGTGTGTGTGTGTGTGTGTGTGTGTGTGTGTGTGTGTGTGTGTGTGTATGTGTGTGTGTGTGTGTATGTGTGTGTGTGTGTGTGTGTGCTCTCACGTCACTGCAGCCAATCCATCTCAAGGCCATTAAAATAATATTAGCTTTTATCTGGCAGGGCACCTGTTCACTGTGCAGCCGCCTGTCTAGCTCTGCAACACACCCTGTTGCAGTGACGTGCGTGTGTGTGTGTGTGTGTGTGTGTGTGTGTCTTTACAATTAGGAGCAATTCTTTTCAACTGTGTTTCATGACTATTTCTTCCCCTTCAATCTCTCAACCTCCCTTGTTCTCTCTCTCTCGCTTTTACTCACACACACACACACACACACACACACACACACACACACACACACACACACACACACACACACATACATCTAAAAGGCACATAGCGACAGTAATGTACTTACAGGGTCCAGGGTGTGGACACACAGCTGTGTTATTAAAACAGACCACAGGCGGGGCCAGACTTTGTGTACCTGAGTCAGCCTCCATTTTCCCCCTCTCTCTCTCTCTCTCTCTCTCTCTCTCTCTCTCTCTCGCTCGCTCGCTCGCTCTCTCACACACACACTCACTTCCTCCACACCACCCTCTCTTTCCCTTTCCCTCTTTCCATCCTCACCCCCTTACATGTGACTAGGCAGGTGTGAAGGGAACAGTAGGACAGAGGTCTCACTCACAGAATCGCAGTAGGAACTTACATTTGCTGTGAGAAACAACTTTGTTCTCACACCTAATACCCCTCTACAGCCACACCTGTTTTTATTTCCCCTTTTTTTTGTCCTTTTTCTTTTCTTTTTTCTATTTTCCCAGTTCCCCCTCCCCCCCTGAACAGGAGCCCTGACCGACCAGAGGAGGCGCTAGTGCGGTGACCAGGACACATACCCACATCCGGCTTCCCACCCACAGACACGGCCAATCGTGTCTGTAGGGACGCCCGACCAAGCCGGAGGCAACACGGGGATTCGAACCGGCGATCCCCGTGTTGGTAGGCAACAGAATAGACCACTACGGTACCCGGACGCCCTTCTTTTTTCTATTTTAACTTGTAAAAAAGCCTCCTGTGTACAGGTGTTGTCAAGGCTGGATTACGGACCGGGAACGCCGGGCGAGTGCCCCAGGGCCCCGGACCACGAGGGGCCCCAAAAGGTCAGGAGGGGTATTGTGTCCACGTATAGTAGGGATCCCCAATCATACCCCACAAGGGACGTTTATTCCAACCCTGCATCGCGATGCAGGGCCCAAGCTAGTCCCTCCTGATGCGGGGCCCCAAGCTACGGTCTCTACTGATGCAGGGCCCCAACCTTCATTGTTTCACTGTGTGTAGTTAAACAAATGTGCTGGCTAGAACGCCCATACTGAAAAACAACTAAACAGATAGTTTGACTAAAATATGCCCATATTTCACTCAATTATTTGCTCTGAAATCCCTGTTGGCAAGCCGTCGTAAGTGGGAGGAAGGCTTCGCGATATGTTTGCGATGCCGTGAGCCGCTATTCTCACCTCTGTTTGTTTTGTGATTCAGCATTGTGTTGTGCTCTGTAGTCGCCATCCGAACCCCACGCAGACTGGCATAGCGTCGACTACCACGTTGGGTAGCTGCAAGTTTTACGTTTAACAACGTTTAGTATTGTTTGCGTAGCCTATCTCACTCAGGGGCAACGGAGGAGCGTGCCCCGGGGGCCCCCTGGTGGGTTAACCCGGCAATGGGTGTTGTAAATTAGTGTTTTGCTTCAAGCGCATCAATTTACATACATTATAAATACAGCGCATGCTTATACATAACTGTATGTTGCATTTCCAGTGCTAATAAGAGAAACCTAAGAACCTTAAGAACATTAAATCATAAAGGATAATATCTTTCTTTTTTCCCTCCAAGTC
Source organism: Lampris incognitus (assembly GCF_029633865.1). Taxonomy (NCBI): domain Eukaryota; kingdom Metazoa; phylum Chordata; class Actinopteri; order Lampriformes; family Lampridae; genus Lampris; species Lampris incognitus. Next base: position 44,687,830 of record NC_079218.1, read on the forward strand.
TTTATTTTAGCTTTTTTTTTCATTTTTTATGCCCTCATGATATTTTGTATGATATTTTTGCCATTATGATATTTTAATGACTGGTTTCTTTATGGAGATTTAGGACGTGGGACCGCCGCTGGACACAGCATTACAATGGCGTCGTATGGGGCAACTGAACACAAGAATCAAATAAGTGTTCAACAAGTCCAACTCAACCCCAGTTATCGAGACCACGGTGGTGGAAGGGAAAACGAAAGAGCGGATGAAGCGTTATGACCCAAAATGTTTGAAAGCCACATTAATTTGTCATTGTATTCTTACAACAAATGTGTCTTCTGCATCTGACCCATCCTATTGTATAGGAGCGCTGCAGCGCCCGGGGGACCAACTCCAGCTCTTCTTTCCACTGCCTTGCTCAGGGGCACAGGCAGGAGTGTTAACCCTAACATGCATGTCTTTTTGATGGTGGGGGGAAACCGGAGCACGCGGAGGAAACCCACGCAGACACGGGGAGAACATGCAAACTCCACGCAGAAAGGACCTGGGACGGCCTGGGCTTCGAACCCAGGACCTTCTTGCTGCGAGGCAGCAGTGCTAACCACTGGACCACCGCGCTGCCGATGTCCAGTGTCAAATGTCCAACATTATCGATGGTCAGCCACGTTGCTGAGCAGCTTCCTAGTTCAACTTACAGGAATGAGCAGCCAATACTTGGGTATTATAACACAAAGGTAGCAGTAACATCGACATACCACCTGGCCAGTGCCAGTGAGAAGTCATAGATAATGGGAAATCATGTACACGGTCTAAATGAGGCGCTATGTTTTTGTTTTGTTTTTTGTTTAAAGGGCTAAAGATCATGTTCAGTTGTTCCGTATGAAGCTGTGTGAGCGGTGGTTCCCTATCCAAACAGTGAAGCCGGTAAATAAAAATGATATCACTGCTGATGGTATGCATGGTGGAAAAGATTACATCTACTGTTACTATTATTATTATTATTACTTGGGGGTCGTCTCGGGTCGTCCTCTGTGTGGAGTTTGCATGTTCTCCCCGTGTCTGCGTGGGTTTCCTCCGGGGGCTCCGGTTTCCTCCCACAGTACAAAGACGTGCAGGTCAGGTGAATCGGCTGTACTAAGTTGTCCCTAGGTGTGAATGTGTCGGCCCTGTGATGGCCTGGCGGCCTGTCCAGGGTGTCTCCCTCCAGCATCCCTGTGACCCTGAGAGCAAGCTAAAGGGTTTGGATAATGGATGGATGGATGAAAAGACTACATATTGTAAAATAAAATATTGTAAAAAACAAAAACAGAATTTTCCTATGAAACAGGGACAAAAACTAGAGTATCACCAGGACTAGCACACAGAAAGACTGCCGGCCTGTCATTACTGTGTGGACCATCCCCGATGAGACAGACGTTGGTGGGTGTGATGGCCAACACTGCGTGCCCTCAGGATAGGACAATGGATATAGGACAATGGAAAAGTGAGAATTGGCTCATCTGTCTCCCTCGGTTTCCTCTGTGTTTGTCATGTCACCGGGAAAGCAGGTGGGTTATGTGGTGTTGTTGTTGTTGTTGTTGTTGTTGTTTTTTTCGTGTTTGGTCCATGACCTAATTCAAAGCCTGTTGTTTTTCGGGTGGTCGAATGACTGCTGTTTATTCCAGCATGCCATGCCCGGTCATTTGAGGTAAGTGTTGGTGTTGTGGCACGTTTTCAACACAAAAACAGCACAGGCGTAGCTTTATCCACGCTCGTGTGTTCACTGAGCTGTAATCAAAAACACCGAGAGAGAGAGAGAGAGGGGGGGGGGTGAGAGAGAGCAAGAGAGAACACGAGAGAGAGAGAGACGACCAAATCCAAACCTGATTCCCCAACAGAGGCAGGGAAATAATCTCTGGGGTTACACGAGGCTAAAGTCAGACATCCCTGGTTCAACACAGCACATGTCCCAACATGGCAGCATCGTGTTACATTGTTTCAGGCAGGAGCACAGGATACATTTTATGATGCTGTGACTTCGAGCATTGCTGTTGACCTTTGATGAATGTCAATCCCTTGCTACCCTTTCTGTCTTGCTAGAGCTCCTTTCCCAGTGTGTGCGTGCGAGTGTGCGTGCGAGTGTGCGTGCGTGTGTGTGTGTGTGTGTGTGTGTGTGTGTGTGTGTGTGTGTGTGTGTGAGGGAGTTTTTCCCCTGTTCTCTGTTCTCCGCTGCTGCTGTTGGCGCCTCGCTTCCTGTTTCCCATCAGCTGAAAATGTATTGGCTCAAAGCCACAACAAGAGAAGATGGCAGGCAGGCAGACACACACACACACACACACACACACACACACACACACACACACACACAGAGGGCAGAATATGCGGAATAGGTATAAAAGTCTATTCGGATGGATTTTAAGCGTTGTTTTGCTCATGTGGCGCTAGTTAAATTAGTCTCGATGAAAGCGACTCTAAATGAAATGCCGTCTCTAACCGGGAGACAGAGGAAACTGTCCCACCCCAGTCAGACGTCATTCAGATCAGTTAAGGAAACGGCAAGGAAAAAAAATAGAATCCACCGTGCATTTGACTCTACTCTTTCATAATTTCGTCCCTTCCTGTTTAATATCACGCCATCCTCATTTCACTTAATCTCATCGCATCTCGTCTGAGGGATTCAAACCACAATCACTAAAGCACAGCAACTCAGAAGGTTTGTACTCATTTTTTGTATTTTTTCCCCCTCCTATTTTGCATTTCCTGTACAGATAAATAAAGTCAGGGGCATCCGGGTAACGTAGCGGTCTATTCCGTTGCCTACCAGCACGGGGATCACCCGTTCAAATCCCCGCGTTACCTCCGGCTTGGTCGGGCGTCCCTACGAACACAACTGGCCGTGTCTGTAGGTGGGAAGCCGGATGTGGGTATGTGTCCTGGTCGCTGCACTGGCACCTCCTCTGATTGGTCTGGGCACCTGTTCGGATGTGGGGGGGGGGGGACTGGGAGGAATAGCGTGATCCTCCCACGCGCTACGTCCCCCTGGTGAAACTCCTCACTGTCAGGTGAGAAGAAGCGGCTGGTGACTCCACATGTATGGGAGGAGGCGTGTGGGAGTCTGCAGCCCTCCCGGGATCGGCAGAGTGGCTGGAGCAGCGACTGGGACGGCCCGGAAGAGTGGGGTTATTGGCCAAATATAATTCTGGAGAAAAAGGGGGGGGGTGGTAAATAAAGTCCATCTCATCACTGCACTCATCTCAAACCACAGCATCCTGCAGACCACTATGACCAACTGCAGGAAGGCCAAAACAGACGGGTTAAAGATATGAGAGAGGTGTGAGCACCACGCTGGTTTACACTACAGTCGATAGGAAACCACTTCAGTTTGTCACTGTAGGTTACAATCAAATGTGTCTTCTGCATTTAACCCATCCTATTGTATAGGAGCAGTGGGCAGCTGCAGCGCCCGGGGGACCAACTCCAGCTCTTCTTTCCATTGCCTTGCTCAGGGGCACAGGCAGGAGTATTCACCCTAACATGCATGTCTTTTTGATGGTGGGAGGAAAGCGGAGCACCCGGAGGAAACCCACACAGCCACAGGGAGAACATGCCAACTGCACACAGAAAGGACCTGGGACGACCTGGGGTTCGAGCCCGGCACCCTCTTGCTGTGAGGAAAGGGTGCTAACCACCGGGCCACCGCGCCGCAAGATAGATGAGTGAGAATCAAGTCAAAAGAGGCAAATGTCAAAAGGAGATGAACTCGTCCAGTGTTTTGTGTCAGTTCTGATGAAATGAGAGATGGCACGGGCAACGGCGGCAGATCAGAGTTCATAATCTCACTCACGGCGGTTTGCTTTTTTTTTCTTTTTCTTTTTTGTGTGGCATGTGTGCCCTCAGCTCACTCTCTCTAGTCATCTTCCCGTTCCATTTTCCCCCTCCCTCTTTCCTCTTGCCTGTCCAAATCACTCCCCTTCTCGTTTCCCGTCGCTTCTGTCTTGGCCCCCGTAATACAATGTTCAGTCACGCAAGAGAACCACACAAAAAGCCAGAAACGTGTGTGCGGTATCTGACCTCTCGCTGAAATGTCATACAGTTCCTCTCTCCCAGCACGTATTTATTAATGTGCAGGATAGTCAGCAACTCCCATGATATCTAACATTTCAACAGATCTGATTCGTTTCTTTTGGATGTGTGCACTTACAGTTGCACGCACACACACACACACACACACACACACACACAACACACGCCTATCCAGCAAGGACTCCTGGAAATTCCCGATGGAGTGTGTTACAGACTTGAGTATTGATCCCTGATCAATGAACGGATGTTTAACATCGTCATTAATGTCACATTTCCTCCCCCTTTCTCCCCCCCCCCCCGACTTGCTCCCAATTTGTGTTCCAAACAGTCAACGCTAACCACGGTGCATCGACTCTTATCACATTTTATAATGGAGTTTTATTGCTTTGTTTTTCAGGGTGCCATTATCCTCAGTGACCGTAAAAACTGCATAAATTTGCAGTCCATCAGCGTGACTTAAGACGTGTGAGCTCCCGTCCCCACCGACACGGGGCGGCCATTCCTGCAGCTGTCCAAATTCGGTAGCACTGTGTGTACTGTATGTAATACACAATCAGGTATCAGGATCAGGATCAGGATCAGGAACAGTTATCTTGTCATTTCATCCCATGCACCTGCGTCCATGAAGTGAAACGAAACACCGTTTCCCCCAGCCCACAGCAGTGCAACACAAAGACAACAACACATATCCAAACTACAACAACACATATCCAAACTACAACAACAACAAAAAAACCCTACAAAAACAACCAACATATAAACATATTAAAAAAAAAATGTTTCACTGTCCGAGAGAGTGAGCACCAGGATGACTGTCGGAACTGCCGGTCTGCACGGGCTAGCAGTTAGCTTAGCCTGCCCCGCTTCCACATCCTGTCAGACCGCCCTCGGTGTTTCCTCTTCGGGTGCAGCTCCAGGCAGGGCTGTGGTCCCTGGGCCCACAGGACGCAGCAGACTAGCCGCTCCAGCACCAGCTCTCCCGGCCATCAAACGAAGACAAACGTAGACGCAGACGTGGACAAAGACACCGCATGGACGGTACTGGGTGAGGCCGCCGCAAGCCATCTTCCCACACCGGTACTGGGTGAGGCTGCCGCAAACTTAAGTTCACGCCGCCATCTTCCCAACCGGTACTGGATGAGGCCGCCACGAGCCATCTTCCCACACCAGTACTGGGTGAGGCTGCCGCAAACTTAAGTTCGCGCCGCCATCTTCCCACACCGGTACTGGATGAGGCCGCCGCGAGCCATCTTCCCACACCGGTAGTGGGTGAGGCCTCCGCAAACTTAAGTTTGTGCCGCCATCTTCCCACACCGGTACTGGGTGAGGCCTCTGCAAACTTAAGTTTGTGCCACCATCTTCCCACACCAGTACTAGGTGAGGCCGCCGCGAGCCATCTTCCCACACCGGTATTGAGTGAAGCTGCCGCAAGCCATCTTCCCACACCGGTACTGGGTGAGGCCGCCGCGGAAGTGAATTCGCGCTGCCATCTTCCCACACCGGAAACGGAAGCGGGATGATTAAACGGGTTGTAAAGGTTGTTTCACGACTGACACGACTATCACCGTTTGACCTGACAGCATGTGAACTTCGTCTTGAAAAGAAATGTGGAAAAGAAAAAGAAAAACAACAAACTTGGATTGCGCCGGTTCACTCTCTATCGGAGCCTCATGAAAGGCCCAGTCGTTTCCTCTCAGGACTTCATCCCGCTCTGCAGCAGAGAGCGCTCGACGGGGATGAAGGTAAAGTCCTCGGTGGTTCTCAGGGATCAGATCGCCTCTGCTGAGGGCTCAGATGTGTGTTGGAGATTACAACATGCAACCATCACAGATCCGGCTCGCAGATAAAGGGAAGGGGTTTGGGCTGTGCGGCACGCTGCACCAAAGTGTTAGGTGCTTGTGCACCCATGAGCTCCACACTGAAAAAGGAAAGCATGAACGTGAATGATGAGCCCCCGGTCCAAAGCCGGAGAAGCGAAGCTGTGACGTCACCGAGTCACAAAAGGTGGCGTTTCTCCACTAAGTCGCCTCGCTGCAGACCCGTTTAGTCATAAAACAATAAGCTCACACTTTCCAATAAATCTGATTCATCCGAAGCGCCGAAAGTTATGACAAATAAGCCCATAGCCCAATTAAACTCTCCCCGGTGACTTTACCCAACACTTTGGTCCCTTTATCCCCTCCGCCCTCCATTCGTCTTCACAACAAGTTGGTGCAGGGGTTGTCCCCCAGACAGTCTTGGTCCTTTTGTTCTCTTCGCATGCAGTAAATTTCTCTCTGACTCCCCTCTCGCAGCCAGCATCACTTTGCTTTCAACAGCACAAGCAACAATTAAAAGCATTGTGTGGCCGGTATTGTTCTGCACGGCAACTCTTCCTCTCTTCCTCTCTTTCTGTCATGCTGTCATTCTGTCAGCGTCTGTCTCCCCATCTGTCTATCCCATTCTCTGTTTCCCACTGACAGACTTTCTATTTGGAAAGTAGAACCTCTCTCTCTCTCTCTCTCTATTCCTACCTGCCTGTCTTTACCTCCCCTCTCCCTCCCTCTCTATTCCTACCTGCCTGTCTTTACCTCCCCTCTCCCTCCCTCTCTATTCCTACCTGCCTGTCTTTACCTCCCCTCTCCCTCCCTCTCTATTCCTACCTGCCTGTCTTTACCTCCCTTCTCCCTCCCTCTCTATTCCTACCTGCCTCTGTCTTTATCTCCTCTCTCTATTCCTACCTGCCTGTCTTCATCTCCTCTCTCTCTCTATACCTACCTGCCTGTCTTTCTCTATTTCTCTCTATTCTTCATCTCCTCTCTCCCTCTCTATTCCTACCTGCCTCTGTCTTTATCTCCTCTCTCTCTATTCCTACCTGCCTGTCTTCATCTCCTCTCTCTCTCTATTCCTACCTGCCTGTCTTTCAATTCAAATTTCAATTCAAATGGCTTTATTGGCATGATGTAAATCTCTCTCTCTCTCTCTATTCCTGCCTGCCTGTCTTCCTCTCCTCTTTCTCTCTCGCTCTCTCTCTATTCCTACCTGCCTGTCTTCATCTCTTCTCTCTTTCTCTCTCTTGCGCTCTCTCTCTATTCCTACTTGCCTGTCTCGCTCTCTCTATTCCTACCTGCCTGTCTCGCTCTCTCTATTCCTACCTGCCTGTCTGCATCTCCTCTCTTTCTCTCTCTCGCTCTCTCTCTCTATTCTTCATATCCTCTCTCTCTCCCTCTCTATTCATACCTGCCTGTCTTTATCTCCTCTCTCTCTCTATTTCTACCTGCTTGTCTTTCTCTCTCTCTATTCTTCATCTCCTCTCTCTCTCTCCCTCTCTATTCCTACCTGCCTCTGTCTTTATCTCTTCTCTCTCTCTCTCTCTCTCTCTCTATTCCTACCTGCCTGTCTCTCTCTCTATTCCTACCCACCTGTCTTCATCTCCTCTCTCTTTCTCTCTCTCGCTCTCTCTCTCTATTCCTACCTGCCTGTCTCTCTCTCTCTATTCCTACCTGCCTGTCTCTCTCTCTCTATTCCTACCTGCCTGTCTTCATCTCCTCTCTCTTTCTCTCTCTTGCTCTCTCTCTATTCCTACCTGCCTGTCTTTCTCTCTCTCTCACTCTCCCTCTCTATTCCTGTCTGTCTGTCTGTCTGTCTGTCTGTCTGTCTGTCTGTCTGTCTGTCTGTCTGTCTGTCTGTCTGTCTGTCTGTCTGTCTGTCTGTCTGTCTGTCTGTCTGTCTGTCTGTCTGTCTCTCTCTCTCTCTCTCTCTCTCTCTCTCTCTCTCTCTCTCTCTCTCTCTCTCTCTCTCTCTCTCTCTCTCTCTCTCTATTCCTACCTGCCTCTGTCCTTATCTCCTCTCTCTCTCTCTCTCTCTCTCTCTCTCTCTATTCCTACCTGCCTCTCTCACTCTCTCTCTCTATTCCTACCTGTCTGTCTGTCTGTCTCTCTCTCTCTCTCTCTCTGTTCCTACCTGCCTCTGTCCTTATCTCCTCTCCCTCGCTCTCTCTCTCACACACGCACGTACACAGAGTGAGGAAAAGAGAGAGAGAAATGGCCATGCTGCATGAGTCATGAGAAACAGCCACAAGAACATGACAAACACAATATATCGCAAGAAGGCACCATTTGTGCAGCCTCCCACTCATACTCGCTAAACTTTCAGCCCACTTAAAAACTCACGAACATGCAACCACACAACACACGTATCATAGGCGAGCATCCTGTCCCTGCATGACTCAGGGTTTGACCAGCGTGGCATTGTACACAGAGGCCTTCGTACGGGAAACACACAGTCTCAAACAGCAAGACAAGCAGCATTCCCAGAACGCTCGTAAGGGAGGAAGGAGGAAGATGAGTCGGGAGAAAAACGGTCAGATGCTCCGTAATCACAATTACCATTGAGATGATGCTCTCTGGCCCGGAGCCGCCAGCCACCCACACACATAACCTGTCACACAAATGTACCCCTGTGGAGAGGCTGCTTCCAACATGAGCAACAATCCACGAGGAAAAACACAAACATCACCGACAGCAAAAATTAGATGGAAAAACCTAAACAAATGAACAAATCCTTGACTTTCTTACAGACAATAAATAACCTGAATCTGCAATGGATTTCTAATGCTTTTTTTTTTTTGCTGAATTGTTCAGACAAATAGATGATGACTGCACATCATGTGGCACTGTGTCAGTTCAACAACTCAAATAAAGGCTGACTATATATAGCTATCCAGCCCTGGAGTCAGTTTACTATTGTCTTTGTCAACATCGCCACCTATTGGATAAAGAGCCACAAGACTGGCCCCCCCGTAAAACTGAAAAGCAGCACGAAACCAGAAAAGCCTTGTGAAATAATTCATCACGACATAATTACTCGCAAATACTTCCGGCATAGGAAAAGCAACGAACCTCTTCAAACGCTATGAAATATTGACCATCAAACGCTGGGCCGGTGGGACTCGAGCTTGCACGTGATTGGTCGAGAGGCGGGCCGGTCCTGAGAGGAAGCCCCTGATTGGTCAATCACGTTACACCATGTTGATATTCCGAGGCAGGGAAAAGAATGACTGAACAGGCTGGTTTAATTATAGATGTTGATGACGTAAGCAACCCCCCCATGACACACAGACACACACACACGCACACACACACACACACTATTCACTCTCCTTTATTTCGTCCTCATCCACCTCTGATTGTGTAGAGCAGCCACAGCAGTATAATAAGTGTGTAAACAGGCACTTATCTGAATATTGCTCGTAACCTTCTGAGGCAGCTAACGCCCTTGGAGGAACCAAGCATCCACATGGGCAACACCAAACCCCCTATGGCAGCGCATTAGCCTCCTCTGGATGAGCAGTGTCATCACTTGCATCCCATACAAACCTAGGCCTCCACACAGACCCAGGCACTGCTGCGAGATAAAATCTAGGCTGCAACAAAAAAATCCCTTTTACTCGCATGCAGGCGTGCCTGTGTTGTTGTTAATTGAGTGTCTGTTTGTGTTTGGTGATCATACTAGTGTACACTGACTTTGTGCACTGTTGCTAGCTGGGTAACGTGTTCTGTCTTCTGCCCGCTGTTCACCCTTTATCCCCTTCCTTTTGTTGGAAAAGGCACAGGCAAACAAATACACAACACGCAAACAAATAACACAAATAAAAAAATCATAATGGTTTTGGCTACAGCCCATACAAATATACAGCAACGCTTCTTAATCACAGCTGTTTGGTGCTGCTTTCACAACAATGTTGGGAAACTTGACAGAAATAATGGTTCTGTGGACACACACACACACACACACACACACACACACACACACACACACAAACAGACAAACGTGCACATGAACATTTGTGCAAAAACAGCTACACACACAAATAAAAAAATAAAAAAATGATACATGCACAAAGCAAATGTCCACAAACACATGGTGTATTATGAGCACCAGCCAACAGATGTGCAATAGACACAAATTTCTATGGAGAAACGGACTGCTGAATTACAATCATCGGGTGTTTCTCTTTCCCTCTCAAAAACAAAAACCATGTCAATAGCACCACTATAGCAGCCCTCTGCACAGCCCTGATATGCTCACTTTGATGAACACACCCCCACCACGGGCAACGGTAGCAGAACAATGCCATTCTCATACTGTGGCATCCAACTCACCCCAAGGCTCCTCATGAGGAACAGTGTTTACTTGCAGTCATTCTGGTCCCCAGACATGCTGTGAAGCAGCTGTAGGCGCTACACCCAAGGCTGGACTGTCAATACATGGGGAACTATGTAAGCGCCCATGCAGACTAGACTCTCTCTTCGTGGACATGAACAATGGTTTTCCAGGTTCCTCGGAACTGGGGAGGGTCAACATGGGATCTTAAGCGAATTAGGAACAATTTTGCAACCCTGCTGCATTAGAGGGAGAGGTTTACCAACAGCTGTGCAGGGCGTTGTCAGCAATTCAAGATCTGAGATACGAGATGATGAAAAAGGATGGAAATACAACCTGAAAGTATACAATTATGGAAAAATAATAACGATCTGATCTTCATCAGTAGATGAAATATGTTAAATAAAATGATACAAGCTGCCAAAATTGATGAATACGATTATCACTTACACAGACTGATGCTTATGAGATATGTACAACTGCATTATTGGCTTTGTGGGTGATTTTTTTTTTCAATCTCACCTATTCGCTTCATTTACTTCCCATTTAAGCACATCATCACTGCTTTAAATCTGGGATCCTCCCCATGAAAATGTCCACAATGTTGTGGACTATCTGGGTTCACAACAGGACCCTCCTAATCTGCACAGCAGCCCTTACAGACATGCCAGTCGCAGCATGGGACAGCACTGCAAATCCATGCTACAGTGCTTAGCAGGGTTGGTACCAGAAGTTGGATTCAGCTGCATGTGTTTTGAAAGCTTACTTGTCACAAAGGACTCATCAGTGTTCATCGTCCCACAGTTTGGGTCCTATACAGTTGTGGCAATGCACACAGGCCCCTTGTGGTGGAACAGCATGAAGCTGAGTTTGTTCTCTTCATGTAAGGCCAATTTTAAGATGAGTGATGTAACACTGAAAGAAAAAAAAAGAATCAATAGATTTAAAAACTTGCTGAGGTTTGGTCCGCTCATGACAAAGTGAATAACAGCACAATGGTCTGAACATGGGCGGCACGGTAGCGCAGTGGTTAGCGCGGTCGCCTCACAGCAAGAAGGTGCTGGGTTCGAGCCCCGAGGTAGTCCAACTTCGGGGGTTGTCCCGGGTCGTCCTCTGTGTGGAGTTTGCGTGTTCTCCCTGTGTCTGTGTGGGTTTCCTCCGGGTGCTCTGGTTTCCTCCTACAGTTCAAAGACATGTAGGTCAGGTGACTCGGCCGTACTAAATTGCCCCTAGGTGTGAATGTGTGTGTCAGCCCTGTGATGGTCTGGCAGCCTGTCCAGGGTGTCTCCCCGCCTGCGGCCCAATGACTGCTGAGATAGTCTCCAGCATCCCTGAGACCCTGAGCAGGAAGAACGGTTTGGATAATGGATGGATGGATGGCCTGAACACCACCAAAACCGCTGGGCAGGTGACAAGGCCGACATGCAGAAGATGTAGACTTACATGAATGCTGCTGGCCTGTACATCTAGATACTCTTTGTCACAACCTGTTCCAACTCATCCCCTCTGGAAGGCACCACAGAGCACTGTACCCCAAAACAACCAGATATAAAAAGTTTTGGTTAACACTTTCCCCAAGATTTTATCTATAAAGCCCTATAAGCATCTATAATGCCCTATAAGTGTAGCTATAAGTCATTGTAAGATTCATTATAACCATGTATAAGTTAAATGCCCTTATTGTAAGTTGCTTTGGATAAAAGCGTTGGCTAAATGACTGTAATGTAATGTATACGCCCTCACAACACCTCATAAACCCCTTTATGATACATTATGTCAATTTGAAATGGATTTATGCATTATAAATATGTCATCATTAGCCTGTTTATCTGTCAAATGTCATAATGCATCATAGCTAACTTGTTTTGCTGAAGTTTTGTAGAGATGCATAATGAGACTTCAGTGCTATTTCACAGTCTTCAGCCATAGCCGTTAGTCATTGTAATACACATTATAAGAAAGTGTGGGCGTTATAGATGCAATAGATGCTTATAGGGCGTTATAGATGCAAGCTTCATAGAAAGTATTACCGAAACTTCTTATATCTGGAAAGTTTCTTTCCACAGGCTGCCATTCAAATGAGCACTTGACACTGTCAAATAAATCCAACCATTTTGTATATATACTGTACTGTACACTGTACGTATACTGCTACGCTCTGTCATGTCCATCTACCTCAGGCATGTATGTAAGTAACCTACTAACATCTACTTCAGCATCTCTGGTACATTCTCTGCACCACTGCACTTTATTGCCGCTTGTTCCAGCTGTATATAGTCAAGTCTTGTGTATATATATGAAGATTGTTGTGTTGTACTGTTATTCTATGTTAACTACACTGAGAGAGCCACGAAACTGGAGTCAAATTCCATGTATGTGTAAATCTACACGGCCGATAAACATGATTCTGATTCTGGTCTTTCTCTATGTTACTCCAGACCAGTGTATTTGGTAAATAAAATCCCCAGGGTCCAAACAGGGTGTGGCTTGAACAGACAGCTCTGGATAACTGGATAAACTGTCCATCTGGGGGCGGGGCTGTGATGTAAGAAAAGGCTGAATTATTTGGTGAGGTCACGGGGTGGAGACAGGGGTGTGGGAAAGGACAGACTGTTGATAATATACTGTGGAGATGAACAGAAAGAAGGAGGGAGGATGACACGTGCCCCACCTTTTCATTCAACGGGACACAGACCCATCAGGATGTGCAGCGACGTCGCTACTACACATTCGTTTTGTGGTTCGTTGAAAAGGGAAGCAGTTGGGCGTCTGGGTTGTTTAGCGGTCTATTCCATTGCCTATCAATATGGGGGTTGCCGGTTCGAATCCGTGTGTTACCTCCGGCTTGGTCAGGCGTCCCTACAGACACAATTGGCCCTGTCTGTAAGTGGGAAGCCGGATGTGGATATGTGTTCTGGTCGCCGCACTAGTGCCTCCTCTGGTTGGTCGGGGGCGCCTGTTCGGGGGGGAGGAGGGGGAACTGGGGGGGAATAGCGTGACCCTCCCATGCGCTACATCCCCCTGGCTAAACTCCTCACTGTCGGGTGAAAAGAAGCAGCTGGCGACTCCACGTGTATCGGAGGAGGCATGTGGTAGTCTGCAGCCCTCCCTGGATCGGCAGAGGGGGTGCAGCAGCGACCGGGACGGCTTGGAAGAGTCGGGTATTTGGCTGGATACAATTGGGGAGAAGAAGGGAAACAGTGAAGACAGAAAACAAGCCACTGATGAAGAAATGGAAGGATTTTCCCCCTGAATTCAGGAATCACCCATGAAAAATGATGGAAATAAATGAAGTGTTAACTGCAGTGTAGACAGGGCCATGGAACACAGCAGTGTGAGGATGGAGGGTGTTGAGCTAATTGCGGCACCAAGCCGCCAGAGGGGTCACGACATTATAACAAAGACTGTTATTATAGGAAATGCTGTGAAGGAACAGCTGAATCATAAAAACTACTCCCTCCACCGAAACGTACAGATTTAAAGGAGAAAAAAACATCTAAATGAATAAAACGCTTTATTATTTGACCTCCAAAGCCGACTCACATTTTATCAATGAGAAAATCACTGCTTGTTTACTCTCCGAAATACAAAAGTTACAGGGATTTTTTTTTTGTACACACTGACACAAACAGGAGCACAAACAATCACAGTAGCCAAAAAACGAGCAACAAAAATTTGACATACCAATTTTTTCCTCCACCAACTGTTCATACATCATAAAACTCTCTCCATCTGTTTCAGTGGTTGCATTAAACTGCCAAACCTTCACACGATGTACATTGTAAATGTCATAAGCTCCTCTCAATTAAATTTTTGTGGTCAAAAAGGATTAATTATGTCATTAATTCCTGGGCACAAGTTGTTTGCAGGGTGAGTACTATACAGTCCCTTGGATCACACAACCCTATAAATTCAAACTGCTCTGAATCACTTGCAGTGTTATATGGAGTCATGCAGAAAGAAGGAGGATATAAAAATTAATTTAAAAAAATACTGTTTTACTTAAACACGGGGGTCAAAATATTCATCTAGGTACTGATAACAACACTAAAAGAACACAAAATAACCCCCCCCCCCTTTTCTCCCCAATTGTACCCAGCCAATTACCTACTCTTCCGAGCCGTCCCGGTCTCTGCTCCTCCCCCTCTGCCGATCCGAGGAGGGCTGCAGACTACCACATGCCTCCTGCGATACATGTGGAGTCATCAGCCACTTCTTTTCACCTGACAGTGAGGAGTTTTGCCAGGGGGACGTAGCGCGTGGGAGGGTCACGCTATTACCCCCAGTTCCCCCTCCCCCCCGAACAGGCGCCCCGACCGACCAGAGGAGGAGGCGCTAGTGCAGCGACCAGGACACATACCCACATCCGGCTTCCCACCCGCAGACACGGCCAATTGTGCCTGTGGGGTCACCCAACCAAGCTGGAGATAACGCAGGGATTCGAACCGGCGATCCCCATGTTGGTAGGCAACGGAATAGACGGCTACGCTACCCGGATGCCCCATCATTCATGATGGGCAATACATTACATAAGCACTGTTAGAGATGATAAATTTTTCTTCATGAACAACAAAATGAATAAAAGCAGGAAATGAATGTGACCAAGAACTGTGGGATCTTTTGCTCCCCCTCCCCCTCCATCTTTTTAAGTGTCTCCACTCCTATTATAGTTTCTGTCTAACCTAATTTATAAATTTTCATCCCCGGTTTAACCTTACCTCCCAATGAGAGCAATACTTCCACACAGCCTGCTGTCATCAGAAGTAGTGCTGCAACTAACGACTATTTTGATAGTCGACTAGTCATCGATTATTGAAACGATTAATCGACTAGTCAGATAATGAATCGCACAAAACAATAGCTCTTATTTAGCTATCAGCTTTTAAATTTAACTTGAGGTTGTTTTAGGCATGTGCTTACTAACAATAAAGACAATAAAGATGAATACTTCATTCATAAATACGTCTTTTGGGCATCTGGGTGGCATAGCAGTCTATTCCGTTGCCTTCCAATACGGGGATCACCAGTTCGAATCCCTGTGTTACCTCCAGCTTGGTCGGCCATCCCTACAGACACAACTGGCTGTGTCTGCGGGTGGGAAGCCGGATGTGGGTATGTGTCCTGGTTGCTGTACTAGCACCTCCTCTGGTCAGTCGGGGCACCTATTTGGGAGGGAGGGGGAACTGGGGGGAATAGCGTGATCCTCCCATGCGCTACGTCCCCCTGGAGAAACTCCTCACTGTCAGGTGAAAAGAAGCGGCTGGCGACCCCACGTGTATCGCAGGAGGCATGTGGTAGTCTGCAGCCCTCCCCCGGATCGGCAGAGAGGGGGTGGAGCAGCGACTGGGACGGCTCGGAAGAGTGGGGTAAGTAGCCAGGTACAACTGGGGGAGAAAGGGGGAAAATCCTAAAAAAAAAACTAAAAAAAAACATCTTTTATTAAACTCTGCCGCTCATTAGGCTACTACTGATACAAAAGATAAATAAAATTATTGATCAGCGATCTTAATATTTCTTCATAAATTCTGTCGTTATATTACATATATAATTGCTTATATCAAATATATAATTGCTATTGTGTGTGTGTGTGTTTGTTTATTAAACGCTTACCTTCATAAAGGTTGTCTGATATGCTCCATCAAGTGGGTGAAATGGGTTCTGGGTGGCAGGGTGTATCCGGGGTTGAACTGGCGAATCATTTGTTGAAACCCTCCACCATCAACCATGGAGAGCGGCCTCATGTCATTGACCGTCATGTGTAGTATTGACTCGGTGAGGGCAGTCGCTTGCTGCGGCGTACACGTCTGCTTCTTTTGAATAAAGATATCCGTGGTATCTTCACTCTTATTCGGAGTCGGACTGCATAAATTTGATTAAAAAAGACATTTGTCAGGCAAAAGGACAACATTACTCTTTTAAACTCTTAGAATCCTGCACGCAGGTATAGACGGAGTTGCCTTGGCTTTATGTTAATGTTAAAAGCCAAAACAACTCCCGTCTATACATAGCTAGCTTAGCTAACAAGCTACCTGTCTTACCGAGGCGCGTCCGCATCGTCCAGATGTCCAACGTGCCTCCTCTTCACTGTTCTTGCATTACTGAGGCGCTCCCACGATAAGCGAGGTCCACCTTATCAATCTTGCAGGTAATCGTTTTCTTCGCCAAATTGACGGTGAAATGCTCCCTGACTTCAGACGTTTAAGGACGCGACGGCGTCGCATTCGCCGCCGCCATTTTGCTGTTTTGTTTACCTGTCCTGTCGCTTCCGCTTCCGTTCCCGGTCGCTTTTTGCGCATGTGCAACTCTCAGAGCGTTGGAAAGGAAACGAGACGCGTCACCCCTTAGCTACTTCCGTCACCAGCTCCGGTGGAACGACGTTTAGTTCCGTTCCAACAGCGTGATATACATGCGCGATGACGTAACCGAGGAATTGGCGACAATTAAATTGGTTGGCAACTAATTTTGTCATCGATTTTTGTCGATTAATCGTTGCACCCCTATGTATACAGGGTCAGCTCGAGGCGGAAGTGGCCCTACGGCAACAAAATGGTACTGGGATACCGGGGTGTGGGGTGTGGGGTGGGGATGGCGTTGTGTCATATTCTGCTTGGGGCCCCGGAAAAGGCTTGGGACGGCCCTGTTGATATTTTAACACCCGTGAAAATATACGCTATGAAATAACGTACACTACCGTTCAAAAGTTTGGGATCACCCAAACAATTTTGTGTTTTCCATGAAAAGTCACACTTATTCACCACCATATGTTGTGAAATGAATAGAAAATAGAGTCAAGACATTGACAAGGTTAGAAATAATGATTTGTATTTGAAATAAGATTTTTTTTACATCAAACTTTGCTTTCGTCAAAGAATCCTCCATTTGCAGCAATTACAGCATTGCAGACCTTTGGCATTCTAGCTGTTAATTTGTTGAGGTAATCTGGAGAAATTGCACCCCACGCTTCCAGAAGCAGCTCCCACAAGTTGGATTGGTTGGATGGGCACTTCTTGCGTACCATACGGTCAAGCTGCTCCCACAACAGCTCAATGGGGTTCAGATCTGGTGACTGCGCTGGCCACTCCATTACCGATAGAATACCAGCTGCCTGCTTCTGCTCTAAATAGTTCTTGCACAATTTGGAGGTGTGTTTAGGGTCATTGTCCTGTTGTAGGATGAAATTGGCTCCAATCAAGTGCTGTCCACTGGGTATGGCATGGCGTTGCAAAATGGAGTGATAGCCTTCCTTATTCAGAATCCCTTTTACCCTGTACAAATCTCCCACCTTACCAGCACCAAAGCAACCCCAGACCATCACATTACCTCCACCATGCTTAACAGATGGCGTCAGGCATTCTTCCAGCATCTTTTCATTTGTTCTGCGTCTCACAAACGTTCTTCTTTGTGATCCAAACACCTCAAACTTGGATTCATCCGTCCACAACACTTTTTTCCAGTCTTCCTCTGTCCAATGTCTGTGTTCTTTTGCCCATCTTAATCTTTTTCTTTTATTGGTCAGTCTCAGATATGGCTTTTTCTTTGCCACTCTGCCCTGAAGCCCAGAATCCCGCAGCCGCCTCTTCACTGTAGATGTTGACACTGGTGTTTTGCGGGTACTATTTAATGAAGATGCCAGTTGGGGACCTGTGAGGCGTCTGTTTCTCAAACTAGAGACTCTAATGTACTTATCTTCTTGCTCAGTTGTGCAACGCAGCCTCCCACTTCTTTTTCTACTCTGGTTAGAGCCTGTTTGTGCTGTCCTCTGAAGGGAGTAGTACACACCGGTGTAGGAAATCTTCAATTTCTTAGCAATTTCTCGCATGGAATAGCCTTCATTTCTAAGAACAAGAATAGACTGTCGAGTTTCAGATGAAAGTTCTCTTTTTCTGGCCATTTTGAGCGTTTAATTGACCCCACAAATGTGATGCTCCAGAAACTCAATCTGCTCAAAGGAAGGTCAGTTTTGTAGCTTCTGTACCGAGCTAAACTGTTTTCAGATGTGTGAACATGATTGCACAAGGGTTTTCTAATCATCAATTAGCCTTCTGAGCCAATGAGCAAACACATTGTACCATTAGAACACTGGAGTGATAGTTGCTTGAAATGGGCCTCTATACACCTATGTAGATATTGCACCAAAAACCAGACATTTGCAGCTAGAATAGTCATTTACCACATTAGCAATGTATAGAGTGTATTTCTTTAAAGTTAAGACTAGTTTAAAGTTATCTTCATTGACAAGTACAGTGCTTTTCCTTCAAAAATATGGACATTTCAATGTGATCCCAAACTTTTGAACGGTAGTGTAGATCTAGTTGAATTGCTCAGTTTGGGGGGCAAAAAAAAATTCCTTTAAATGCAGCTTAACGGACTTTCGTCAAAAAAAACATGAATGGGGAAAGATGTCTTTCTGCGAGGGCCAGCTATAGTTAATATTTCATGCAGTTGCAGTAACGCTGCCACTAGATGTCCGTCTGAGACCAGTGTTTGTGTGCAGTGTGTGTCGAGGACGCCAGGTGGCTGGGATTAGCCAGGTTTGCAAACTCCTCAGCAGTGTTGTGGAGAAACCTACTGTGTGTGTGTGCACGCGCGCGCGTGCTTCTGTCCCATACAAGCTTGTACAGTGAGTAAGCAAGAGCTGAGAGAGGCCCTCGCCAAAAGGTAAGGTTATTTTGTAACTCTGAACCAAGACACTAACGTCAAACATCCCATATGCAAGGTTAGGAGATAGTCTCAGTATGAAAGAGAACAACTGTTTCGGGGTTGTCCTCCTGTCCCTTATTGTCCCTTGTCCCTCTGGCCCCTTGCCCAATGAGAATAGCACCCCTGTGGGTCAAATTTTAACAACTATCAGAATATTGCTCAGCTCGGTTTCCTCCAGTACACTGTTTTTCTCAGTTTGCAGCAGCACTGCCTATGTTGACAAAATAGTGGATGTGAATATTCATCAGTGAGTGTAAAATATTTATCCTCACACCCAACCTCTCGTGGCTGTCTCTTAGAAAACGGCACATTCCATGTTTGCCATGAATCCAGACTGACTGGGTTATAGCTCCCATTACATAGCCAAACATTTTCAGAAGACAGTGACAGCAATGGCAAACCGTAGAAGTAGACGACACAACCATGATAAAGTCCCAAGGTCGGGGTTATTGTAGAGAATAATTTCATTCTAGAGCATGTTTCTGACAGTGACAATGGCTAAAGATTTCTTAGAAATGCCGTTACGATAAAAAAAGAAACGTTCAACCAACCCACACAAACAGTTCTCCACCTGATTCAAATCAGCCGAATGACTGAGATCAGTAAAGATTATCAGAAAATGATCAAGAACAGTAGTGCATTGTAACACCACCAATGACTGGCTTGGCTTTTATCATAGCAGTTCAGAGGTCAGCTGCCGCCAAGCGCCTGCATGTCCTCTCGCCTAGTTGATATCGAGACTCGTTCAGTAGTCCCGAGGCTAAGCAGACGTAAATATAACAGACAGGGCAGGCATGCAACAGACAGCGGATGCACCTCTGTATTTTACACCACAGATCACAAACAGTTCGGTCTATGCCGCTTACAACCACCTTTCATGTGGGTTTACATGCATGGCAAGCCTGGTGACCGATGTCACCCCCTTCCAAATCAACTGCTCCCATACAAATCCGAAGCACATTGTGTATGTTTCTTTTAGGCCTGAGCTGAAGTGATCTCCAACACTGTCTATATAGTCATTGTACGCCATATTCTTATGTCACTGGGTTTTTCAAAGCACATAATCCTTCTTATATAAACGGTCCCTTTTTTCATCCTGGATGAGAGCGAGAGAGAGAGAGAGAGAGAGAGAAGCAGCTGTGGGCTACCTAAATAAAACAGGAAGAGTCAGTGATGCATGTTGCTGTTCGGAGAAGCCGGTCATGCTAGAGCACAACTTAGCTAACCCTCCACTTGGGCAAGAGATCTCGCCCTGTGTCTTGTTTGCATACCAACTCACCCAGACATGTGCTCACACAGCCTCCGTAATGATGAGTCATACCTCCTTCATACAGGGATTTCGAGGCCTCACCATTGATATTTTCCTCGTGCATTTCAATTCTCACAATGCCACAACTTCAAATCAACTACACTCGCAGCGAGTGGCTAGTGATGGGTTTGCGTGGATGTACCAGATCAACCTCTAAGGAATTAAGAGTGGACGTTTCCACTCTTAGCAAGCAGGATTGTCCTAGCCACAGCCACGGCATGCAAACTTCCATTGTCACTTGCATGAAACGCATGGAGCACTTCATCACAAGATTTCTGTCTCAGTCATATTCATTTGAACTGTAACGAGGTACCAATTTGTGAATTCTCTTCAATGTCAAATATTGTATCAGCATCAACCCACAAATAGGTTGGTCGCACTTTTGTCATCCTGGCCAGGCTCAGTCGGGTCTCACAGTCGATAGAGGGTACGCTTAATAAGAAAACTATCTACACAGAGGACGTTTGCCCCTGCAAATAAAGAGACGTCACATATTAAAAAAAAAATGTTTATTGACATCAGAAGCAATTGAAGTTTCAACAATAAACAAGGCTTTTTCTTATTTTTGCAGTTACAGTGGTACTCAAAGAACAGTTAAACAACTTTTGATACGTCAATTTGATAACATGTCATAAAAAAACACACGAAAGGAGGAAAAAAAAAACACTCAAATCTATCAAGAAGATTTTATGTGCTCTGCACTTCTAGCTACGGTAAATACTGTACGCCCACCCCTATTACGGTGTACCAGGTGGGATAGTGGTCTGGGAACTACCACTGGAAAAATAAGACTGGCAGAAGATACAGACACGATAACTTTAGTAGTGTTAACTATACAAAAAAGAAAAAGAAAAAAAAACTGTACAGCATAAAAACAACCGATATACACAACCTTTTTTGAACATTTTTCCAAATACCAACTAAATTTGTGTCAGTATGTGAAGTGTGTACAAGGGGGTTAAATGCTTTATAAACAAGAAAATGAGCACTAAATGCAACTTATCTACTCGTCATCATCATCATCGTCGTCATCATCATCATCGTCGTCATCATCATCATCGTCGTCATCATCATCATCCTCTTTTTTCTCTGCTTTGGCCTGAGCTTTTGCAGGTGGCCCGCCGCCCACTTTGCCCTTGGAGCGGTATGCTGCCATGTCCTGCAACAAAGTGATGTTTATAAAAAGAAAACAAAGAAAAAGTTGATTAGTAACATCTCCAATAACAGATTTAGCTAACAAATCACAACATACAAGACAAAGCATTGAAACTACAATTATTATCCTCCATGTGCTCTATAGCCCCTTGCAATATTCTATGAGATTAAGATCAGTATGACAAGTACAAACAAGAAAAAAAAAGGATAGGGCAATATTTCTTATCTACCTTTTTGTATTTCTCCTTCAGTTTAGCAGCCTTGCTCTCATAGGGCTGCTTGTCCTCTGCTGGGGTGCCGTTCCACATCTCACCCAGCCTTTTAGCAACATCTCCAATGGACAGGCCAGGGCTCTCACCTTTGACCTTGGGGCGAAACTCAGCACAGAAAATGAAGAAGGCAGATCTGGAGAGAGAGTGAACGAGGTTTGCATGTGAAACATTCTCACAACACAACTCAGATGCCAATGATTGAATTAATTTTGTCAGTTATACAGCCTCCTGCCATTAGAATTAAAATATTGACAAACAGAACTCACGGAGGTCTCTTTGGGGCATTGGGGTCCTTAAACTGCTTCTTTTTCTCTCCCCTGGGTGGAACATAGTTCCTCATTTCCCTCTCATATCTAGCCTTGTCCTGCTTGGCAAGGTCCTCAAACTTGCCCTTCTCCTTGGCAGACATGGTCTGAAAAACAGAGGAACTAAATTAAAATTTGGATGGTGGAATGGAAAAAAATGTAACCAGACATTGTAGAACAGTGCAATAACATGACACAGTAGTTTACAAAATCAAACTTTGACGGACAAAATTATACTGGAGGCGAAAACCCATGCTTCGGAGAACTTCGCTGCCCCACCACTTCCTACCTTCCACCGCTCTGAGCACTTCTTGGAGAACTCCGCAAAGTTGACGGACGCTTCTGGATGTTTTTTCTTATGCTCCTCCCGACAGGTCTGGACAAAATAGGCATAGGAGGACATTTTCCCCCTTGGCTTGGTTGGATCTTTCCCCATCTTGACAGAATCTACAACAAAACAAATTATTCAAACTCATGTTCAGTATTCATAATAATTGCTTTGTTATCAAGCTTAATGAGTCTGTCTAACCGACTTGGGGGGGGGGCGTTGATATAGACTACATTCATAATCTCTATGTTGAATAGATAAGAAATTTTAAAAAGAGAGAAAAAAGAAAGAAAAACAATACAAGTCAAGGTGGTTAAAATGGTCTATTTGATGTTCCAGGAATAATACGGATGACAGGCATGCAGTTGTCCTGAGTCACTCAATGCTGTGTAGACTGGTTGGGTGAGCCTCCCTCCCCTCCCCGCGGTCAGGCTACAACACCAACACTGATATACCCAAGTCCGCTACAAAATAACAAGTTGATGAAAAAAAGTTGCCGAAAACGTTCCACAGTCTCCGCGTGCCTTTCTTAACGTCAACAGTGGCCTTAACCAAAGAGTTCCGTAATCGCTCTAGCCCCTATAACACATTAAATGTAAATCATGATTACGATGTTCATTGTACAATATCTACAATAACCCCCCCCCCTCGTTGCTCTAACACTCGGCTCTATATGTTCCTCAAAGAAACTTGAAGAAAAAAAAAATCCTATAAAACTTTTAAGTTCAGAGCACAAACCACAGCCCCGTGTGGAACCACGACGGCGGAATGCAGATTATTCGATTTAAATATGCATGTATATATATATATATATAAGCCGCTAAAACTAAAGTGTAAGAACAGACCTTCGGGATCCCATTAAAATGTTCATAACATCACAAAGAAAAACGACACAAGTTGGAAGTAATGAAAATTTTTTATTAAAAAAAAACAACAACACTTCAATCCGTTATTTCAAGTCATCAAACTTAATTCTACCATCAAGCTCGCATTTCCTTTCGTCTAAAGTGACTCGGCATGATCCGTGAATAGGGTGAAAATCGGGGGGTGGTGGGGGTGGGGGTGTAAAAAAAACGCTAAAAATGCGCCCTAATACATTTAAACGCCGCTGTAACCCAAAGTAAATGTGTCGACCCGAGTAGTAATGGCGCATAGGTTCTCGTTGGGGGGAAAAAGGAGGTCAGCAACGACGGCAATATTTCTTCTTCCATTTTGTGAGAAAGCCTTCTTCATGAAAGAAAGTCCCCCTAAAATGTCTCCTTCCGCCCCTCGGTTCGCTTTTTTGCTCGACAAATACGTCCGGAAAGCCGGCGATCTTGACAAAGATTTCCCCCCCGATAGATTCCTATTGCACCGGCCGCCTCGTATAGTAATACATTGGGTCTGTGCTGTGTGTCTATGCGTGGGGAGTACTGAGTTGGTTCCTATGAGCTCGGAATGGCCGCTTGTCTTCATCCACTAACATGGAGAATATGGCTCCTTCTTTGTGTCAACGCACAGCCATTGCCACTGCACGCAATAGAGGGCAGAGCGACCGCGGCGGCAACCACCTCGGAACAAGCCGCGATTTAGGCGCTTGGACGCGGTCGAAAAAACGTTACAATTACGCCGCTCGAACGGCGAGGGCTCGGGCTTTCCATCGCCGCCGTCGAATCGCGCAGTTGCGGGGCGGCTTGCGGCGAAAACCGGTTTGGAAAAAGTTGAGCCGAACTGCGCCTCCGCTCGCCGCCTCGCATACAGTCAGCCATTACAGTAAAGCGCAGACTCCGGGGCGATTTGTGCGCGCCCGTCTCGTCGGCCGCATTCGAAACAAAACAACCGGGGGCAGCTTTAACGCGTTTTAGGACGCTTTTTCTTCTAACTTGGCATTTCTACCGTTTCGCCATTCTTCTTTCTTTTTTTTTCTCCCCCCCCCCCCAAATTCCCACGCGCCGGTCTTCCCCGTGACAGGCGGCTCGAGCCTCGCTTGCGCGCCGCGTTCCCGACGCCTGGCGCGGAGCGGTCTTCTAACCATTGTCGCTAACAGCGTTGAAGCGCTGCCCGGCTGGCCGCCTGACATTCTTTTAATATTTTCCCCAATCGCTGCCCGGCCGTTAGCCCCCCCGTCACGAAAAAAACCGACCCGTAGCATTATACGAAATTATCCCTTTTTAACGCAATGTGCGTTTATCGTCGAATTCGCTTGGAGTTAATATTTTTTTTCTCTTTTTTCTCTCCCCCCCCCTCCTCCTCCTCCTCGCTAGTCCACACTCGGCGCAGCCGGAGTAACGTAATGTTACCTGGCTAGCGTTAAGCTAACGCTCTCGCTTCTTCCTTCTTTTTTTTTTTTTTGACGTTTCTCCGCGATTATTTCTTTCGAAAACCGACAGGCCTCTCTACGTCCGACGGTAGCCGACGTCCACTCGAGATGTTCGTGAATGTTATCGTCATTCTCACCCTTACCCGACACTTCGAAGTGTTCAATGTGTGTGATACTCACCTAAAGATCTCTGCTTGGCTCTCTGTGCCCTGCAATGGCTGTGTGAGGGAACACTGGGCGATACGCAGTGTCTTCAGTTCTCCACTCTATAACATTACTCCCGGCGAGGCCCGCGTCCCATTGGCCGGCGCCTGGCTTAGCGCTCTTTCGATTGGGCCGAGACTTTCCATTGTCCTAATAGAAGACGAAGTGCCATTGGCTGTCTTTTGTGAAACGTCACCGAACTTTTGAGAGGCGCGTGGATACAAAAATATTGGTGTCGGCGCACGCCGAAGCCAGTAGAGTAGTGTGTGTGTGTGTCATAGTGTCGAGTACAGTACGCTATACCGAGCACAGTGGTACAGCAGACCAGTACGCGGAGCAGAGAACGTCCGGTTCCTACACTTGAGCAAGAAGGGCAGTCAAATGTGCTGTGACTTTGTCCGTGGGAAGTCCCCCCACACACACACACACCTCTCCAATCAGCGCTGTTGTCTTCTGGCCCGCATCGAAGCTATCTCTATTCACGAATTACCCCCTTGATTACTTCGTCTTAACGAGGTTTCGCCTTTCGCAGACGAATGCACGAAGGAACCTGCAGAACCCGCTGCACACGAAAGGCGCTTGCGGAACCCTCCCCCCCTCCCCCGCCGCCGTCCCCGGTTCGAGATGGTCGCTGATTAGATGTGAGATTTTTTAATTGTTTGACTTTGATCAAGAAGCGCAAGGCTAGTATGAGATGGGTTTTTTGATCAGAACCCCCCCCCAAAAAAAAACTTTTTCCGCCCACAGTCCAACGCCAAGCACGGAAAGGGTTTGATGCTGAAATAAAGTGAGGCGTCCTCTCCGACAGGTCGGGTCCCTCGGTGGGAATACCTGCCACTCGGCGGCTATATGAGTATCACCTACTTTACCAAAGCCACAGGTGAACGGCCGCATCGGTCATCCAGCCAAGATCGCTGCATTTAATGAGCTGATTTGAAATATTTTTCTTATCAGTTCTCAATTTTTCTCTTCCTTGGTATAGACTGCTACGCCTTTATAGGTCGTCGCCACGGTGGTGGTGGGGCGCTCGTCCCCAACGAGGACGCACTGGCGTGGAGACGCACTATTGTTAGACATGGAGGCAGTGTCATGATGAAGTGTTTCACAGTTAAATGAAGATAATCTGGCAACCGAAGCTGTTGGCCACTCACAACAGCGTGTCGCATTCCTGCTGAATCTGCGCCGCCTCCTGAAGGAGCCGTATTACATTGGAGGCTGATGATAATGTGCTTTAAAGCCCAAACCAGGGGCCATGCTCTCTTGTAACGTCACTAAGGTTGTATGCAAAGAAATGAAAAGTTGGGACTGCAACTCATTTACGTGTCTAATGACAGATGAATCATTTTTGAAGCAACGCCCCACTATTCGCTCGGAGCCTTTAAATCCATGGGACAAATCTATGGGACAAACTGGAAAGTTTGTAGATATGTGGGTTTTATGTGGGATGACGCAAGTTGTATCGTCCTCTTGTCTTATTTTGAGTAATTGTTTCATTTTCCATAATGGCAAATCACACACATTGTGCATAACATCTCTCGTGCTTTCTTTCTCCACAATTTATGAACCTCGCCGTCACTAATGAGTAAGAACTGTCTTCACACTCTCTCAATGACCTGTAGGCACTTGTGTTTTAGAGCAAATAAGAATTTAGCAGGGTGATGCCTTTAAGTAGTGAGGTAAAGGTTTAACGTGAAGAACATGGTTCAAGACCCTGGTGCTGCTGAAGTGCCTTTGAGCAAGACGTCAACTCATTACCAGCCCAGAGATCTGCTCAGCATTGTAGCTGAGCGTGCACTCTGAACTCTCTGTTGAAGGGAGACAAGCTAAACAGAATCCAGTCAATGAAGTATCTCGTTATTATCAAAGGTGTGTGTGTGTGTGTGTGTGTGTGTGTGTGTGTGTGTGTGTGTGTGTGTGTGTGTGTGTGTGTGTGTGTGTGTGTGTGTGTGATTGCAGTACCGTGTGGGGGTTGGGATAGGGACAGTGAACATGTGAGATGCATCTGTGTCGTGTTAAAGGAAACGGTTGGGCCGCAAAATCATATGCCATATGCAAGAATTAAAATACATACACTAAGCTCGGTATGGTCCAATCATATATATATATATATATATATATATATATATATATATATATATATATATATTAGTCTATATTTTCCAAAAAGGAATTGTTGGCATGTTGATATTTGCCAGTTGATATAGAAACAAAGAAAAATGGCTGACACAGAGTTTATCCCTGTCCCTGAATTAAGAATGGGAAGGGTGAACTGATTCCAAATGCCAATCACAGCCCAGACTCAAGCCACATGGCTGCGTGTGATTCTGTCTCTGTCTCATTTTGCATCAGGACGAAGTAATGGCAGAAAGCTAGTCTGCTCATGAGGCTCAGAGGCGACCGGTTTATGCATTCTAATGAGCGCTCCCTGGGAAAAATATGCAAATTCATTTTGTCATCAAGAGAAAAATAGAGGACAGGAGAGTAGCAGATACAGGAGGGGCTGTAGGGAGGAGGGCACATGCAGAAGGAGGGATTAGATGCAAAGGGAAACAGCGAAGGGGGGTGTGGGGTACAATAGGAGGAGAGTCAAGCAGGAGGAGGGAGGGTACAATTGTGTTTCGGAGTGGGGAACATGTGTGGGCTCCCCCCCCACCCACCCATCCACCCCATACACACTTACTCCACCCCTCTAGTTTTTCTCAAGGCTTTGAAAAGGCCCAACATTTAGTATAAAATGTAAGAATTAACAAGGAGGATGTGGTAAAATAATGCAGCTATACTCTAAATGTCTTTACCCGTGTCTACCCGTTGCACTTGAAAGAATATATTTCCATAAGTTAGATTTAGGGGGGGACGGGGCTAACTATCATTTGCAGAAATAAAGTAGAGCAGGCTTAATCAAATGGGTGCAAAATATGCCTCACTTCGAATAATATCGCCGTGCGTGATGTTTAATCGTCATGGAAACTAACTATCACGACAAACGCAACTTTTCCCTCGTATTCACGATCACCTAATAAATCTGTCAACCCCTGGGCCCTGTTGGCATCGCGTCATATCCATCATGCTAGCCGAAACAATAAATTGCCTTAAACTGCTGTAGTTTACCCTAGTAACCAGGCGGGGGCAGTGTCCTCAGATTCCGTTCTCCGATTAAGGGAAAGAAAAAGAAAGGGCTGCTCGCAGAGCCGCGGTAACCGGAAGTCCGACGTTTCTAGCACGAACGCGAAAACTCGATGCACATGGCTATGGCACTTGCCGGTCGGACTTTCTGAACAGAAGTGGATTATTTTTTTTTTCCGATCGCAGTTGGTTAAAAAGACCCCAGGATGAACCTCGTCTTGGTATGTATTAGTTTGATTAGAAAAAAAGCCGTTCGGAAGATCCTAGCTTGACCTCTTCACGTCGTTGTCTTATTTAATCGTTAGCGAATATTAGCAATATGCTAACATTAGCTATCAGGAGGAGAGCCAGTATGAAAGAACAAGTGTCTCAAGTATGTTTGCTAGAGAGGTTAGTTATGGCTTCAGCTGACACGTCAGCCTGTAACAAAAGATCATTAGTCTTCAGATGGGCTAGAGCATCTTTTAGTCGTCCAGGCAGTGAATGGTTTTACTGTCAGCTCTGTAGGGCAGCATTGCTCAGGAATACCTTGTTTTAACAATCCGTATTTTAGATATAGAATATTACACTTGAGTTGTATTATCTAATTATCTAAAAAAAATCCGTTTAAAAACAGATTTTTTCTTTACAGATAAGGGGGGGGGGCATTAGTCCATATGTGAATAATTGCCATGGACATAGAAGTGCAACTGCTCAAAGGAAGCAAAGGAAATAATTTTTTGACAGCACACGTTACACAAACAGACGTGTATATGAGAAATTCCAGAATGCACATCTCATATTAATTCAGTCTGTACTTGCTCGCATTTAGTCCCAAGTCTTGTTCTAGACGTCTTTGAAGTGCACTATGATAGTGTTTTGCTGTCCAGTAGTTTTATTGACAGTGGAACCATATTTTTTTTGTATCTATTAACCTTGAAGGTGGGCCACCTGTGCCTCCTCCTTGACGTATAGTACAGCGTGTTGTACATACCATTTCAAGGTAAATGAAAATGCATATTTCTATTTCTCTCCTCACTGACCTCTCTTTTTAGCCAAAATTGTTAAAATATCACCTGACATCATATGCATCCAAAAGGGAAAATGTTTTGGGGTTCCTGCGTTTCTTGGAAAACCTGAAAAATTTATAGACACGTTTTCTGGTCATTGCACGCCTGGAAATGGATAAAATTGACTGAATGTGCTGGAAAAATTATTGAGGTCATGGAAAAGGAAGTTAGGCTATTCGCTGAGATTTCATGTTTTTAGCTGCTGAGATGTCACATCAGTGTTTGAAGTTTAAGTTGCCGTTCAGTGACCAACTGGAAGTTAGTCTATTAAAGAGTCTGTTGAGGCTTCCACTGATAGTTAATGCTGAATAATATCTTTGGTGAGCAACAGCTGACATGTATATCCAAGCTGAAGTTATGGAAAATGTCCTGAAAATAGATTTCCTAAAAAATAGTGGGAACCGTTTTTTTGTTTGTACACCTTTGATTAGAGGAGTTGACTCTGTCAATGGGAGGAAAAAGACCAAGTTTTAACCCTTACTGCTGTTATTATTAGGTTTAGAAGAATGGTAAAGCATGTGCTGTCCTCGTTGCCTTTACATTGGGTGTACACGTATTCTCAAAACTGTAAATAAGTTTGCTTTTTTCCCTCCTTAAACACTGACATTATTTGAAAACATCCAACAGTGACATTGTGGCAGGTCTTAAATAACAACATCCATCCATTATCCAAACCGCTTACCCTGCGCTCAGGGTCGCGGGGATGCTGGAGCCTATCCCAGCAGTCATTGGGCAGCAGGTGGGGAGACACCCTGGACAGGCCGCCAGGCCATCACAGGGCTAAATCTCAAGTTGTTTGAATTTAAATTATTTAAAGTATTTAAAAATGTTCACCTACTTGCCAAAGTGGATATTAATGCTTTTACATAGAACTATTGATTTAATCTTATGGCACAAGTATTAAGTTTTATCTGTTCAGCTGGTGAGGAGAACTGGGTCAGCTGTGGCTGGAAATGTTGCGTAGAAAGGATGTAGTATAAATACTGTGCAGACTAATTCAGTGCTCCTCTGTAGCTATTAATGTGGTCAATACTGCCATATCCCTTAAAGCTGTATTGCTGCTTTCCTAATGTTTTTAGGACTTTGGACTGTTGTGAATTGCAATAATATGTTGGCTACTGTTCTACCATTATAGTTTCGGTAACATATTCACTGGTGTTTCTTCTTTTTATTTCTTCTCAGCCTTTACCGAGGTGAGCCAGGTTCTACTGACATGGTAATATTAAGTGAATAGCACTGGACAGCCTTGGACCACAGGAGACACAGAGGTTTCCAATGTCTGGTGAAGAAACTGGTTTGGGGTCTTTTGCCTCAGCACTGGCGGGGTATTTGGGAAAAGTCAGTTGAGCTCGTGTTTTCCTCTCACTTTTGTCACTTGTGCAAAGCTGGTTTTTGTTTTGATGATAATACTGTCCAATGCACAGTATCAGTCCAAATTCAGCATAAAAAAAAACCCCAAAAAAAACGGAAATCTTTGGTATTAAAAGGCGAAAGATTTTTTTTTTTTTGACATGGTAAAATCTATTGTATGAAGTCAAAGATTGTCACTGTGCTTCTGATTAAAAGCTTGTACTCCTTTGCTGTGTGTAGTTAATACTGTGATAACTGAGCCAAGGGGTCTGTTGACAAACATGGATTTTTGGATCCCCCCCATGTTTTGGAAAGGGACAGCGAGCCAGGAAAAATACTGTTCAGCTGCCATACATTGTATTGACAGCAATTTTAATTGTAAAATCCATGAGTCAATCCAAGAAATCAAGGCCTGGATTAAGTATCCAGAATGCAAATAGGAAATGTTAAAGAACTGTGTGAAAAGTCTGTGCCAATAGTGGCCAGGAAAAAGACAATGATATGTCATCACGTCCTGTGTGCTGCCTTGTCTATCCCTCCTCTCTGATACTCACGTCAACTCCACGTCACGTCTCACAGTTTTACTTAAACTGACTGGTATTAAATGGTATGCATCTATATTGGATTTAGAATGGATCAGAAGAGTCAAAAACATCATTAAAATTCTAAACATAGATTTCTTGGAAACAAAGCCAATCAACTTACCCTCCAAGTCTAGGCTATTTTCAACATAACTCTACTTAAGTTGCCTCATTTGTCTTTTTGCAGTATGGGTTATGGTTAATTATGAGAAAAAACATCTTGTTGTTCTTTGTCGTATTTGTTGTGATAATGCAAATGCACTGCTGTATTTCGGGCTGCACAATTAGTGTAAAATATGCATTAAGATTTTATCTTCCACAATTATTGATTGTGTAGCTGAAGTGTTTGTTTTGCATCGGAAAACCTTTTTAAATCAAGCACTTGCATTGTGGCCCCGTGTGTTAAATTGAGCACTTGCATTATGACCACAACGTATGCAACGTCCACCCACGTGACAAAAACCAAAGAAGATAGCATTTAACAAGTGGGATTGAGAAGGAGAAGCCCAACATAAAGCATTTTTGGAAAGATTTGGGGGTGGATCGGGCCAATGTTATATGCTGCAAATGTGAAATAAAGTAAAAACAATCCCGAAACCAAGACTAATATTTGTGATCACAGTATTCAGCAACATAATGATTATCAATTCTGGGTGTATTGAATACATGATTATTGAATATAAAAGAATTCTGCTGACGGGGGGTTAACTATTGCTAATAAGATATGACTGAAATGATAAGAGTTGGGGGGGGGGGGGTCAAAGAATGGAGGTGACCAGGCCTCAGTTGAACAGAAAAAAGAACTTGATTTTTTTTAAAAGCACTCGTTAAAATAGTCTCTATATAAGAATGAGTAAAAAATCATTTCTCAATCCCATTACGAAGTTTCCTGTCAGGCTTCTACCCAGGTCACAGTTTGTCGACAGTGTAGTTGATGGATACACGAGGGTCTCTGTGTTGATTACAGATGTTAATTAATTTTGTTTGTTTTTCAAAGGTTGAGGAAAGAGGCTCCTCACTGGAATCTTGCCCTTGGTGTGCCTCCAAGGGTTTGACCTCTACTCTGCAGTCCTACCGTATCACCCTGCATGAGTCCATCATCCTCTGTACAAACCGTTTGGTTAGTTGGTGTTACCCGCTGCCAATTACGCACAATCACACACATTGAAATAGCCAGTTTTAGTATCTTTTGCGTGCTCAAAGCCTTCCTTAATCTCCACGGTCACTTTCTCTCCCCTTCCTACACAGTGCCTGTTCCCTCTCGTCGACCGGCCTTTGGAACATGTCTTGGCCAGCCTGGTTCCAGTGGCACCTGACCGAAGTGGCAAAAGGAACAACACTCTGGAAGAAGAGAATAAAGAGCTTGTCGCACCCTCCCCAAAACGTATGCGGACAAATGGAGATAACAGTCCCGTGCTACAAGGTGTCGCTGACACACTGAACAGCAGAGTAGAGCTCACAGATTTTGAGATTGCTGGTAGCAGCCAGCCCACAGTGCCCAAGACAGAGACTGAAGAAACAAACGTGTATAACAATCCTGATTATCCCATTATAGAGTTGACGGAACAGGAATTGTTACAAAGTCGGCCAGTTGAAGCTGTAGCTGTTCTGGCAAAGGCTGCAGAGACTGCCATTTCTACACACAGTGTTACCTCATCAAAGGCAGTGTCTCCGATCAAGAAGGATGAGAGAGGAGATAGCCTTGTTCGCACATACTCAGACACTAGACCTGCCACTGTCGAGCCTACACTTCATACAGCGAGACACCTAAGCTGCTCATCAAAGGACACATTGAGCACAAATGGGGATATACCATTGGTCTCATCTCCTCACAATGCTCTCGGTACCCCCACAGTGACAGATAGGGAAGTGAGTGACATCAAAAATGGGCATGCAGAGAGCCCACCTGAGGTTTTGTGCAGCCCCCACGATCCAGACCCCAGTCAGTGCAGGTTACTGAACGAGGTGATCAATTCAGCCCAAATCAGCACTTTGTCCCAGCAGCCAGGGGAGACTGAACAGACGACTATCAACAGTCAGATGATCTCCTCATTCATAGAGGAAGTAAGGATTAAGTCAGAGCCAGGTGATGTGTCCCCAACTGGAATGAGCCACAACCTGGAGAAATGGCAAGACGATGTCCCATCCAAGCCGGTGATGACAACGACTATGTCAGATCAGCCAGAGGACTTTGTGTCTGTCCCGTCTCAGCTGTTCTGGAGAAATAACAACAACCTCTGCTGGCTGGACACGCTGCTAGTTGCTGTGGTGAATTGCCAGAGCCTGAGAAGTTCCAAACCTAAAGACGAGCCCCAGCACTCATCCGTGTGGCAACTAATCAGAAAATACGATGAGGTCTGTGGTACCGTCAAGGCACACCAGCAAACTTGTACAGGTAAGTTATGTAAGTCTTGTTTGCAGTGTGGGTCTTTTTTTGTTTTCATATCCATTAGACTTATGCGGGACACTTTTTTTTTTTTACATCATTGTTGACATTGTTTTGAGGAATGTTTAGAGCCCATGTTGCAAAACACAAATTTATATTAAGTGTTAAGAAAAGGGAACACGAGTCTCACTCGCTTACTCTTAGGTTACACAGGAGAGCTAACACGTCAGGCCAGGAATCCGCAGTCTGCACCATCTACAGGCCAGTGACCACTCTTTCAGTGATGAGGATGTGCACGTCCTTGATAGGGAGGAACGCTGGTTTGAACAGGGAGTCTATGTGAAGAGGGAACGACCATCCCTGAACCGGGGGGCTAAGAGTACATCTGTCACCATCTTCCAATGCTGTGATTGCAAATATTCCCAAATCCTCTGTGAATAGTACACATGGCCATTGAAATTCTAGTTAATAGTCACACCCATATGTGCATATGAAACTGGTTGTTGGTTTTGGTTGTTAAGCAACTATTATTTATAAGGGTGGTGATACCTGCAGTCAGTTTAGACTGAAGAGGTCACTTAGATGAGTGATGAAACGTTTCTGTCAATAAACATGTCCAGATGAACTGGTCCAACCTTCTTTCATTAACACTGAGGTGTCATTATTGAGGTGATCATTAGGTAGGACAGGGTCTGGTTTGACTAAAGGTCAGGGGTGTGCTGCTCGAGTGTAAGGGTGTTTGTCAACTATCCCAATATTATCCAAAAGCTACAAGAACACACATATCCAAACTAAAACGCATATCAAAACGAAACAAAAAAAATCCCTGTCCAAAGGGAAGGTACACCAACCAGGATGACTGTCGGAACCGCTGGTCTGCATGGGCTAGCAATTAGCCTAACCCGCCCCGCTTCCGTGTTCTGTCAAATTGCCTTTGGTGTTTCCTCCTCGGGCGCAGCTCCAAGCAGGGTCCGTGGGCCTACCGGACGAAGCAGACCAAGCTCTCCCAGTCAGACACTCTCGACACACCTCCCCGTACTCCACACGACATGAAAAACACCACAGTCAATGCCAGGTGAGGCCGCCCCCAGACCGCCCTCAGTGTTATTGGAACTGCCGGTCTGCATAGGCTAGCAGTTAGCTTAGCCTGCCCCGCTTCCGCGTCCAATCAGAACGCCCTCGGTGTTACTTCCTCGGGCACAGCTCTGGGCAAGGCCGTGGTCCCTTGGCCCAAAGGATGCAGCAGACCAAGCTCTCCCAGCCGATCCAGCGCCAGCTCTCCCAGCCATTAACCGAAGACAAAACTTAGATGCAGACGTGGACAAAGACACCGCATGGACGGTACTGGGTGAGGCCGCTGCAAATGTGAATTCGCGCCGCCATCTTCCCACACCGGTACTGGGTGTACCGGTTTTAACCCGTTTATTTGTTTCAGGGTGGATCTTGTTCTTTCTATTGTTTTTCATGTCACTTAGTTAAGAATGAGCAGACCAATGGAACTATTTTGTTAATTTTTTTTTTTTTTTGTAGATGGTGTTGTGAGGGTGTCTAACCAAGTGCTGCAAAAGGCTTACTCAGACCTGGAGAATCTCAGGATGTCCATTTTCAAACTAATGCAGCCAAAACTTCGGTGTCATCTGGGTAAGATTATTCACTCCAGAACAATGTACAATACTTGTCTTCATATGATAGGTTCTCAGTTTGGCAGAATTCAGGCTTCATCTTGGAAGCGGTGAGTCAGTGAAGACTGACCTTGCCTGCGACCTCAGTTGGACTGGGTTATTTACCATCGAAAGTGTTTTGTGTTTGAGTGCAAGAATGTGTAGCGTTCTAGTGTTACTAGCCTGCCCATAGATTTCAGCTTGACTATAGGTCCTGAGTCAGGGCGTATATTCAAACTGAAATCTATGGGCAGGTTAGTGGTGTAGATGAAGTCTGGGCAGTAACAAGCTTATTACCGTAGTTCCCGGACTATAAGTCGCTGTTTTGGGGGTATTTTTGTTGGTTTTTTGGGGGGTTTTTTGCACTGGTTGGTCCTGCGACTTATATTTCCAAGTGACTTTTTCAGTATGACTTTGTTGGACGAATACACTGCAATTCAACTATGGCCGCTAGATGGCACTGTTTAATCTTGTGACTCAATTGAAAATACTGTACCACCATATAAATGTGGCTTACACGCCGAAGCGACTTGTTTTTTGCTGAATGCGACTTGTAGTCCAGGAACTACGGTACATATTTCACAATAACACAACTATCGTTTTTGCAAATGCTGCTGCTGAATTTAATTCTTGATGAGGTTGATTTTGATGTACTTTTATTAACTTGATTAAATGCCAACAGATAATCATGAAGCTGATAGAAACTTTCCACATCGTAGGCCTGACTCAGAACTGTACTAACCAGTAGTAACTTATATGTAGGGATGCATCGATATCGATACCTATACCAGTATCGGGTATCGGTCAAATACTGCCCTCATGTACTAGTACTCATACTTGTAACAATTCTCTGATACAACCCCACCCGATACACGACTACACAATTCCTGCTGAAATTTTGAAAAGTGAGTGCTGCCTAATATGCACATAGTGACAGTAATGTAGAGCGGCATGGAGGCGCACTGGTTAGCACAGTCGCCTCACAGCAAGAAGATCCTGGGTTCGAGCCCCGGGGTAGTCCAACCTTGGAGGTCGTCCCGATTCGTCCCCTGTGTGGAGTTTGCATGTTCTCCCCGTGTCTGCGTGGATTTCCTCCGGGTGCTCCGGTTTTCTCCCACAGTCCAGAGACATGTAGGTCAGGGGAATCTACCATACTAAATTGTTCCTAGGTGTGAATGTGTGTGGGTGTTGGCCCTGTGATGGACTGGCGGCCTGTCCAGGGTGTCTCCCCGCCTGCCGCCCAATGACTGCTGGGATAGGCTCCAGCATCCCCCGCGACCCTGAGAGCAGGATAAGCGGTTTGGATAATGGATGGAGTGGTGCCATTTTTTGTATTCCATATGGGGAGAGGAGGAGATGGAGCCAGATAAGATGACGCGGATCGACGGCTGAGAAGCAGATGAACACGATGTGTCATTTGTCCATACAGAGTGAGAAATGACAAAGTTACAAGCATGTGTATCTTGGATGAGCACGGACAGCCCAGCCTAGTTGGTGGAGCAGAAGAAGGAAAAAAAGCACTTTGCCCTGCCTGCGTGACATACCGCATACGTGCCTGGCACTAACATATATGCCATACTTTCTGTTGTTCTGCTACAGTCGTATGTATTACTGAAACCCACTGAATATGTTGCAGGTCATATTTAAGTGCAATGTGTGACAGTGCCCTGTTTGTTCAGTTGAATGTTATAATCTCAGCAACAGCATCATGTTGTGTATTTAACTTGTTACTGTCCGAAAGTGAGGAACATCTCATGGAAAAAAAAAACATGTTCTCAAAGTCATTGTTAGAATTGTAGTGTTATTATTAAGTACTCATATCGGTACTTGGTATCAGCAAGTGCTCAAATCTAAGTACTTGTATTGTACTTGGTCTGAAAAAAGTGGTATCGGTGCATCTCTACTTTTATGCAAACAACTCGGAGTATAAGGAAATGAAATGTTTTTGTCTACTCAACAATATGGTTTTCTAATTCAAGTTGAGCTGCGTTTCTTACTGTTTTATATCAGTTAGTTTTAGTTTGGCACACATATCGTTAGATTCATTTGTTGAGCATCGTCCCTTCGTCTTCACGAAATTGCCCTTTTTTCCCCCCCGAGAGCACCGAAACAGTTGAGCAGAATGCAACAGCTTGGGGGCGCCTCCGTAGCCGAATGGTTAGAGTGCATACCACATGGAGACATGGTCGCAACCGCTGCCGGTTCGTTTCCGGCCGGTGACCTTTGTTGCATGTCTTACCCCTCTCTCTGTCCCCATTTCTTGTCTGCCTATTCGCTATCACTGTCAAGTGAATGTGAAAATGGCCAAAAAATAATCTTGAGAATCCGACAGCTTCACAGAGGAACTGAGGCAGTTCAGGTTTTTCTCTCGCTCGTACAGCGTCCTAGTGAGAGATGATGAATCTGGACTCTGTTCTTGATCATCCAACCATGCCAGGTGTATATGAAGCGACAGGTCTTGATGCAGGGAGATGGACAGGCCGAAACATGGCTGCAGTGGCAAATCTAATGGCCGCCTTGGTCAACACATGTGGTTTTGACGTTGCTGCATATTTGTGTTTCAGGTCAACAAGAAACGCCTGTGTTCGCAATGCCACTCTTACTAGTAAGTGACTCTTGGGCTGAGCCTCTCTTCCAGCTGACTTATCGCTGGGAGTTTGAGTGTGGGAACTGCAAAAGCACCACCAACGTCAAGTAAGTATGTTGTGAAAATATACATTTTTATTTGCTTGCTTGAGCCTTTTGCCGTGAAGCTTTTTGAAATTTCTTTCCCATTTTCTTTAGGCTTTTAAAGGGTTATAAGCTTTGCCTTATTAAGAAAAAAAAAACTTCACTGTGCTAGAGATTTAAAACACCAGGAAAGTATTCATGTTGGTGAGAAATCTATCAATACTGACGGTGGATGAGGACTCACACTGGTCTACTGATGAGAGTAAAGAGAAATTGCTTTAAGGAAAAGGATTAGTTAAAAGAAAACAAATTGATTTATTCACTTTACTCATAGTCAGTGAGCTTTTCCTTCCTCTCCAAGAATGTAAGATCAGAATGTCCATAAAAGGGCCAATGAGCAGAAACTTCTGATATATCCCCACTGATGTCCTGAAAACCCTAATTTTATTGGTCTGGGTAACGAAATAATCAGACATGCTGACTAAGCTATTCAACATACACTGTCACTTACATAGGTTCACTTGCTCATTAACGCAAATCACCAAACAGTGAATCGTGTCTGCAGCGCCATTTAGAAAGCATGCAGACTTAGAGCTTCAGATATTGTTTGGCCAAACATTAGCATGGGGAAGATGCATGATATAGGCAACTTGGATCATGGGATGATTGTTGGCACCAGATGTGGTGGTTCCAGCATCTGAGAAAACTGCTGACTTCCTGGGATGTTCACACTACAGTCTAGAGTTTGTGGAGAGTGGTTCAGAAAGTGGATTGGCTACAACAGCAGAAGGATACGTCGAGTTCCACTCCTGTCAGCCAAGAAAAGGAAGATGAGCTACAACAGACATGGGATCACCAAAACTGGATGATTGAAGATTGGGAAAATGTCACCTAATCGATTTTGGCTGCGGCATGCAGATTGTAGGTTAAGAATGCCATAAATGGTATGAATTCATGAATCCATCCTGCCTCATGTCAACGCTACAGGCTGGTGGTGGTGGTGTAGTGGTGTTGGGAATGTTTTCTTGGCACACATTAGGCCCCTTAAAATTAGTTGGGCATAATTTGAATGCCACAGTTTACCTGAGCATTGCTGCTGACCATTTGAATCCTGTTATGGCCACAGTCACTCATTTTCCAATGGCTGCTTCCAGCAAGATAATGTGTCATGTTCCAAAGCATGCATCATCTCAATATAGTTCCATAAGTATGACAGTGACTTACACCGACCAGCCAAAACATTAAAACCACTGACGGGTGAAGTGATGAAGACTAGCCTGTCTGGTCTGATCCCACAGATGAGCTACTGTAGCCCAAATTGCTGAAAAATATAATGCTGGCTGTGATAGACAGGTGTTAGAACACACCATGGATCGCAGCTTGCTGCGTATGGGGCGGCATAGGAGCAGACCAGTCAAGAGTCCCTTGATTAGCCCTGTCCACAGCCAAAAGCGCCTACAATGGGCACGTGAGTGTCAGAACTGGACCATGGAGCAATGGAAGAAGGTGGCCTGGTCTGATGAATCACGTTTTCCTTTACATCATGTGGACGGCTGGGTGTGTGTACATCGTTTACCTAGGGAAGAGATGGCACCAGGATGAAATATGGGAAGAAGGCGAGCTGACGGAGGCAGTGTGATGCTCTGGGCAGTGTTCTGCTGGGAAACTTTGGGTGCTGGCATTCATGTGGATGTAACTTTGACACGTGCCACCTACCTAAACATTGTTGTAGACCAAGTACACCCCTTCATAGCAGTAGTATTCCCTGATGGCAGTGGCCTCTTTCAAGCAGGGTAATGCGCCCTGCCACACTGCAAAAAATTTTAAGGAATGGTTTGAGGAACATGGCAAAGAGTTCAAGGTGTTGCCCTGGCCTCCAAATTCCCCAGATCTCAATCTGATCGAGCATCTGTGGGATGTGCTGGCAAAACAAGTCCGATCTATGGAGGCCCCACCTCACAATTTACAGGTCTTAAAGGATCTGCTGCTATTGTCTTGGTACCTGATACCAAAGGATACCTCCGGAGGGCTTGTGGAGTCCATGCCTTGATGGATCGGAGCCGTTTTGGCGGCACAAGGGGGACCTACACAATATTAGGCAGGTGGTTTTAATGTTTTGTAAGTGTACTCGAATAGCGTGCGAAGTCCCCAGATCTAAATCCAGCAGAGCACCTTTGGGATATGGAATGGAAGGTTCGACGGATCTAAATGGTAAATGGACTGTATTTATATAGTGCTGTTCTAGTCTACCGACCACTCAAAGCACTCTACAATCTATGCCTCACATTCACCTACACGCACATATTCATATACTGATGGCGGAGGCTGACATGCAAGACACCATCCTGCTCATTGGGAGCAGTTAGACTTTCGGTGTCTTACTCAAGGACACTTCAACACGCTCTCTAGAGGAGCTGGGGGATTGAACCAGCGACTTTCTGATTGGTCGACGACCCGCTCTACCTCCTGACCTGCTGCCCCATTGTTATCTTAAGACACCGTGGGATGCTATCACATCAGCATGACCTGAAATCCTTAAGGAATGTTTCCATCACCTTATTGAATCCATTCCATGAAGAATTCAGGCTGTTCTGGGGGGGAAAGCGGGTCCTACCCGGTACTAGAATGTACTTAGGAAAGGTGGCTGCTTGCTCTATGTCCTAGTGAAAGGAAAGCTCTCCATTGTGACACATGGAACCTTACGCCCATCATTTCGAATGACTGTTGGGGGGAAAATTGAAGACTTCTGGATCTTTTTTATTTGAAATTTCTCCTTAGTATGGAGCTGTGCCACACTTACATATTTTAGGGTTCTCCTGCCAGTTTGCTAAGGATAAGTGGGAACATTCCCATTTGTTTCTGAGATGCATTTTCATTGTTTGCAGGCTGAACACATACCTAAATGACTTTAGACTCGCTGTTAGAAATACATTTATTGGCCGAAATATAAAACTCGCCTCTGCCGATTAGAAAACGCTTCCTCTTTCAGACAAAGCGTTAATTGGAAGTGTTGCATTATAATTGCAAAAGTTTAATATACATGGATTCCACAGCTGGTTTGAGTGGCTTTAGGTTTTGATTATTTCCAAGGGTGGGGGTGTGTTTGAATATTGAATTAGGGAGTTTGTCAAACGTAACACTGGCTTAATCCAAAATTGGAAATCTGATCACTGCTGCACTAACAAACGCAATTAGCTTTATGATAGCAATTAAGACGCCCCTTTCCCTCGCTACCATTTAGTATGGTCTCTGCTGGACCCACTTGGAAAGAATGACGTTAGGGTTATTTGAGATGAGTTGGGTTGCCTTGTTAAGGTCATTACCTGATGGTTAGCAGTATGGTATGGCTTACCTTGTAGACACGATTGTGCAGGCCACCTCTGACCTGTTGTGGGACAGAGGCAAATACAAGTTTATGGAGTGAGATGCTGCCCTTGCTCTCCAATAATCGCACAACTTAAAGTGGAAACATGTTGAGCTGAGTGCACGTCGACACATTGAAGTTGTATCATCCCACCCACTATGAAATAAAAGTCCAAGCTGTAGTCCCATACATTGTCCATTTTGGTGTCTTTAATTTTCCAAGAATGCCTCACTGCCTCACTTAAAATGCCACAGAAGTATGCAGTTGATTATTCCAGGAGG
Organism: Lampris incognitus; assembly: GCF_029633865.1. Taxonomy (NCBI): domain Eukaryota; kingdom Metazoa; phylum Chordata; class Actinopteri; order Lampriformes; family Lampridae; genus Lampris; species Lampris incognitus. Next base: position 44,729,052 of record NC_079218.1, read on the forward strand.
AGGTGAAAGAGGGTAATGTCTTTTTTTTTTTTTTTTGGTCCAGAGGACCAGTATGGGGGGAAATCATAACGGCAATATTATGCTGGAGCAAATATCCCTCTCATTCCTCATTTGAAAGTGCTTGACTTATGGAAAACTATGCCAGTGCTAAATATATTCTTCTTTCTCACCCTTTTTAGAGTTGAAAAAACTCTTCCCTCTTTCACAAATATTTTACCTGATTGGCATCCACTTCACGCCACTCATCGTGCCCCCTGCAACTCGTGCAAGAAGAAGAATCAGACCAGGACTATGGTGCTGGAGAGGTGAGACTCAAACCACTCATTACATGAGTGATGAATTCTGTGTGTGAACAAGTCTCAGGTCTATAAAGTAGTTTCTACATTTGCTTTGAATATAATGGAGGGGAGGGAGTATGTGCGTGGTCGCACGTGTGTGTTTTTTTGGGGGGGGGGTGTCTGTCCGTGGCTAATCTCGAAAACTACTGGGGGGGGGGGGTTCCATGGCTAATCTTGCAGATTACTGGACCTGTCAGCCAAAACTGTTTTGTGCACAGTAACGACTATAATGAAGAACCTCTCGTGGTTGCGGTGATTAAAAACCATTTGTTCTCGCTATCGCTGCTCCCTCTCTCCATTCACGCTCAAGCTCACTTGACCAGCGCCGCTTTCTGTCGCTGCCCGATCTGAGTCAACCGTGTGCATGCGCAACTCACAGCCATGCGGAGGTACCGTGGTCTCCAATGTTAAAACTCTGCTATAAAAATACAATGTCAAGAGTAGGAATAATCACCGTCATGGCTGGAAATCATCTCAGTAGCATCAATGACACATTTCCCATGGCTGACTTATGTTTTCCTACCGTTGCTGTGCACATGCGAGACTCACATCTACAGTTGAGTCAAAACATGTGTTCGGGTACGAGTCTTGAAAGTAAACGGGAAGGCGATCGTTTTTCGCAAGCCAGCAAATCATTCACTGTTGACCTCAGCATGGGAGAACTGGAGGGACACTGGATGAACCAAAAATAATTCGCCTTATTCACCTTGTTGCGACGCAGAAGTGCCATATACACCAGTGTTAAAACTCCGCTATAAAAATACAATTTCAAGAGTAGGATTAATCAGTCACAGCTGGAAATCCCCTTAGTAGCTACAATAAGACATTTCCCATGGCTGAGCTGTGTTTTCTTACCATTGTTTTATGAATGAAAGTCAATCAGCACAGCGGCCATTCACCTTCATTCATTTTATATCATGAAAACCATGACGGTTAAACACATTTGAAGTCTTTAATAAGGGCTTTGAAATTCTGATCTCTGTCATTTCATGCCAGACTTGGTCGCTATACTGCGAGGGTCCATCTAGGATGCTGCACATCCACAGACTGACAGGCAAAACGTTTTTATTCGGTAGATTTTTTTAGCTTGAGCGCTGCATAAAAAGAAATTTCCATATTTCCCGTTCAATCGACTTTGGCACTACGTAAAAGTCTGATAATGGCAGGAAAAACACGTCTGTGTGTGTATCTCCCTTCTCCCAATAGGCAAAAAGGTTTGCCTCCACGTTCGAACACCGGTGAAGAGGAGATATGTACGCCTGGGGATAGCTGCCCTCTACTGAGTGCACTCCTCTAGTTGTTTTACTATTATTGGGGATATCCCCAATAATAGTGGCCAATACATGTTATGTTCATATATAACATATGTATTGTTATAGCCTGACACACAAAGCTTTAGCCTAACTGAAAGCTTCATTCCCATGGGCAGAAAAAAAATAACTTCAGTTTATTGGTTTGTTTTTGTTATCAAGTATTAGGGATATATGAATTGATATTTACTTGACTGCGAATGAAATTTATGTATTGCTTGAGGCAGACACAAAGATAAAGCTTAACTGAATTTGGTATAAATGCTCTAAGCATCATAATTTTAATTTATTTTGGCAGAAAAAAAAACAATTTTTAAATTCAGTGAAGGTCTTGCACTTAAAAACCTTTAGCTACTGTTTTGTTGACCAAGCCTATCATGTACCAACTTTCACCATTGTTGTTAGACTTGAAGTACATATCTATTTTTTTACAGTTTGAATTTAAATGTGGGCAGCACGGTGGCGCAGTGGTTAGCGCGGTCACCTCACAGCAAGAAGGTCCTGGGTTCGAGCCCCGAGGTAGTCCAAACTTGGGGGTCGTCCCAGGTCATCGTCTGTGTGGGGTTTGCATGTTCTTCCTGTGTCTGCGTGGGTTTCCTCCGGGTGCTCCGGTCTCCTCCCACAGTCCAAAGACATGTAGGTCAGGTGAATCGGCCGTACTAAATTATCCCTAGGTATGAATGTGTGTGTGTGTGTGTGTGTGTGTGTGTGTGTGTGTGTGTGTGTGTGTGTGTGTGTGTGTGTGTGTCAGCCCGGTGATGGACTGGCGGCCTGTCCAGAGTGTCTCCCCACCTGCCACCCAATGACTGCTGGGATAGGCTCCAGCATCCCCGCAACCCTGCGTAGGATAAGCGGTTTGGATAATGGATGGATAGATGGAATTAAAACGTTACTTTTATGAGCGTCACCAGTCATAATAATGGTACCTCTAAAGACCGCAGCGCCTGTCCACAAAGCAATAATTGTATTGGGGGGGGACAAAGAGCATTAAAAATGGCTCCTTAAATTTCTATCATAGTTCCCTTACCAACACACTTAACTCATTTGCCGATATAATACATATCACGCAGACACACGTACATACTGGATGCTTACCAACTCACTCTTCACAAATTTTCCTATTTGATTTCATCATTTGAATAAAATGAAGAGGTATGAAATAAATTATTGTTTCTAACTTTATCCCATGTCTGAAAAAATAAAACTTTGAGTTATTTAATAGTGTTACACTCACCTAACACACACTCAGACAAAATGAAAATGGGATGTGTTGCGTTATAGCTTTCGTGTCTATTATTTACTGAAAATCTTGATGCTTGACTATGACCTTAACCAGTTGTGACTGTCTTCTGCAGGGTGCCGGCAGTACTAGTGCTTCACTTTATGGAGGGGCTGCCGGACAACGACGTCAGAATCTACTCCTTCAACTTCCAGGGAAGACGGTATTCGGTCACCACCGTCATACAGTTTGATCAACAGCTCAAGCACTTTGTCACATGGATCCGTAAATCTAATGGTCGGTATACAGAAGAGATCATTATCTTGGCATTAGCTGCTCTTTTTTCTTTATAGCTGATCATTAGAGTCTGATTATAATACTATTAAGATTTTTCTTAAGTAGATGAACGTGATTACTTCTTGTACGTTATGTGAGTTGTTTAATAATATCGTATGCCTATTCCTCACAGGATCATGGCTGGAATTTGATGACTTAAAGCACCCGGCCTGTGCCACCCATACAAAGCTTCCAGTTCCTGCTCAGGACATGCACATTGTCTTCTGGGAAATGGAAACGAACGAGCAGCGCCATGTATGTTCTCCGACAACCACAGTGCCGGACCCACCCCCACCCGAGAATGAATTGAACTGTCAGTTCAGCAAAAAATTAGGAACAGATGAACCACTTGTTCTCTCACCAGACCAGTCCCCTCTCATCTCGCACAGCGATACAGATATCGTCAGCACTCTGGCGGTGTCGGACGAGGTCGTGGACACAACCGTGACGGCAGGCGTCAACACATCCATAGGTTGCAATACGCTGCTCGAAATGTTTGAGGGCCTCACCCACAACGATACTGTTACACTAACACTGGTAGAGGTCAAAGTAGGCTCAGAAGGGAGGCCTTTGGCTGATAGTAAACAAACTCTTGATTTGAGTCCTACCAACAATGAGTCTTCCATTGTACCAGATACTTCCTCAACTGTAATAACTAGCAAGACGCCTTATGATGATGCCTTAGGTGATCCCTCTTTGTCTGTATCCGAAATAGTGGATGGCTCACCCAGCAATCCTACATTTGCTCCCATTCCCAGGAGAGGAAGAACACAAAGAAAAGAAGAAAAGCAAACAACACAAAAGGGAAAAAAGGCACTGGAGAAGGCAGCCCCCGTTTCATCAGAAAACGTGACTGTCAAGCAGTCAAAAACGAAATTTCCTGCACTGGTGAGTGGTACCATTCAAGCTTACAATGCACCACCTGTTGAAATTGCTCAGCAGGCCTCTTCTGTGTCTTCTACCAAACCGTCACAACCTCCAGTCTCTCCCAAGAGTCCTAAGCCACAGCCATCCATTGACCCTAGTATACACTGCACATTACTGTTGGACAGAGGTCCTCCTCCCCAAGTCCACTCATCTGTCGCCAAGCTTTCTCCTACCCCCAACACTGTGTCCTATGTCAAACCCATCATTCCCACCCACTCAACACCAAATCTGGTGAAGAGAAAGCCACCCTCTGTGGGACAATTTCCAAAAACCCAACTGAGGAGAGAAGACTGCGAGGCCTTACCGCTGAAAACTGCAGAGATGTATGGTGCGTTCAGTTCAGCAAGCAAAAGGACCTCAACTCCTCCTTGTGCTTCATCTCTCTCCCAGTTGCCTCTGAAGGCCCTCTGCACCAGCAAATCAAAGGTGTCTAAGCCTGATGCAGCCATGTCCCACTCCCAAGTGAAAACATCACTTCCTCCCTTTGGAGCGAAGGAGGTCCCTAAAATACCCCCCTCCAATAAACACAACAGCGTCTCCTCAAAGGTTCCTCCCTCTCTCAGCGATACCGAAGCTCTCCGGCACAAGCTCTTAAAGAAACTGAAGATGAAGAAGAAAAAGCTCAACAAGCTAAATAAGCTACTGAGTCACCAGAAGGCCAGACCTGATAGTACTGAGCTGAACTCCCCCAATTACGATACCTCCAGTATCTATGGCAGCTCCACTTACGACGAACTGTTTACCGACTTTCTGTCACCAGCAACAACAACCAGCAACCTATCGCCAGACAGCACCAGCTTACTTGAGATGCTCACCAATGGCCAAGAAAGTTGCGAGAACTGGGGCTATGGAGGGCGCACCGATGGTGTGACATCTCAGGTGAACGTGGATGGCTCTTTGAAAACCGAAGACAATTTCCTGGAGGACTTTATTTCTGGAGTCGCCGCTCAGCAACAGACTGAGACAGAGAGAGAAGCACTCAGTGGGCTTGACCTTTTCTTTTAGAGTATAGAACGAATGAACTGGTAAGGTGTAAACACAAATTCGCATGTGCTGTCCTTGGCGCTATGGAGGGAATTATGCAATTTTGACTTATTATGAAGAAGGCCCACTTCATCTGCCAGTCAGATTTGAAAGGTCAGAGCAGCAGAATTCGGTCCAAAATGCAGTTTGCAAGCCTAATGCACAGATAAATTGCTGCAGTATCATATCAAATAGAGAACACCTTCATAAGAAGCCCCCCTCTGATTGACTGTTGACCTCAGTCATGCAATTTGTTTAGTTAATTCTGTTTTTTCCGGAATACAGTCGGTATTTAGTTAATTACTGTGTTGAGACATCATATTCGAAGGTTAATTCAATAGAGTCAGCACTTGGCTGAAACCTTAAAGGTTACTGTCATTCTAAAAACGTGTTGAGCAGTTTTTTTGTTTTTATAGATTTTGTCTTTTTAGAAACTGCTTGATGTGCGAAACTCTAAAGAATCGTCTTCTTCGAGGTTTTCCCCTGTTTTTCTGGGGTCACTACAGCCGATTTCACGGTTTCCATCAGGACCCTGCGAGGGCACAGCACCAATGCTGACCGTTGTTAATTGTGTAAAATTCTAAAGAATAAAGCGAGAATTTTAAATGTGATTGAATAAATCAGAATTGCCCTCGCGTGCTTGAATGTATATAACATTTTCATTGTACAAAACGTGAGGGTATTTTTTAAGTCTTGCAACTGAGTCATAATAAATACTACTTAAAAAACCGTGGTTGTGGTCTATTTTCACAAGATGAAATTAAACACTTCCTGATAGCAATGGTATTAAGTATTTAGAGGTGGGAAGAGCAAAAACTAGGACTTTGTGTTTTACGATGCTTTGATTCGAAGAAGTGCTTGTTGGGAAAATAAAAGTTTACTCAAAAAATACCTCAGGTACCGGGGTACTTTTGAAGGGCATACGTTTTGTGCGAAAGCCAAAATCGTTTCACTTCATTTTAATTTGTTGAGTTAATTTATTAAGTTATTTTTCTTGGCAACTGAAAATATTGTAATGGTTTAACAGCAGCCCAGTGTCTGGGTTGTCCCCGATAAACTGGGAGCGAAGACGCTGAAATGTCAAGTGGTGCAGGTCAATAATGGTTGTGTTGTTAATAGCATCCTTTATTTTACTATTTAGCTAATTGATACTAGTTGGAAGTGTCGGTGTGTTTAACAAGGACATGCGTCGATACAAAGCACTATTGCAAAAAGGGTACTGTGGTGGGAGATCGGGCTCGTAATTGAGTCCAAGAAATCACGGCTTGTATTTGTGTGAAGTGGACTCAGGCCACGTGTCCACCATACACCTGAAAGAAGTACTTCCTGTATTTTAGCATTTTCCATGGAGTGATCAACCCAAGCCAGTGCATTCTTAGTGCCGGTCCCAAGCCTGGATAAATGGGGAGGGTTGTGTCAGGAAGGGCATCCGGCATAAAATCTTTGCCAAATCAAAGATGCGGATCATTCAAGACTAAGGGTGATGTGCAGAACTGTAGCAACTACAGAGGTATGAAGTTGATCAGCCACAGCATGAAGATGTGGGAAAGAGTAACAGAAGCTAGGTTAAGAGGAGAGGTGATGATTAGCGAGCAGCAGTATGGTTTCATGCCATGAAAGAGCACCACAGATGTGATGTTTGCTTTGAGAATGATGATGGAGAAGTATAGAGAAGGCCAGAAGGAGTTACATTGTGCCTTTGTGGATTTAGAGAAAGCATATGACAGGGTGCTGAGAGAGGAGGTGTGGTATTGTATGAGGGAGCCAGGAGTTGCAGAGAAATATGTAGGAGTGGTGCAGGATATGTATGAGGGAAGTGTGACAGTGGTGAGGTGTGCGGTTGGAATGACAGATGGGTTGAAGGTGGAGGTGGGATTACATCAAGGATCGGCTCTGAGCCCTTTCTTGTTTGCATGGTGATGGACAGGTTGACGGACAAGATCAGACAGGAGTCTCCATGGACTATGATGTTTGCAGATGACATTGTGATCTGTAGTGGGAGTAGGGTGCAGGTTGAGGAGAGCCTGGAGAGGTGGAGGTATGCACTAGAGAGAAGAGGAATGAAAGTCAGTAGGAGCAAGAAGGAATACATATGCGTGAACGAGAGGGAGGAGAGCAGAATGGTGAGGATGCAAGGAGTGGAGGTGATGAAGGTGGATGAGTTTAAATACTTGGGGTAAACTGTTCAAAGTAACGGGGCATGCAGAAGAGAGGTGAAGAAGAGGATGCAGGCAGGGTGGAGTGGCTTGCAACAGAAGGGTACCAGCAAGAGTTAAAGGGAAGGTTTACAAGATGGTTGTGAGACCAGCTATGTTGTATGGTTTGGAGACATTGGCACTGATGAAAAGACAGGAGGTGGAGCTGGAGGTGGCAGAGTTGAAAATGCTAAGATTTTCATTGGGAGTGATGAAGAAGGACAGGATTAGGAACGAGTATATTAAAGGGACAGCTCAGGTTGGACGGTTTGGAGACAAAGCAAGAGAGGCAAGATTGAGATGATTTGGACGTGTGGAGGAGAGATACTGGGTATATTGGGAGAAGGAGGCTGAATATGGAGCTGCCAGGGAAGAGGAAAAGAGGAAGGCCAAAGAGGAGGTTTATGGATGTGGTGAGGGAGGACATGCAGGTGGCTGGTGTGACAGGAAGATGCAGAGGACAGGAAGAAATGGAAACGGATGATCCACTGTGTCGACCCCTAACGGGAGCAGCCAAAAGTAGTAGTAGTAGTAGTATGGAGTGGTCAACCCAATACCAGGGACCTGACCCCTTATGATACATATAGTCTAATACCATGAGGCCTTCGCCTTGTCCAAAGCTGGAACAACCCATGTTATGAAACCTAGATCTACTCTGCCAACGCCAAAAGAGCCAAAGAAGAATGAAAACGACTCAATGAATAGTGTTGATAGCAGAAAATCTCTTTGACATTTTTCATCATCATCATCAGCGTCATGGAGACGATCACTATGAATAATGAGACAGCAGGAAGAATGCTCCGTCGTAAATCTTACCCCCCGCACATGTGAGCGCAGGAAGCCCTGCGGTCCATAAAGCCTTTGTAAATGTGCAAAAAATAAAGTCATGTAAAGTCCAACTAACGACCAGTTTCACATGCAAATAATGGTCGCACCCGTAGCCGCACATGAAACTGATAGCCGGTTTCGGTCGTGATGCCACTGTATGGTTTGTAAGGGTGGGGACACCTGCAGTCAGTTGAGACTGAATAGGTCACTTAGTTGAGTGATGAAACGTTTCTGTCAGTAGAATTTGTGTCCTGATGAAGTGATTCAACTGCCTTTGATTTTCTTCCCTGGATTATCGAGCATGCATCAAGACATACGTCATGGTTTGTGAAGGCTTAAACCAGTGTCCCACTGGACTGTGTTGATGCCCAGCGAAATGCTTCCATAAAGCATGGATGGATTATGAGACTAAAGCCCCCCCCCCACACACACCCCTAGTACAGGAATACTCAGTTAACAAAAGTCAACAGAACATTAACAAAATACACACATCTCAACCACAAGTATGAGATCAGTTAAAGTCACCTGTAATATCAACAGACAGCCGCTGTTACAGACACAAATGACTGAGTCCTCGATAACAGCGACTTCATTTCATGCAGAGAATTTGGCTTAGGGCCTCCCCTGACCCCTGACCCCCTGGGCCTGTAGGCCCGTTTCTTAACACTGAGGCAACCAGGGGTGCTTTTCTTGTCAAATGATGCCTAACAACATATTAATGCTCATGCCGGGGTGTGAATCCAACTGTCAGACACACGGGAATAAAACTAACGCGTTATCGGCATTTTGTTTTTGTTCTTCCCAAGTGTAAAGCGACCTTGGGCTCCTCGAAAGGCGCTGTGCAAAACTACGCTGTTGTAATGAGGTCTAGCTTCGAGAAAAGTGAAGTTTTCCTTCCTATTGGTGCCACCTGTAACCCACAGGTGAGAAATAACGCGTGGCCTCCGCATAATAAGCCCTATGAGTTATCCAAATGTGCAATACATATATATATATAGAGAGAGAGAGAGAGAGAGAGAGAGAGATTCAAGTTTTAAACAATTAAAATGCAAGAATTGACTGATATCAAGTTGCATTGTGGGGGAAGGTTAATAAAGGGCCACAGTCATCTTACTGGATTTTCCTTAATGAAATAACCAGAGAAAGGGAACAAAAAAGGACATGTGTGACTTTGCGTGTATGGAATATTTAGGCTGTTAAGCATTTACGGAGCCCTGTCACGTGTCCCCCCCCCCCCTCACTGGCTCGTGAAAGGATGCCCAAACCCTCATTTTGATTTCGGCTTTTCTTCCCTATGTCACCGCAGCTGCATTGGTTCACCGGATGCCAAATTTCTCAAACGCTAAAGCAACCGGAGCAATGTATCCGGAAGGTCGCGTTAGAAGCGTCGACGTGCCGCCTAGTGGCCATTATGTGGAATTGCACAATATTCAATTTCGCTATACCCCCCCCCCCCCCCCCCAAAATGCATGTAAATGAATACATTTCATTCACCGCACAAGTTGGACTAGAAAAGGGAGGCGAAGAATAAAAAAAAAACCACAGCAAAGTGAAAAAAGTAGTGTTCCCATACCGGGAGTCGAACCCGGGCCGCCTGGGTGAAAACCAGGAATCCTAACCGCTAGACCATATGGGAGCTTGGTAACACGCGGCAGTTTAGCCTCCTTATCCTTCCCAACGTTTCATGTATTTATATTGTCATGCTATCTAGTAGTTTCATGCAAATACAGATACACACACACACACACACACACGAGGACAGACCCCTTTGTGTTTTTTCTTGTTTAGCCTTTGCATAATTTACATATACAATTAGACGTCTGTAGGGGTGTAAGGGTGTAGGGGTGGGTGCGAGGAGTGCACACTGATACACAGAGACAAGTTCCTCATCCCAGTCTGCAGCATCAGTACAGTGTATTAAACGCCTCGGTCTTCTCCCGTCAGCCAGCAGCGCTACCATGTACCCCGATGTGGTGGAACACATCTACCTCCTCGTCGCCGTCACCCTCATCAGCGTCCTTCAGAATGGTAAGGAAAACACTAACGATGACCAACAATCACGACGAGATGATAAATCAGCCGATCAATTTTATTGGACTCAAATCAGAGGTGAAATTGGCAGGAATTCTGTACACTTCTGTAACGAATCTGCAATCATTTATGCAATCTAATTTTTCTACTGCTCTTCTTTTGTGCTCTTTTTGTGCTCTTTTTGTGTGTTTGTTTTTTCCTTGCATGGGTTTCAAAGCATTCTTTGCTCTAAAGATAGGAAAGGCGCAAAATTCCCATGCGGCTGCCTTTGAAAATCTGTTTTGTGCCAGGTAAGTCCTCCCGCCTCCTCTCATTCTACCATTTCTTCTATAATGGCAACTTTCCTTTGTCATTATACCTGCGATATTTCCCTCTAACCCCTCGAAACAATAGATGCCTTTGTGTCATTTTTGTGGCTTGTTCTACGAGATTTACATGTGACACGTAAACTTCCCATTTGGCACCAGAAGGGTGGTTGTGTACACAGGTCATTTGAATCGGCAGAGGGAAGATAACAGCAGCCCCTCCTGCGAAATGCTGGTTAATCTGGGCTGATAAACATCATCATCATTACACTCGCAACACCTTTCACTGTTGGGTGAAAGAGTGAAACCCTTGCTTCAACATTGCATGCATGTCTATTGACGTGGGTTTTTGTTGGCCACGGGGTTAAAAAGTGTGCAAATTTTCAACTATCAACTTAGCAAACTTTGCTAACGATACTCTGTTATACAGGTAAACTAGAATTAAAACGTTTTAGGTATTTCCATCTCTTTCCTAATAAACTTCACACCCGTGTCATTATTGGCTCCAAAACAAGGAAACACGTGAGCTGCGTTCTGTCTTTCAGTCTAATTTCAAGGTGTAGAGCATGATATAGCTGACCATTTCAAAAGGTGTAACGACAGCAAGTGGTTGGAGGAAAAACCAGTCCGCTTGCCAGATCTGGGCCAGAGCCAAGCCATTGCAATGCCGCATATGCCACATATTTGCCAAAGGTGGCCCATATTTGTTTTGTGATATTTGAGCCATATTCACCATTTGCCACACGGGTCACTTCAGGGTCACATCCAGGTTACATGTTGCCGAGAGCACCGCATCTTTGCCAAAAAAGGCCCACATCTGATTTGGCACATTTGGGCCATATTTGCTATTATACATGTGGGCCCACTTCAGGCTCACATCCATTTTGCCAGGCCACCAGTGCCGCATCATTGCCGGAAGTGGCCCACATCCGGATGCTATCTGGGGTATTCTTATCGTTACGGAAAGAACACTAGTGCTATTAATTTATTATTCATACAGGGAGATTGGTTTCACTAGCGTGCACCCACATCTCAAAACTGGGGTTAAGCCCAGGCCACTTGGGCAGCCTTCAAAGGCTGCCATCTGTCACCTTTTTGATAACGAGAAGTCAGTAGTAGTGCGCAGCGCCGTGTTGGGGTTGCTCCCACGACACCGTTACTGTTGCTTCCGGACCGTCATCGCAACGGACCAGTCACGATGTTGTGATGGCGTGCCGAGGAAAAGCACCGGAAAGTACCAACGCTAGCCTAACCCAACATAACTGTAATATTTGCTAGTAATATTTGATTTGCTAATGTCCCTTACGGCTTTCCGTAGCGCCACAACAAAGTCACGTGATGTACGTAACAACGTCAGTCGGAATCCGGTCGATGAATAAACACCCAGCACGAGAGAAGTCGTCCTTGCTTTATTAATGTTATAAGTTAACATAGCCAGAGGGCACAGATCATTACATGGTGTCAGAGTAGCGGAGTTTAAATACCCAATATGGATTCGTACGGCGTTCCAGCTCCACGGATGGACTGGGAATCGGCGAACTTACCTGAAGCATGGAGACGATTTCGACAAACAACGGAGCTAATGTTCACGGGCCCCCTGCGCGGGAAGAACGAAGAGGAGAAATGCAGCTACCTCCTGCTCTGGATAGGGGAAAAAGGGCGAGATGTGCACAACACTTGGACACTCAGCGGAGAACAAGCCAAGAAGCTAGAAACGTACTACGATAAGTACACTGAGTACATCACCCCCAAAGCAAACCCGATTTATGCCAGATATAAATTTCATGAAAAGATGCAGGGAGAGAGTGAATCCTTCGAACGATTTGTAACTGAGCTAAAGCTCCTAGTCAAAGACTGTGGCTACCCAAATGCCGACGAGATGGTCAGGGACCGCATCGTGTTTGCCACCAACTCACCCAGAGTGAGAGAAAAGCTACTTAGCCAGGGAGCTGAGCTAACGCTAGAAAAGGCCATAGATGTAGCCCGCTCACACGAGCTAGCAAAGCAACAGCTAACGTTTATGGGCCAGGGCAGCACACATGAAACGGTGCACGCAATAGGCAGAAAGACTTACAAACCGAACGCACCCAAAGCAGCTAACGCTAACTTCAGACAAAGGGACGTTAGCACCGCCGCCAGGGCGTGTAGCTATTGTGGAGGGCTACACGGCACTAAAGCCACTTGCCCAGCTAAGGGTAAACAATGCATTAAATGCAAGAAGCTCAATCATTTTGCTAAAGTATGCAAGTCTAGCTCCCAGGGACAGACAAAGTACTACCGCGGCACAGTACATGCCGTCGGAGAGAACCCAGAAGAGTACACCACTGACAGAGAGCAGGAAGAACTGTACTTCGACAACATTACAGTGGAGAGCACCGCTGTGGGAGAACAGACAGAGCTGTACATAGACTGCATCTCAATAGAGAACAACGGAAAAAGCAACGAGCAGGCTTACGTAGAGGTTGGAATTGGCACACCTCCACAGAAGGTAAAGTTTAAACTAGACACTGGGGCACAGGCCAATACTATTCCCACCAACCTGTTCCAGGCGCTGTTCAAAAATGTGACACTGAAACCAGCAATACACAGACTCACTGAATATGGAGGAGGCGCGCTGAGCGTGAAAGGCACATGCAAACTCAAATGTAAGTACAGAGACAATGCAATTATGCTGGACTTTTACGTCATTGACACAAACGCCCCACCAGTCATGGCAATGAAAACATGCCGTGACCTAAACTTGGTAAAAATAGTGATGGCTGTGAGCGAGGAAAACAATGTCACATCACAGAGCATAATGGATGAGTATGCAGATGTTTTCCAAGGAATAGGAGAGTTCCCAGGCGAGTGCACCTTCCGCGTCACACCAGATGCAACGCCGGTCGTCTGCCCGCCACGCAGAATCCCCATCGCCCTACGCAGCAAACTGAGGGACGAGCTTGACAGCATGGAGAAAGGCGGCATAATCTGTAAGGTAACAGCACCCACAGAATGGGTGAACGCACTCGTCATTGTTGAGAAGCCAAAGACAGGCAAACTTAGAGTGTGTTTAGACCCCAGAGCTCTTAACAAAGTGATACAACGACCTCACTACCCCCTCCCCACGCTGGAGGACGCCACCACAAAGCTTGCTGGAGCTGAGTACTTTAGCGTGTTAGACGCGCGGTCAGGCTATTGGGCCATCAAACTGAGCACTGAATCCTCAATGTTGACGACATTTAACACAGTGTTTGGCAGGTATCGTTTCCTCAGACTGCCATTCGGAATCGTGTCCGCTCAAGACGAGTTCCAGAGACGCGTGGATGAAACATATGAAGGATTGGACGGTGTGACGGCCATAGTGGACGATATACTAGTGTTCGGCAAGACTAAAGAGGAACATGACCAGCGTCTCAGAGCGATGCTGAAGCGCACAAGGGAGCGAGGGGTGAGGCTCAACCCCGACAAGTGTCACATATGCGTGTCCGAGGTACGCTACTTCGGCCACACGCTCTCACACGAAGGCATCAAACCAGACCCACACAAGGTGAAGGCGGTCAAGGACATGCAACCCCCACAGAACAAAGCAGAGCTGGAGACAGTCCTCGGCATGATCAACTACCTCGCCAGATTCGCTCCACACCTCTCACAGATAAACTCACCCCTCAGACAGCTTCTGAAACAGGACAGTGAGTTTGTGTGGGATGCAGTCCACGACAAGGCGTTCCAAGAGATGAAGAATCTCATTACACAGCACCCAGGTCCAGTACTCTCATATTTCGACCCGCAGAAAGAGCTGCGACTCCAAGTGGATGCATCCAAAAGTGGCCTTGGGGCTGTCATGCTCCAAGATGGCAAACCAATTGCCTATGCGTCCAAGTCACTCAACAGCACTGAAGAAAACTACGCACAGATAGAGAAGGAGCTCTACGCTGTGGTCTTCGGCTGCAAGAGGTTCCACGAGTACATGTATGGACGAAAAGTGATTGTGGAGTCAGACCACAAGCCTCTGGAGGCAATACTAAAAAAGCCACTGGCAGCAGCACCACCCCGGCTGCAACGGATGATCCTGGCGCTCCAAAAATACGACATCCAAATCATCCACCGCCCCGGTAAGGACATACCGGTGGCCGACACACTGTCACGCAAGTCAATAGAACACCACGACAGTGACCTACAGGAAGGGATGGAGGCCCAAGTGCACACAGTCCTCAGCAACATCCCTGTGAGCGACACAAGACTCACAGAAATCAAGCAGGAAACAGCGCAAGATCCACAGCTCACCGCACTCAGACGAGCCACACTCACTGGCTGGCCAGACACAAAGAAAAAGTGCCCGCCCAGCATCCAGGAATACTGGAACCACAGAGCAGAAATCTCAGAAATGGACGGTATCCTGTTCAAAGGTGAGAGAATCATTGTCCCCCAAAAGCTTCGCAAGGACATGATACAGCGCATCCATGCCAGCCACCTTGGCGTGGAAAAAAGCAAATGCCGAGCAAGAGACTTACTGTTCTGGCCTGGCATGGGGAAACAGATCGAGGATGCGGTAGCAGACTGCAGCATATGCCAAGAACGGCGCAGCGCAAATGCAAAGGAACCAATGATGTCACACGCCATACCCGAGCGGCCGTGGCAAGTGATAGGCACAGACCTATTCACATGGAACTCACAGGACTTCATAGTCACTGTGGACTACTACTCCAGATTTTTCGAGCTAGAAAGACTTTACAGCTGCACCTCATCTGCCGTCATCATGAAGCTGAAAGCAGCAATGGCTCGACACGGAATCCCCGAGACTATCATCAGCGACAACGGTCCGTGCTACAGCTCTGGTGAGTTCCGCAACTTCTCACAGACATGGGGTTTCTCACACACCACCACAAGCCCCCACTACCCACAGAGCAACGGCCTCTCCGAGAAGACTGTCCAGACGGCCAAACGCATCCTGGACAAAGCCAAAGCTGAGAACAAAGACCCCTACATGAGCTTACTGGAGTATCGCAACACACCGGTGGACAACCTGAAATCACCGGCACAGCTACTGATGAGTCGGAGGCTGCGGTCCATTCTCCCATCAACAGCAAAACACCTGCAGCCACAGATCGCCAGTCAGGAGGATGTTCACAAAAGGAGAGAGGTATGTCAACAGCGCCAGCAGGCATACTACAACCGAACAGCCAAACCTCTGCCCCACCTGCCCGCAGGCACACCAATCCGCTTCCGGCAGGAGGATGGATCCTGGAGACCTGCAACTGTGGAAAGACCAGCGAACACAGACAGGAGCTACCACATCCAAACCAAAGAAGGTCAGATCTACCAACGCAACCGTCAACACCTGCGACAAAGCAGAGTGAACACTCACACTACACACACACACACTTCACAGCAGACTGTTACCAGCGCTAACAACAACACACAAGCCCATCAGCAAGAGCATGCTGAACCTCCAGACACGAACAATCAGCGACAACCAGACACACAGCCTGGTTACACCACGAGGTCAGGTCGCACGGTCAAACCAAGACAAATCCTTGACTTATGAATGTAAAAAAAAAAAAAAAAAAAAAGATGAAATGTTATTACGGTGTCACATTTAGACAGGGAAGGAAATGTTTTACACTACTTTGTTGCAGTCCAGTTATATAAGAGTTCCATTTTCATATTCTTTCTTATTAAGATTGTATTCGTTTATAAACGTGCTCAACGTGGTCTGTATCTCTGCAGAGAAAGCAGCACTTTTCAGAAAAAGGGAGATGTAATATTTGCTAGTAATATTTGATTTGCTAATGTCCCTTACGGCTTTCCGTAGCGCCACAACAAAGTCACGTGATGTACGTAACAACGTCAGTCGGAATCCGGTCGATGAATAAACACCCAGCACGAGAGAAGTCGTCCTTGCTTTATTAATGTTATAAGTTAACATAGCCAGAGGGCACAGATCATTACAATAACCTCAACCTAACACTTACCTTAACCCATAGCTAACCTAACCTCAGCCTAACCTAACACTTACCTTAACCGATAGATAACCTGATCTAACCTCAACCTAACCTAAAACTTACCTTAACCGATAGATAACCTGATCTAACCTCAACCTAACCTAACACTTACCTTAACCGATAGCTAACCTAACCCAACATAACCTCAACCTAACACTTACCTTAACCGATAGCTAACCCTAACCTAACACGTACATTAACCGATAGCTAACCTAACCCTAACCTAACACTTACCTTAACCGATAGCTAACCTAACATAACTTACCTTAACCGATAGCTAACCTAACACTTACCTTAACCGAGAGCTAACCTAACCCTATCCTAACACTTACCTTAACCGAGAGCTAACCTGTTAAGAGACATGTTAATGTGTCCTCAGTCGATATACAAGTAGGCTAATACTGTACCACTGTTTTATATGTTATGTTATAATACTGCTGCAGCTAACGTTGCATTCGGAGACACGATGAATCAGTTCAGATGTTGTCGAGTTATAGTAGCTGTTATCGTGAGACTGATGTGTGTACAGCTCGCTAATAAATACGCCAGGCTTGGCTAAATGTTTCCTCATCTCCACCGTCCATCGTTTCTCCGAATGCAACGTTAGCTGCAACAGTATTATAACCTAACCTAACACTTACCTTAACCGATAGCTAACCTAACCCAACATAACTTACCTTAACCGATAGCTAACCTAACCTCAGCCTAACACTTACCTTAACTGAGAGCTAACCCAACATAACCCTAACCTAACACATACCTTAACCCGAGAGCTAACCTAACCCTGTAGTGATACAACGCCATGTATATCCACTGGAACTACACTAGGTGTTATGTACTACCCGGACTGTTGTTATGGTTACACCACTAACATGCATGGTTATTACGTCTGCCTACTGAGCCACGATTAAACCTGAGTTCTATAACCCGGCGTGGTCATTGATCCTTACTTCAAACCCTATCCTAACACTTACCTTAACCGATAGCTAACCTGTTAAGAGACATGTTAATGTGTCCTCAGTCGATATACAAGTAGGCTAATACTGTACCACTGTTTTATATGTTACGTTATAATACTGCTGCAGCTAACGTTGCATTCGGAGAAACGATGAATCAGTTCAGATGTTGTCGAGTTATAGTAGCTGTTATCGTGAGGCTGATGTGTGTACAGCTCGCTAATAAATACGCCAGGCTTGGCTAAATGTTTCCTCATCTCCACCGTCCATCGTTTCTCCGAATGCAACGTTAGCTGCAACAGTATTATAACCTAACATAACCTCAACCTAACCCTAACCTAACACTTACCTTAACCGATAGCTAACCTAACACTTACCTTAACCGATAGCTAACCTAACCTCAGCCTAACACTTACCTTAACTGAGAGCTAACCCAACATAACCCTAACCTAACACGTACCTTAACCCGAGAGCTAACCTAACCTCAGCCTAACACTTACCTTAACTGAGAGCTAACCCAACATAACCCTAACCTAACACGTACCTTAACCCGAGAGCTAACCTAACCCTGTAGTGATACAACGCCATGTATATCCACTGGAACTACACTAGGTGTTATGTACTACCCGGACTGTTATTATGGTTACACCACTAACATGCATGGTTATTACGTCTGCCTACTGAGCCACGATTAAACCTGAGTTCTATAACCCGGCGTGGTCATTGATCCTTACTTCAAACCCTATCCTAACACTTACCTTAACCGATAGCTAACCTAACACTTACCTTAACCGATAGCTAACCTGTTAAGAGACATGTTAATGTGTCCTCAGTCGATATACAAGTAGGCTGATACTGTACCACTGTTTTATATGTTACGTTATAATACTGCTGCAGCTAACGTTGCATTCGGAGAAACGATGAATCAGTTCAGATGTTGTCGAGTTATAGTAGCTGTTATCGTGAGGCTGATGTGTGTACAGCTCGCTAATAAATACGCCAGGCTTGGCTAAATGTTTCCTCATCTCCACCGTCCATCGTTTCTCCGAATGCAACGTTAGCTGCAACAGTATTATAACCTAACATAACCTCAACCTAACCCTAACCTAACACTTACCTTAACCGATAGCTAACCTAACACTTACCTTAACCGACAGCTAACCTAACCCAAACCTAACACTTACCTTAACCGATAGCTAACCTAACATAACCTCAACCTACCACTTACCTTAACCGATAGCTAACCTAACCTCAACCTACCACTTACCTTAACCGATAGCTAACCTAACATAACCTCAACCTAACCCTAACCTAACACTTACCTTAACCGATACATAACCTGATCTAACCTCAACCTAACCTAACACTTACCTTAACCGATAGCTAACCTAACCTAGCCCAACATAACCTCAACATAACACTTACCTTAACCGATAGATAACCTAACCCAACATAACCTCAACCTAACCCACATTTACCTTAACCGATAGCTAACCTAACCCAACATAACCTCAACATAACACTTACCTTAACCGATAGCTAACCTAACCCTAACCTAACACTTACCTTAACCGATAGCTAACCTAACCTAACCTCAACCTAACACTTACCTTAACCGATAGCTATTCTAACACTTGCCTTAACCGATAGCTAACCCTAACCTAACACTTACCTTAACCGAGAGCTAACCTGTTAAGAGACATGTTGATGTGTCCTCAGTTGATATACAAGTAGGCTAATACTGAACCACTGTTTTATATGTTACGTTATAATACTGCTGCAGCTAACGTTGCATTCGGAGACACGATGAATCAGTTCAGATGTTGTCGAGTTATAGTAGCCGTTATCGTGAGACTGATGTGTGTACAGCTCGCTAATAAATACGCCAGGCTTGGCTAAATGTTTCCTCATCTCCACCGTTCGTCGTTTCTCTGAATGCAACGTTAGCTGCAATAGTATTATAACCTAACCCTAACCTAAAACTTACCTTAACCGATAGCTAACCTAACACTTACCTTAACCGATAGCTAACCTAACCTCAGCCTAACACTTACCTTAACTGAGAGCTAACCCAACATAACCCTAACCTAACACGTACCTTAACCCGAGAGCTAACCTAACCTCAGCCTAACACTTACCTTAACCGAGAGCTAACCCAACATAACCCTAACCTAACACGTACCTTAACCCGAGAGCTAACCTAACCCTGTAGTGATACAACGCCATGTATATCCACTGGAACTACACTAGGTGTTATGTACTACCCGGACTGTTATTATGGTTACACCACTAACATGCATGGTTATTACGTCTGCCTACTGAGCCACGATTAAACCTGAGTTCTATAACCCGGCGTGGTCATTGATCCTTACTTCAAACCCTATCCTAACACTTACCTTAACCGATAGCTAACCTAACACTTACCTTAACCGAGAGCTAACCTGTTAAGAGACATGTTAATGTGTCCTCAGTCGATATACAAGTAGGCTAATACTGTACCACTGTTTTATATGTTACGTTATAATACTGCTGCAGCTAACGTTGCATTCGGAGAAACGATGAATCAGTTCAGATGTTGTCGAGTTATAGTAGCTGTTATCGTGAGGCTGATGTGTGTACAGCTCGCTAATAAATACGCCAGGCTTGGCTAAATGTTTCCTCATCTCCACCGTCCATCGTTTCTCCGAATGCAACGTTAGCTGCAACAGTATTATAACCTAACCCTAACCTAACACTTACCTTAACCGATAGCTAACCTAACCCAACATAACTTACCTTAACCGATAGCTAACCTAACCTCAGCCTAACACTTACCTTAACTGAGAGCTAACCCAACATAACCCTAACCTAACACGTACCTTAACCCGAGAGCTAACCTAACCCTGTAGTGATACAACGCCATGTATATCCACTGGAACTACACTAGGTGTTATGTACTACCCGGACTGTTATTATGGTTACACCACTAACATGCATGGTTATTACGTCTGCCTACTGAGCCACGATTAAACCTGAGTTCTATAACCCGGCGTGGTCATTGATCCTTACTTCAAACCCTATCCTAACACTTACCTTAACCGATAGCTAACCTGTTAAGAGACATGTTAATGTGTCCTCAGTCGATATACAAGTAGGCTAATACTGTACCACTGTTTTATATGTTACGTTATAATACTGCTGCAGCTAACGTTGCATTCGGAGAAACGATGAATCAGTTCAGATGTTGTCGAGTTATAGTAGCTGTTATCGTGAGGCTGATGTGTGTACAGCTCGCTAATAAATACGCCAGGCTTGGCTAAATGTTTCCTCATCTCCACCGTCCATCGTTTCTCCGAATGCAACGTTAGCTGCAACAGTATTATAACCTAACATAACCTCAACCTAACCCTAACCTAACACTTACCTTAACCGATAGCTAACCTAACACTTACCTTAACCGATAGCTAACCTAACCTCAGCCTAACACTTACCTTAACTGAGAGCTAACCCAACATAACCCTAACCTAACACGTACCTTAACCCGAGAGCTAACCTAACCTCAGCCTAACACTTACCTTAACTGAGAGCTAACCCAACATAACCCTAACCTAACACGTACCTTAACCCGAGAGCTAACCTAACCCTGTAGTGATACAACGCCATGTATATCCACTGGAACTACACTAGGTGTTATGTACTACCCGGACTGTTATTATGGTTACACCACTAACATGCATGGTTATTACGTCTGCCTACTGAGCCACGATTAAACCTGAGTTCTATAACCCGGCGTGGTCATTGATCCTTACTTCAAACCCTATCCTAACACTTACCTTAACCGATAGCTAACCTAACACTTACCTTAACCGATAGCTAACCTGTTAAGAGACATGTTAATGTGTCCTCAGTCGATATACAAGTAGGCTGATACTGTACCACTGTTTTATATGTTACGTTATAATACTGCTGCAGCTAACGTTGCATTCGGAGAAACGATGAATCAGTTCAGATGTTGTCGAGTTATAGTAGCTGTTATCGTGAGGCTGATGTGTGTACAGCTCGCTAATAAATACGCCAGGCTTGGCTAAATGTTTCCTCATCTCCACCGTCCATCGTTTCTCCGAATGCAACGTTAGCTGCAACAGTATTATAACCTAACATAACCTCAACCTAACCCTAACCTAACACTTACCTTAACCGATAGCTAACCTAACACTTACCTTAACCGATAGCTAACCTAACCCAAACCTAACACTTACCTTAACCGATAGCTAACCTAACATAACCTCAACCTACCACTTACCTTAACCGATAGCTAACCTAACCTCAACCTACCACTTACCTTAACCGATAGCTAACCTAACATAACCTCAACCTAACCCTAACCTAACACTTACCTTAACCGATACATAACCTGATCTAACCTCAACCTAACCTAACACTTACCTTAACCGATAGCTAACCTAACCTAGCCCAACATAACCTCAACATAACACTTACCTTAACCGATAGATAACCTAACCCAACATAACCTCAACCTAACCCACATTTACCTTAACCGATAGCTAACCTAACCTAACCCAACATAACCTCAACATAACACTTACCTTAACCGATAGCTAACCTAACCCTAACCTAACACTTACCTTAACCGATAGCTAACCTAACCTAACCTCAACCTAACACTTACCTTAACCGATAGCTATTCTAACACTTGCCTTAACCGATAGCTAACCCTAACCTAACACTTACCTTAACCGAGAGCTAACCTGTTAAGAGACATGTTGATGTGTCCTCAGTTGATATACAAGTAGGCTAATACTGAACCACTGTTTTATATGTTACGTTATAATACTGCTGCAGCTAACGTTGCATTCGGAGACACGATGAATCAGTTCAGATGTTGTCGAGTTATAGTAGCCGTTATCGTGAGACTGATGTGTGTACAGCTCGCTAATAAATACGCCAGGCTTGGCTAAATGTTTCCTCATCTCCACCGTTCGTCGTTTCTCTGAATGCAACGTTAGCTGCAATAGTATAATAACCTAACCCTAACCTAAAACTTACCTTAACCGATAGCTAACCTAACACTTACCTTAACCGATAGCTAACCTAACCTCAGCCTAACACTTACCTTAACTGAGAGCTAACCCAACATAACCCTAACCTAACACGTACCTTAACCCGAGAGCTAACCTAACCTCAGCCTAACACTTACCTTAACTGAGAGCTAACCCAACATAACACGTACCTTAACCCGAGAGCTAACCTAACCCTGTAGTGATACAACGCCATGTATATCCACTGGAACTACACTAGGTGTTATGTACTACCCGGACTGTTATTATGGTTACACCACTAACATGCATGGTTATTACGTCTGCCTACTGAGCCACGATTAAACCTGAGTTCTATAACCCGGCGTGGTCATTGATCCTTACTTCAAACCCTATCCTAACACTTACCTTAACCGATAGCTAACCTAACACTTACCTTAACCGAGAGCTAACCTGTTAAGAGACATGTTAATGTGTCCTCAGTCGATATACAAGTAGGCTAATACTGTACCACTGTTTTATATGTTACGTTATAATACTGCTGCAGCTAACGTTGCATTCGGAGAAACGATGGATCAGTTCAGATGTTGTCGAGTTATAGTAGCTGTTATCGTGAGGCTGATGTGTGTACAGCTCGCTAATAAATACGCCAGGCTTGGCTAAATGTTTCCTCATCTCCACCGTCCATCGTTTCTCCGAATGCAACGTTAGCTGCAACAGTATTATAACCTAACATAACCTCAACCTAACCCTAACCTAACACTTACCTTAACCGATAGCTAACCTAACCTCAACCTACCACTTACCTTAACCGATAGCTAACCTAACATAACCTCAACCTAACCCTAACCTAACACTTACCTTAACCGATAGATAACCTGATCTAACCTCAACCTAACCTAACACTTACCTTAACCGATAGCTAACCTAACCTAGCCCAACATAACACACATTTACCTTAACCGATAGCTAACCTAACCTAACCCAACATAACACTTACCTTAACCGATAGCTAACCTAACCTAACCCTTACCTTAACCGATAGCTAACCTAACCTCAACCTAACACTTACCTTAACCGATAGCTATTCTAACACTTACCTTAACCGATAGCTAACCCTAACCTAACACTTACCTTAACCGAGAGCTAACCTGTTAAGAGACATGTTGATGTGTCCTCAGTTGATATACAAGTAGGCTAATACTGTACCACTGTTTTATATGTTACGTTATAATACTGCTGCAGCTAACGTTGCATTCGGAGACACGATGAATCAGTTCAGATGTTGTCGAGTTATAGTAGCTGTTATCGTGAGACTGATGTGTGTACAGCTCGCTAATAAATACGCCAGGCTTGGCTAAATGTTTCCTCATCTCCACCGTTCGTCGTTTCTCTGAATGCAACGTTAGCTGCAATAGTATTATAACCTAACCCTAACCTAAAACTTACCTTAACCGATAGCTAACCTAACATAACTTACCTTAACCGAAAGCTAACCTAACCTCAGCCTAACACTTACCTTAACTGAGAGCTAACCCAAAATAACCCTAACCTAACACTTACCTTAACCCGAGAGCTAACCTAACCCTGTAGTGATACAACGCCATGTATATCCACTGGAACTACACTAGGTGTTATGTACTACCCGGACTGTTATTATGGTTACACCACTAACATGTATGGTTATTACGTCTGCCTACTGAGCCACGATTAAACCTGAGTTCTATAACCCGGCGTGGTCATTGATCCCTACTTCAAACCCTATCCTAACACTTACCTTAACCGATAGCTAACCTAACACTTACCTTAACCGATAGCTAACCTGTTAAGAGACATGTTAATGTGTCCTCAGTCGATATACAAGTAGGCTAATACTGTACCACTGTTTTATATGTTACGTTATAATACTGCTGCAGCTAACGTTGCATTCGGAGAAACGATGAATCAGTTCAGATGTTGTCGAGTTATAGTAGCTGTTATCGTGAGGCTGATGTGTGTACAGCTCGCTAATAAATACGCCAGGCTTGGCTAAATGTTTCCTCATCTCCACCGTCCATCGTTTCTCCGAATGCAACGTTAGCTGCAACAGTATTATAACCTAACATAACCTCAACCTAACCCTAACCTAACACTTACCTTAACCGATAGCTAACCTAACACTTACCTTAACCGATAGCTAACCTAACCCAAACCTAACACTTACCTTAACCGATAGCTAACCTAACATAACCTCAACCTACCACTTACCTTAACCGATAGCTAACCTAACCTCAACCTACCACTTACCTTAACCGATAGCTAACCTAACATAACCTCAACCTAACCCTAACCTAACACTTACCTTAACCGATACATAACCTGATCTAACCTCAACCTAACCTAACACTTACCTTAACCGATAGCTAACCTAACCTAGCCCAACATAACACTTACCTTAACCGATAGATAACCTAACCCAACATAACCTCAACCTAACCCACATTTACCTTAACCGATAGCTAACCTAACCTAACCCAACATAACACTTACCTTAACCGATAGCTAACCTAACCTAAACCTAACCTAACACTTACCTTAACCGATAGCTATTCTAACACTTGCCTTAACCGATAGCTAACCCTAACCTAACACTTACCTTAACCGAGAGCTAACCTGTTAAGAGACATGTTGATGTGTCCTCAGTTGATATACAAGTAGGCTAATACTGTACCACTGTTTTATATGTTACGTTATAATACTGCTGCAGCTAACGTTGCATTCGGAGACACGATGAATCAGTTCAGATGTTGTCGAGTTATAGTAGCCGTTATCGTGAGACTGATGTGTGTACAGCTCGCTAATAAATACGCCAGGCTTGGCTAAATGTTTCCTCATCTCCACCGTTCGTCGTTTCTCTGAATGCAACGTTAGCTGCAATAGTATTATAACCTAACCCTAATCTAAAACTTACCTTAACCGATAGCTAACCTAACACTTACCTTAACCGATAGCTAACCTAACCTCAGCCTAACACTTACCTTAACTGAGAGCTAACCCAACATAACCCTAACCTAACACGTACCTTAACCCGAGAGCTAACCTAACCTCAGCCTAACACTTACCTTAACTGAGAGCTAACCCAACATAACACGTACCTTAACCCGAGAGCTAACCTAACCCTGTAGTGATACAACGCCATGTATATCCACTGGAACTACACTAGGTGTTATGTACTACCCGGACTGTTATTATGGTTACACCACTAACATGCATGGTTATTACGTCTGCCTACTGAGCCACGATTAAACCTGAGTTCTATAACCCGGCGTGGTCATTGATCCTTACTTCAAACCCTATCCTAACACTTACCTTAACCGATAGCTAACCTAACACTTACCTTAACCGAGAGCTAACCTGTTAAGAGACATGTTAATGTGTCCTCAGTCGATATACAAGTAGGCTAATACTGTACCACTGTTTTATATGTTACGTTATAATACTGCTGCAGCTAACGTTGCATTCGGAGAAACGATGAATCAGTTCAGATGTTGTCGAGTTATAGTAGCTGTTATCGTGAGGCTGATGTGTGTACAGCTCGCTAATAAATACGCCAGGCTAAATGTTTCCTCATCTCCACCGTCCATCGTTTCTCCGAATGCAACGTTAGCTGCAACAGTATTATAACCTCAACCTAACCCTAACCTAACACTTACCTTAACCGATAACTAACCTAACATAACCTCAACCTAACCTAACTTACCTTAACCGATAGATAACCTGATCTAACCTCAACCTAACCTAACACTTACCTTAACCGATAGCTAACCTAACCTAGCCCAACATAACCTCAACCTAACACTTACCTTAACCGATAGATAACCTAACCCACATTTACCGTAACCGATTAGCTAACCTTAACTCAACCTAGCCTAACACTTACCTTAACCGATAGCTAACCTAACCTAACCCAACATAACCTTAACCTAACACTTACCTTAACCGATAGCTAACCTAACCCAACCTCAACCTAATACTTACCTTAACCGATAGCTAACCTAACACTTACCTTAACCGATAGCTAACCTAACCCTAACCTAACACTTACCTTAACCGATAGCTAACCTAACATAACACTTACCTTAACCGAGAGCTAACCTGTTAAGAGACATGTTAATGTGTCCTCAGTTGATATACAAGTAGGCTAATACTGTACCACTGTTTTATATGTTACGTTATAATACTGCTGCAGCTAACGTTGCATTCGGAGACACGATGAATCAGTTCAGATGTTGTCGAGTTATAGTAGCCGTTATCGTGAGACTGATGTGTGTACAGCTCGCTAATAAATACGCCAGGCTTGGCTAAATGTTTCCTCATCTCCACCGTCCGTCGTTTCTCTGAATGCAACGTTAGCTGCAACGGTATTATAACCTAACCCTAACCTAACACTTACCTTAACCGATAGCTAACCCAACATAACCTAACACTTACCTTAACCGATAGCTAACCTAACCTCAGCCTAACACTTACCTTAAATGAGAGCTAACCCAAAATAACCCTAACCTAACACTTACCTTAACCCGAGAGCTAACCTAACCCTGTAGTGATACAACGCCATGTATATCCACTGGAACTACACTAGGTGTTATGTACTACCCGGACTGTTATTATGGTTACACCACTAACATGTATGGTTATTACGTCTGCCTACTGAGCCACGATTAAACCTGAGTTCTATAACCCGGCGTGGTCATTGATCCTTACTTCAAACCCTATCCTAACACTTACCTTAACCGATAGCTAACCTAACACTTACCTTAACCGATAGCTAACCTGTTAAGAGACATGTTAATGTGTCCTCAGTTGATATACAAGTAGGCTAATACTGTACCACTGTTTTATATGTTACGTTATAATACTGCTGCAGCTAACGTTGCATTCGGAGAAACGATGAATCAGTTCAGATGTTGTCGAGTTATAGTAGCTGTTATCGTGAGGCTGATGTGTGTACAGCTCGCTAATAAATACGCCAGGCTTGGCTAAATGTTTCCTCATCTCCACCGTTTCTCCGAATGCAACGTTAGCTGCAACAGTATTATAACCTAACATAACCTTAACCTCAACCTAACCCTAACCTAACACTGACCTTAACCGATAGCTAACCTAACATAACCTCAACCTAACCCTAACCTAACACTTACCTTAACCGATAGATAACCTAACCCAACATAACCTCAACCTAACCCACATTTACCTTAACCGATAGCTAACCTTACCTCAACCTAACCTACCACTTACCTTAACCGATAGCTAACCTAACCCAACATAACCTCAACCTAATACTTACCTTAACCGATAGCTAACCTAACACTTACCTTAACCGATAGCTAACCAATAACCTCAACCTAACCCTAACCTAACACTTACCTTAACCGATAGCTAACCTTAACCGATAGCTAACATTAACTTAGCTTATAGCTAACTTTTACTTAACCGATAGCTAACATTAACTTAGCTTATAGCTAACTTTTACTTAACCGATAGCTAACCCCGAGTCGCAAAGGCACGACAGAAAAACAACGTGATTGGTGCGTTGTAATGATGGTCCAGGAGCAACATTAATCATGTCGTAGAACACCAACATGGCGATATCCGATACGCCAAGACAAGTCAGCTCACGCACACACACACGGCTGGCTAGTCAGACAAGCCATGCGTTCTATCAAATTAAAATAACTATTTTGCACTTCGTAAACGCTTTCTTCCTGCTACGTCCGTGCCGGTTTACTTGGAAACGCGGGGCACGTCACTGCTCTCACGTGTGCCGAGGTTTACACGTGGTTGGCTAGGTTGTACCGCATCAACGTCGTGAAGTCTCGAATTAAGTTGGATTTCGACCCATTTCAAAATATGTTCTGAACAAATATAAAATACACGCAGACATGTGTGTCACTGTACTGTGAGCGTCCCATTTCGGAAGAAGAGACATATGATGGTCTTTGAAGGGTTAAATGGTTGCCGTGTCGGATGCTCGAGTCCAGCTGAATAAGGGACGTTACCCGGTGGCAAAACTCGCACATGCGCATTTGATTCGGCACAGTAGCGCTTCACGGGCGTCAGGGTTGGGTTAAAGTTTCGCAAATCTAGGGTTACCGTCTAAGGACGGCTCTGTTGGTTTGTGTAGATTCCCAGATTCAAGTTGGTGCCCTACAACAGTGTTTCTCAACCGGGGGGTCAGCGGACCCCTAGTGGTCCGTGGTGTAATTGCAAGGGGTCCGTGAAAATAAAATATCTTTAAAAAATAAGATCCTACGACATTTATAGAAATAGGATTATTTTACTCAAATGTGACTGAGACCTTTATCTACCTAAACTATAGGGGGTAACAGGACTTTTTTCTCTAATTACATCTGTTTCACAAGTGTAATTTATTGTATTTTAATAAGAGATCTCGCTCCCGTTTGCATTGTTAAAAGTTACTGCATAAAAATTCTGTTGTTACATATATCTGAAAGTTACTGAATACATATTCTGTTTTGTTACATATATCTGAAAGTTACTGCATAAGAATTCTGTTTTGTTAACTATATCTAAGTTACAACTGAAAGCTCTTATTTTTGCCCCAAAGAGTGAATAAATGCTATAATGCAATTTAAAATGCAGTTTCTACTGTTTCTATCAAATTGCAACCCCCCTCCCCCAAGAACAGGTGGAGGGGGTCCTCAGGGTAGATCAAAAATACGCAGGGGGTCCAGGACCCCAAAAAGGTTGAGAACCACTGCCCTACAACATTTACACGAGACACCGCTTAAAACAAGTGAATCTGTAATCCTTTAACCCCCTGGATGTCCTCCATCTTTTTAAATGTTTAAAGCATCGCAAAATAAGACGTGCAGAGGCTTTTCATCGCAGCCCTGTTTGAGATTGGGTCACGATTGTTCCTCGGCGACGAACGTGTTGTGAGAGGGCTGCTTTGAAACCTAGTAATGATTCTTGTTTGCCATTTACGTCAGTCGAAACTGCATGGATTCTTACCCCACCTTCCTGGCAGTGATGTGGTGTGCTGGACTGTGTCTCAGGCAAGGTAAACACCATTTATGTTGGTTATTATTATTGTAGCGAATTCGGGGAGCAACCACAGGAAGTGCCGCGGCTGGGACGCGAACCCGTATCGCCCGCACCGCAGGAGGCATCGCTAACCGCTCGACTAAAGGGTCAGACCCGCGAGCCAGCGGCCAGTGTGTGTTCTTATCCATGCACGTTACATTATTATTGCCATGTGCTTACCACGAGCGGTGAATGTGTACCACTCATATAGCAAACAGCTCCTGTTACCGCTGTAACGTGCACGGATAAGAAGACACGCTGGCCGGCGGCTGGCGTGTTTGACCCTTTAGTCGAGCGGTTAGCGATGTCTCCTGCGGTGCGGGCGACACGGGTTCGCTTCCCGGCCGCGGCAGTTCCTGTGGTTGCATTGTCCCCCGAAATCGCTGAAGAATGTTATCCGAAAGGGGCCTTTCTGTATCTCCTTGATAGAACAGATGATAACTCTATTTATTTCGTCGAGCCAGTCATGCTGAATGAATGAGCCGGATATCTGTGCGTTTATGAAATGACGTTTGTCTCCCACCTACTTTAAAGCTCCTGCTGCGTTTGCTGGGATCATCTATCTTGTGGCCAGGCAGAAGTACTTCGTCGGCTACATGGGACAGAGCAGTCAGAGGTAAAACGCAAGCAATATGCCAAGCGTCTGTGTGCACAGAGCGATACGTAGCATGACAAATCCCCGTTTCTTGCACAGGACTCCCGGCTACCTGTTTGGAAAGCGCACCCTCTTCTTCCTGGTCCTGATGTGCACTGTGGGCATCTTCAACTACCTGCTGGCACGCTACTTTGGCAGCGACTACAAGGAATATATTGAAACCATCACCAATGCAGCGTCTGCTCTTCTCCTCATCCCTTAAGTCTCCGGGTGTATCGGTGTGATATCGTTTTCCACGTCCGTCCATCCGTCATATCAACCGCTTATCCCGCTCTCAGGGTCGCGGGGGATGCTGGAGCCTCTCCCTGCAGTCATTGCGCGGCAGGCGGGGAGACACCCTGGACAGGCCGCCCGTTTTCCACGTGTTGACGTTAAAGTTGACGTCATTCAAAGTGTGTGCAGGGCATCACCCAGAAACGGGGTTAACTTACTTACCGCTGTGCTGAATCTTCTCACTGGGCCTCCTCCACACAGACTCGGGGGGGGGGGGTCGGCTGAGCCTTCAAAAGCTATAATATAGTATCTCCTTTCTTTAAACAAGACAGTCACAGTGCCATCACACATACCCTCAGGCGCGCGGGGAGACGTTCTAAAACCCACCCCACTTTGGTTAGCTCGAGCTTCCAGTCAAGTAGGGGGGGTTGACATCTAAAACTACCGGAGGACTGAGTCGAGAGGCGGAGACCTCTTTTTAATCGCAACTCCCGTGCCTCCATACACCGCACGACCCCGAGAGTGCTCTTTTACCCACACCGACCAGAACGGAACGAGCCCCCCCATGTCACAAGTGGCGACATCAGTCCCAGTCACGGTCCTAGAGTCAGTCAGTCAGTCAGTCAGTCAGGAAACGGTCTCCTAGTCTGAGTCGAACCCCCAAAAACAACAGCACAAGAATAACCACACCATGAACACCACATCGTTAAAACACAATTTTAGGTCTAACATTAACAGTCCCATCAGCCATTGCGCCCCCCCCCAGCGCAGAACCGCCGACAGTCAAAACGACCGCCTCCCCTGGCCGCTACATTATGACGTCATTGTTTGTAAGGCGCGTGTGTCGCAGATTTGGAACGGAGTGTTTACTCACTTTATTATCCAAAACGTACATCCCACACAGCCCCGCCCACTGTTCACAATAAAGGTGTGTTTTGTTTTGCGTTTGTACGTTAGGAAAAGTTAGGCAGGGTGGCGCAGTGGGTAGCGCGGTCGCCTCGCAGCAAGAAGGTCCTGGGTTCGAGCCCCGGGGTAGTCCAACCTTGGTGGGTCGTCCTCTGTGTGGAGTTTGCATGTTCTCCCCCGTGTCTGCGTGGGTTTCCTCCGGCGGCTCCGGTTTCCTCCCACAGTCCAAAGACATGTAGGTCAGTTGAATCGGCCATAGTGCGTGCGCGTGTGTGTGTGTTGTCCAGGGTGTCTCGCCGCCTAGTGACTGCTGGAATAGGCTCCAGCGACCCAAAGAGCAGGAGAAACGGTTCAAATAATGGATGGATGGAAAAGTTAGGCATTTTGTTGGGTCTAAGATGTTACACAGCCACCTGCCACCCCTGGGGGTTGCGCCCACCACTAGGGGGAGCTGCAACCCCCTCCCTTCCCACGCTATGCGTATCTTCATCTATGTTATATTTATTCTGAATATCTTTTTAATAGGAGTGAAATCCCATTTAATTTGTAGCTTTACGTGGCTAACGCAGTGCATCCTCGCCACATGCACGTGCTGTATAGTGTTAGCCACGGCAGCTGAGGACACTGGCGACAACATGGCTGCAAAACCAAGTCATTTGACACAACGCAAGGATGGGATGGTATTATTCAGTGGAACAGATCCCATGTGTACCAATCTCAATGATGCTGGACGAACCTTTACTGAGGTCTGGGTTAAAGAATAGTGAATTAAAAGAAGGTGTTGAGCAGAAAACATACTAGCCACTGTAAACACCTTTATTTCCAATACTTCCAGTACATGACAGGCAAATGCCTGAACGACTCAGTCACGATTCATTGTCATTTGACCTCACGTGTATCTCAGCCCACAATCAGTTCAGACTCGTGCCCCTCGAACCACAGGTGAATATAGGTAAATATAATCAGCGAATAAAAGTACATTCCGAGTACAACGTCCTTATTTGTTAGAGGTCGACAAGACGCCCTGAAAATGCCTTTTCTGTGTTTCCTTGTACTGAAAATAAAAGTAAAATAAAGGTTTTTGGCTCCGAACCAAGTTGTGAGGTAGATCCTATGACGTCATCTAGGCCTGGTCCACCCCCAGGTCACACCTCCAGCTCCGGGCAGCTTGCCCAGCTCAGTCATCAGCACCATAACGTCAAGGGAGCTCCTTCTAGTCGCCGTCCCGTCCGGGCAGACTTGGGTGAGGTGGGTGAGCTCATGCGCGGACCGCCTTGGGTGAGGTGGGTGAGCTCATGCGCGGACCGCCTTGGGTGAGGTGGGTGAGCTCATGCGCGGACCGCCTTGGGTGAGGTGGGTGAGCTCATGCGCGGACCGCCTTGGCCTCCGCTCACCGACTGCTCATGTCAGCGTCAGCTGTCATGAAAAGGCAAACGACAGCAAAACCAGTTAGAAACACCCCCACCCCCGCGACTAATGCTGAGAGCTCATCATTGCCATCGGCAGAGGACGTTTCACCTGGAACTTCCTTTTGCTGAAGCCAAACCAGTGTGGGAAGTCAAAGAAGGCGTCGGAGTAATATTTCAGGGTGAAAGAGGCGTCTCTCCAGCGTCCTTCTGCCAGCGTCTCCAGTGCCTCGCTGAAGTCAATCTGACCAAAGGAAAGAGCCAGACAGACGGTCATCAGCAACATCAGCAGCAGCAGCAGCATCTCACTATTCACATCCTCCCCAGCTGCATCTACCCCACCCACTCTTCCGAGCCGTCCCGGTCGCTGCTCCGCCCCCCTCTGCCGATCCCGGGCAGGGCTGCAGACTACCACATGCCTCCTCCGATATACGTGTGGAGTGTCGCCAGCCGCTTCTTTTCACCTGACAGTGAGGAGTTTCACCAGGGGGGGACGTAGCGCGTGGGAGGATCACGCTACTCCCCCCCCCCTCCCCCGAGCAGGCGCCCCGACCGACCAGAGGAGGCGCTAGTCCAGCGACACGTACCCACACCCGGCTCCCCACCCGCAGACGGACGCCCCCGCAATCAGTTTCATTGACGAGTTTGTTGTGGGTGTGCAGGAAAACGGTTCAGCCACGACTGCGCGTCACCGGTGTGCTTGTACAAGACTGCTTACATCCACCCTGTAGCTCTCTCCGGCCACAGAGGCGATGCTCCTGTCCAGTCCTCTTTCCAGTTGCCACTTGATGAAGGGGTTGCTCCCGTTGATGGCCGCCACGTAGCGCTTCAGTCCTGACAGAGGACGGACGATTAGGGGGAAAGGAAAAGGGGGCAACGGGGAAAGAGCGAGACAAAGCTGTGGTCAGGTGGAGAGAAAAAAACAACTTTAACTGCCCCTCAAATGAAAAAACCCCACTCCACCCAGTTCGAGTCTGGAAACTGACATGAGTCACCCGTGTGGACTGACTGCCTGCCATCCCTCCATGACCTACTTAGACACGTACGCCAGCGAGCAACGCCGAACTACAAACTGCACCACAAAAGACGCGTTAGAGCCCCATCAATAATCGACATATCTGACCTGGCGCTCGGTACGCAGCGCGCTTGGCACGCTGCGCAACTTGGCACGCTGCGCAACTTGGCACGCAGCGCGCTCGTTTGGATGGGTTGCTTCGTCCATGCTGCACGAAGAGGGGGGGGGGGGAACAATGATAATGATCGATAATAAAAGACAAAACGTTACTTTGCGGTTGTTCGGGTGCCTTTTTGCCAGGCACGAGGGAGCTGTCCTCGCAGAGAGACACCAGCAGGTAGATTCTCTTAGACAGCAGGTTCCTCCTGACGCGCGTGTACTCGCACAAATCGTGCATTTTGATCTTTCTGTTAAAAAACATACAATAAAAACAAGTCATCACCAATCAGCCCACGGCAGACACCTTTGACAAATGAGCTCGCGAGAGGTGAAGAAGTGGCATGCGGTCCTCCTCCCTCTCACTCTCGGTAGTACCCACCTCCCCATGGAGGTCTTGAACACGACTTTCCCCCTGCGGCTCTCCAGGTGGTCTATGAGCACCACGCAGCGCTCGGCGTCCACGTCAACGCAGCAGCCTGTGCCGCGGGCCTCCACCGAAAAACCCGGCGGCGGGTCTCTCAGGAACTCCTCCACGTCCGTGATGCTCATCGTATCCTGGCATAGCCGGTCCGCCGCCATGGCGTTGTCGGGACATGTGCGCGTCTGTGCGCCGCTGGTGCCGCGTCTCGGCCGCCGGCAGCGGGCCCGGCCTTAAAGGGGCGTCGAAGCACGTGACCGGGAAGATGGAAACCCAGCTGGACATAAGACGAAACCGGAAACAGCTGGAGGTGATGGCTGGAAACAGCTGGAGGTGATGGCTGGAAACAGCTGGAGGTGATGGCTGGAAACAGCTGGAGGTGATGGATGGACTCCGGAGTGAAGGGGGGGGGGAAATGGCGCAGCGGTTGAAACGTGAGTGAGACGCGCGTGTGCCTCACCAAAAAAAAAAAGTGTCGCAAGAACTTATAAAACAAATATTTGCGTTTCATATTCTCAAACATGTGGCATATTCCCCCACACCTTTATCACCCGGCCAACCTCTGGACCCATGCTGGCGATTCGAAGTCAAGTGTATGACAAAACCTTGCCTTTTTTTCTTTCATTGGCTATTTGTAAACATTTCTCTATCTATCTATCTATCTATCTATCTATCTATCTATCTATCTATCTATCTATCTATCTATCTATCTATCTATCTATCTATCTATCTATCTATCTATCTATCTATCTATCTATCTATCTATCTATCTATCTATCTATCTATCTATCTATCTGTCTGTCTGTCTGTCTATCTATCTATCTATCTATCTATCTATCTATCTATCTATCTATCTATCTATCTATCTATCTATCTATCTATCTATCTATCTATCTATCTATCTATCTATCTATCTATCTATCTATCTATCTATCTATCTATCTATCTATCTATCTATCTGTCTGTCTGTCTGTCTGTCTGTCTGTCTATCTATCTATCTGAACAGTGTTGATGAAACAGTGTTGGTGCAAACCAAAGTGGTGTGGGTTTACAGCGTAAATGGCGTTTTCAGACGGGAAGCCCCCCCCCCCACACTATTGTAGTGGCAATAGTTTTAGGGAACACCTGAGAGAGACGACGTTAGTTTGCACTCCGCGCCGCTGCACTATTGCTTTCCTGTGGCAACGTCATTATTGTTGTGTTTTTTTTACAATATACTTTTTATATATCTGTAAATAGTATTTAAATGTTTATGCTTACCTTGTCGTTGTTTTAGCTACATGTGTGTCTGTTCTGTGTAAGTACATGGAGAGCAGTGGAGGAGCCGGAGTCAAATTCCTTGTGCGTGCAGGCCTACACACATCCTTGACCCAATAAACTGATTCTGTGTTGTGTCTGAGGTGATGTATAAATTAGACCAGACACAGATAGAGAATGAATGACACAGAGGTTTGAAATAACCAGATAAGCGACACAATCAGCTGTTTGAAATGACAAATATCCAGGGTTTCCTTCCACGAAGTCCACGTAGAAAGCGATGCCTTGCACCAACTGTTTCCTCAGCACGTGTGAGGTTGAACCGACCTTCCCTTCCCATCGTCACCCATCAGTGAAAGATTAGGAAATGGTATTCCTTAACAGTTCCTAACGAACACAGTACACATGACCTACATAAAATGTCCCCGCTTACACGTGACACTGCTATGGTTCTACACAGGAGCTTTCCATTGGCTTTGCATGGCCACAGGTCCAATTTTCAGTCAGCGTGCAGCTGTCTTTGGTCAGAGGGCTGTTTACCACTTCTCTGTATGACTCAAGTCCATAGAAATTGAATGGAATAAAAGTAGGCATGAGGCCACTGATTGTACGCCAGTCTGTCAACAATATAACTTTCTTGCGGAACAGAATTGGACGTCACTGGACTGGAGCACAAGTATAATAAATACTGTTTAGCAACCAAAGTGGTTGATGGCATGGCATTTTAGCGGGTAACTATGCCTGATGACAAAATGAGCATGGAGTTAAACTGCAGACTGTAAGCCTTGAATTAGAAGTGCCCGTGTTAAAGTGAAAATATTGTGCTGCAACATGATCAGAATCAGTATTTGACTATTAGCCAAGAAAGTAAATATGCAGAACTTGACTCAGGGGATTGTTTACATTAAGCACGTCAGGCAATGGGAGGAAAATTGATTTATGGGATAATGGGTCTCTCCCATTCAATGCACAAATGAAAAGCAAAAAATAAATAAATAAGATGCTATCAAACAAATTTAAAATTGAAGGGAAAAAAAATGAATGTGGGTCTCAGCATACAGTGCTATAGGGCTACATAAGGACTGTGCTAACGAACATATAAATAGGTCTGGGAAATGTCCTTAAATATAATTTAGACTGCTGAAATTGTACTACACCCCAAAACTGTACTGAACGAAGGACAACAGAAGAAGCTCTTCTTCCGCCTGGTTGTTTTAAATGTACATGAGATTACTTGTACACTGCTTGATAGAGGCCCATAGAACTTGACTGGATAGGCTCACACACACACACGCACACACGCACACACATTGACCACTGTCCTAACAGTATTTGGCAATATCATATAATGGCCGCTAGGAGCCGCTAAAACACAGCGCAACCAATTCCCAGTCCTAAAGCAAGGTGTTCGTAATGATTAAGGTCTGTGGACGCGTCCCCTCCGTATGTAATCCACAATGCGCGCGTCCCACGGCCAGTGTCTGCAGGCGGCGTCCGTTTGCGGGAGGCATGTCGCTTTATAAGAATGACGGAGGCAAACTAGTCGCCGCCTTCCTTCTCTCAGTAGGTAAGGGGAGACGAGCGCGCTCGGCAGGACGCGAGCTAAGCTAGTTGATAGCGGCTAACGTTAGCCGGCGGTGGGGAACGCTCGCAGACTCCGCCCGGCGCACATGCACCGCTGCGGGCTCCCTGCAGGAGCGGCACCGTGCAGAAACTTGAGTTACGCATGCTTGATGAACATATATATATATATATGCTCTTGTGGATCGCATGTGGAGCCATATCGCACTGTACAATATGATGTTGACAGAATACACAAAAAAATGTGACCCCACCTGGGGTTTCTATTCGTGTTACGGAACTTTGCATGAAGTCGGTAGCAAATTATCCCGCCGGTTCACGGTTTAAGCCAAACTAGAGACGTCACTTTCGCCCGTCTGTTGGCGTGGTATTGACGCCCGGGTCAGGGTCGGCTCGTTGGTAACGTACAGGGGCGGATCATCTCATCAGAAGTGAGGGGGGGGGGCAGAAAGTTGAGAAACGAGATCAGCTTATAACAGATCCGCAGGAGATACCACGAGCCCATCTGTCACAATATACCAGGAGGCTTGTTTGGTGCCTCCTGTTAGTCTGTGTTACATCGTGACGTGCCATATCAAACGGAGGAGAATAATCTTGCTTAACATAACAAGTAGTCTCCAATAAATGGCCATATCTGTTGAGTCAGAAATAAGAATGCAGGGTAAATATTTCTTTTGTTTGGATCAATTATGCAGCAAGTTGAGGTACTTTATTATGAAGCCTCCTTTAACCAATCAATGAATTGCTGAGCAATCATTTGCTTATTTGATCAAAAAAAAGTTGAATCAGTCCATCTGGACACAGCGTTTATTGACGGAAACATTTCATCACTCATCTAAGTGACTTCTCCAGTCTAAACTGACTGCAGGTATCCCCACCCTTATAAACAATACTGTGGCATAACGACTGAAACCAAAAACCAGTTTCATAGGCGTGACCATTAACTAGAGTTACAATGGCCGTGTGTACTATTCATAGAAGATTGGGGGATGTTTGCAATCACAGCATCATAAGATGGTGACAGATGTACTCTTAGCCCCCCGGTTCAGGGATTGTCATCCCCTCTTCACATAGATTCACCACCAGGAGTTCATGCAACAAATTAAGGACCTTCCCTCAAGGATGGCTTGGAGTGAAAGCTGGTGAGATGGGAGACACCATCCTACTGTCCTTTAGAAGGGATCTGCTCCTGTCACTGTTCACACACACTATGAGTACATCTGTCACCATCTTACAATGCTGTGATTGCAAACATGCCCAAATCCTCTGTGAATAATACACTTGGCCATTGAAACTCTAGTTAATGGTCACAGCAATTTGCATATGAAACACCTCTTGAACTCTACAGATGAGTTCAGGGAAAGGGGTGGGTTCTCTGATGTAGCAGGTGTAGAATTTGTAAGTACATTGATGGGGGTGAGATTACTGACATGGACACTAGATGGTCTGTGTATATTTCTATGAGTGCTGTGATACACAATGTCAGGGGACATCATAACATGGTTTTTCTGAATCATTGTATATTTCTGTGACTGCCTGTTGCTAATCCTGACAGGGATGATAAAAATGTCATTAGATGGTCTGAGCCCGGTAGAAAGTGTATGTAGTGAAACAATTGTGGTAAGGACTAGGACCGGGGGAACATCAATCGCTGATGGACCGGTCAACACTGGACCAATGGATGGGCATGTTGTGATGATGTGTTGAGCAGGTGAGCATGGGAGTATGAGGATGGTAGATGCTGAATGGCAGATTGGCAGAAAGCGCCTGCGGCCCAGCTTTGTTCAGATGGAAGCCATCTACACCAAAAAGATGTCCCCGTTCCTAGAAGAGATATTAAAATTGTCAATAAAGTACACTATATGTACAAAAGTATTGAGACACCTGGCCATTATACCTACAGGAGCTTTTTTGACATCCCATTCTAAATCCATAGGCATTAATATGGAGTTGGTCCCCCCCTTTGCAGCTATAGCAGCTTCCACTCTTCTGGGAAGGCTTTCCACAAGATTTTGGAGTGTGTCTGTGGGATTTTTTGCCCATTCATCCAGAAGAGCATTTCTGAGGTCAGGCACTGATGTTGGATGAGAAGACCTGACTCGCAATCTCCGTTGTAGTTCATCCCAAAGATGTTCGACAGGGTTGAGGTCAGGGCTCTGTGCAGGCCAGTCAAGTTCTTCCACACCAAACTCACCCAACCATGTCTTAATGGACCCTTGCTTTGTGCACTGGGCCACAGTCATGCCGGAACAGAAAAGGGCCCTCCCCAAACTGTTCCCACAAAGTTGGAAGCATAGAATTGTCCAAAATGGCTCGGTATGCTGAAGCATTAAGATTTCCCTTCACTGGAAGTAAGGGGCCTAGCCCAACCTCTGAAAAACAACCCCATACCATTATCCCTCCTCCACCAAACTTTACAGTTGGCACAATCCAGTCAAGGCAGGTAACGTTCTCCTGGCATCCGCCAAACCCAGACTCACCCATCAGACTGGCAGGCAGAGAAGCGTGATTCGTCACTCCACATAACACGTGTCCACCGCTCCATGCGACGTTTGGCATTGTGCTTGGTGATGGAAGGCTTTCATCTGTAACAGAGATGGGAATTACATGTTGTAAGCTTGTTGAAGTTCGGCAGAATATATTAAGTTAGTGTTCTTTATAGCGTTTCTCTTGTACTAGCCATATTCAAACCGGGCATCTTGCACTTAGCACCTCCTAGTGGTGACTGTTGTGGTCACATGCATTGCATAACAGCTCCGCCCCTTCCGTCACACGACGGCGACAGAGTTGGTACGTTGTCGTGAAAAGCTCACTCCAAATATGGCTAAAAAAGTGTTATAAAATTGATAAAAGTGCATTCCAGTCACGACAATCGTTGTAAAAACATATGCAGAATATTTTGCCATGTTATATGTTTTTTTTTTTGTTAAACCTCACGAAACGTTCACTCAAGCTAATGACGCGTTTATTGGCCGCCATTGTTCTCTGCTAGCTAACGTTTAACATTTGCTAGCTAACGTTTGGTGGCATTTCTTTACGAGCAGGGCTGGAGTTATATTATTATTAATATTTATATTAACTATTGAAATTGAACGCTGTTTTAAACTATACGATCAAGTTTTATGTTGGTTGAACCAATTATTATTGTATTTTATTTTGTGTTTATTCTGTATGTAGATATCAGCAGTAGAAAGCCCTTCGTCACACGATGGCGACAGAGTTGGGCTGATCTATATCGTAACGTGCATGGATAACGTTGGTCCTTGGCTTAACGGGTCGAGCCCTTTAGTCGACTGGCTAACGTTGTCGCTTGCGGTGTGGGAGACACAGGTTCGCGTCCCGGCTGTGGCGGTTCCCGAACGGCCCCCCCCCCCCGAATTCGCTACATTGTGTTCATTTTGATTTTTCCAGAACTGAGTTGTACCGAAAATAAATGGGCCTGCAGCAGCTACCCTGAATTCAGAGGACTGGTGTGGTTTCTCCACGGTATAGCCAAGAAAAGGGGGTTACACATGCAGCTGCTCGGCCATGGAAACCCACTCCATGAAGCTCCCGGCGCACAGTTTTTGTGCTGATGTTAATGCCAGAGGAAGTTTGGAACTCTGCAGTTATTGAGTCCACAGAGCGTTGTGGGACTTTATGTGGTCTGCGACTTGTGGCTGAGTTGCTGTTGTTCCTAAAAGCTTCGGCTTTTCAATAATACCACTTACAGTTGACTGTGGAATATCTAGCAGGGAAGAAATTTCATGAATTGACTTATGGCAAAGGTGGCATCCTATGACAGTACCACGCTTGAATTCACTGAGCTCTTCAGAACGACCTATTCTTTCACAAATGTTTGTAAATGCAGACTGCATGGCTAGCTGCTTGATTTTTATACACCTGTGGCAATGGGTCTGAATGAAACACCCAAATTCAATGATTGAGAGGTGTGTCCCAATACTTTTGTACATATAGTGTATATGCTGCATGTTGATATCGCATTTTCCTGAAATTACAATCAAAACACTTTATATGTGAAGAACTGCCAACATTATATGATCTAACTTTGGAACAAATGTTACCAGTAATAAATAGCTAAAAATGTAAATTACTTTTAAACCATAATTTAGCGACCAAAATACAGCACAACTAAACTTACACTCATGTGAAGAAAGACTATATGGCCCCCCCCCTTTGGCTTGTGTTACAATTTGTCTGGAAAAGGTGTACAATATGAAGAAGCTTGCTGGCTAGCTAACAATAATCAATATACAACTAGAGCTACAGAGAGATGCTGCTGCAGTTTACCAATACAGTGTTGTGTAAGGTTTGTTGGTAAACTAACACACAGTGAGCTGTGAAAAATATATATAACTTTGACTCACTAAACCTAACTGCACTCAAATGCTTTCTCGAAACGCCTGCAAAAGCTCAGACAGATGATTGATGGATGATAGGGTTGTCGTTCCTGTTGATCATATATGTGTAGACAACATATTTTGGTTTTAGGAAAAGTGGAGGGGGACATGTCCCCTCTGAATGGTATGCCAAAATACCCATAAGATCCCCAACCCACTTTTGACAAGGTTTTGCCTCTATGGTCTTCATTTGTGAAGATAATTGCTGTTAGATATAGATTAATATTAAACTCCACACCATAGGGGCTGACATTGGTGAAATCTGTGATCATAGTAGTAAACCTAATTCATTCCACTCTTGCTAGCTTCTGATAAGGGAAATCCTCACTTTACTTGTATTGCTAGCAACAAATTAACTCGTTAGCTTGCTGTTGATCAGTGAGCATGGTTTTGTGTTTCCAAAACTTGACAGACATTTTTCTTTTAAACAAAAGATCAGCTGAAGAACATAGTATTTTTCCCCCAGTGGAAGGTTAAATCATTGAAATTGTGCAGCATTTGTCATATAGCATTCAGCTCAAGGTGACCCTCTATGATATAGTACTTTTGTAGAGTACACTTTCACCTTTAATATTGATAACTATTTCTTGCCATTTTTAGGTATTTGTTGCAGTGAGGTTGGAGAAAAAAGCACAGGTCCCACTCATGTAAATGTAAGTGGTACCTCCACATTCGCATGATGATTATTCTGCATCATATGGCTTAATGGTGTTGATGAGAGGCTCCTTTCCTTTTCCTGCAGGCAGCAGAGGACCATCAACACACCATACAGACTTCTGGTGGTAAGTAGGAGCTTATTTACGACTGGTTCAGAGTTTGTTTCAACCTGGGTATTGTTTTTTAAGCTGTAATTGAAATGTGGTTTTCCTAAAAAGCCACAAGCACACACAAACGGAAGTAAAGGACTTTTCCAGCATATTTGATTGAAGTTTGAATATCCATGCATACCCACTGTGATTTTACTCGGAGGTTGCAGTCAAAAATTCAAAGGGTGCAATTGTTTAACACCTCACTGGAGACATGCCACATACCAGCCTGCTTCAAGACCTCCACCATCATCCTCATCCCCAAAAAAATCAAGGACCACAGTACTCAGTGACTACAGAACTGTTACCCTGACCTCCGTGGTAATGAAAAAAACATTTTTTTTCAGATTCCCCCCCCCCTTTTTTTTTTCCTCCCCAATTGTACTTGGCCAGTTACCCTATTCTGCGATCCATCCCGGTCGCCACTCCACCGATCCGGGGAAGGCTGCAGACTACCACATGCCTCCTCCAATACATGTGGAGCTGCCAGCCGCTTCTTTTCACCTGACAATGAGGAGTTTCGCC
The DNA here is from genome assembly GCF_029633865.1 of Lampris incognitus. Taxonomy (NCBI): domain Eukaryota; kingdom Metazoa; phylum Chordata; class Actinopteri; order Lampriformes; family Lampridae; genus Lampris; species Lampris incognitus. The sequence goes on from NC_079218.1 coordinate 44,771,964, forward strand.
AGGAGGACATAGCGTGTGGGATAAAGCTATTCCCCTCAGTTCCCCCTCTTCCCCGAACAGGCGCCCGACCGACCAGAGGAGGCGCTAGTGCAGCGACCAGGACACATACCCACATCTGGCTTCCCCCCCAGGAGACACGGCCAATTGTGTCTGTAGGGACGTCCGACCAAGCCGGAGGTAACACGGGGAATCGAACCGGCGATCTGTGTTGGTAGGCAGCAGAACGTGATAAATGAAATCTTTTGATTGCCTTGTTCTGTCCCGCCTTAAAACTATCACTGACTGGGTAAAGGTCTTTGTTCCAGCCAAGCAGTTACACACCTGATCCCACTAATCAACTAGTAGAGTCTTTTCTGAGGAACTTGATAAGGAGATGCAGGTGTGTAACTGCTTGGTTGGAACAAACCTTCACCCACACTAGCCCTTTCTGGATAAGATTGCCTACCCCTGGTCTAGATGGTTGTAGACTTTAGAAAGTACCCAGGCTCACCTTCCCCCAACACCCTGTGTGGGCCCCCAGTCGACGCTGTGAAATCCTTCTGCTTTCAGCGCACTATAATCCCCCAGGACCAACTCAGCTTCCTCAGCAAGAAAACACACCAGAAGATATACTTTCTGCGGCAGCTGAAAAAGTTCAACCTGCCAAAGCCAATGATGGAGGACTTTTACACTGCCATCATTGAGTCCATCCTCACCTCCATCAGTGTCTGGTACACTGCTGCCGCTGTCAAGGGCAGACTGCAGCATATCATTCACTTTGCTGAATGATTGGCTGCAACCTGCCTTTCCTCCATGACTTGTATGCCTCCATGACACTGAGGTGAGCGGGAAAGATCATGGCCAGCCCTTCCCACCCAGGCCACGGTCTCTTCTAAACACTCCCCTCTGGCAAGAGGCTGAGGTCTATTAAAAACCCAAACTTTGCACCCCAAGAACTTCTTCCCTACAGCAGTAGGCCTTTCTAACAAGTCCCCAGACACCCACAGTTCCTGACATTGCCACCCTCCACCCCCTTCTATCTTCCTGCTGTGGTCTCTGTATGTGGACACCATGCATAAAACTTGCACTACCCTGTAAATAACTCTTATTCTGTAAATAACTTCTTAAAATTCTACATTCAACTTTTTGTAAATGCAGCTCCTGCCATGTGGTCTCACGTTTTTCAACTCTGAACCGGTGGTGATTGCACCTTATTTTTATTTTATCTTGTATATATCTTGACTAATTACTGTTCTTTCCCTCTTGCGCTGGCATACCAAGACACATTCCTTGTATGTTCTTGTACTTGGCAATAAATACGATTCTAATTGAAAGCGTGAATAAGAAGTTGAATCAGATGCTTTTGTCTGACTGCAAAGATATTGCATTGCAGTGACTAAACAAGTGGGAAGGAGAGTAGGGGAGCCACCTAAATGAGTTTATGCTGAACTGATTAAAAAAAAAAGTTTTTTTCTTTCCAAGCAACCACTTTTATTGTGAATGCATGGAAACATGTAGCATATCATTCAATCTGCAAGTTTTTTTTTTGTCATTTTGACCCTCGATTTGTCTTTACCCTTTCTCCCTGTAATTTTTTTCCCCACCCATTCTGTCTCTACCCACAATCCAACCCCACCCCCTAATTTCACTGTGGTCTTCCTAATTTCTGTTCTCCTTGCTGTCAGGACTGGAGAAGGTGGTGATCTTAATCCAGAGCCAACGTAACTCTTTCCATGCCCGTCGAGCTGAACTGAGGAAGGAGGAGATTCTACAGGAGGCATCTGAACTGGGACAGGTAATGGTACATCACAGGTACTACTACCAGTAATAATGTATCATGTTTTAATTGTATAGATTTTACTTTTATCAAAGTTAACTTGTGCTTAGAATGGAGAAGACACAAATCATGGATCAGCTGTAATGGCAAGAAAACCATGGTCTGATCAAGGCTCATAGTTTGTGAAGGCCCTCCCAACAAACCATCAGCACCTGTTTGCAAAATTTAGTCATGGAAATTAAACTAAAAGGTGTGGGAAGTCATTGAAAGCCATTGGTGAAAACTTGTAGGAAATCTGATATGAATAAAGTGCGGCAGATCAGTTTGTTGCAAAAGGGTGCGTGTGTTGCCTTCTCTCTCAACCACATCTGCTGTTGCAGTTCCCCATTTAACCCCCCCATTTATTCTGGTGTATCTGCTCTGTGCCAAACAAAGGAAAAATGTGTGTTGTACGGAGCAGGTCACTGCAGAGGTGGAGCCGTACCTTAACGTCAAGCACAAATACTATATAACCTAGGAGCGTTTCGCTCTCCTCTCTGGTGTAGTTTTTGACACATTTTGGGTTTGTTATTTTTCCAAGTGCCTTGTTTCTGTTGACATATGCATTTTTATGAATGTGTTTATTATTGTTACCTTTACTCACTGTCAGTGGGTTTAGACAGAACCAAAAGATAGGACTCGTTTCACCTGAGATTACCCAGTGAGATGGCTTTTCTTCTTTCTTTCTATCTGATGGATGGTAATTATGTACACTTTGTGTTGCTTTTTGGCGTGTAAAGTTTGCACTGCTGCACTTTGTGCTTATTTGCACTTAACTGTAGTGGGCCTTGTGCCCTGTAAGTACAATAAAGTAATTTATTTTTGCAAACAATTATCATTTTCTAGTGTCAAGTCTCTTTATAGCCTAGTATGCAGGCTCTTCTTGGCTTTTTTTGTTCTTGACAGCCTGGAGCTTTGTACGTGATTGCGTGAATACAAGGCAGCATATTGTTGAAAGAGGGCATGAACAAAGGTGCTGTATTAAAAATGAAAGTGAAGAAAATATTCTCGGCTCTGTGAGTCATGTTTGCTTTGCAAGTGTGCAGTACAGGCTTTAAACCAGTAGGGGTCCTCCTTGCTACAGACCTCACCTGTCTGGGCTGTGGCCACCATTTTCAAACTTTCTACATTTGCACAATGACTGAAACAACCATGTCAATGCAAGGTGGCTGTTAAAAGGGATGTGTCAAAGGCATCAGCAAAATACGGCAGGGCCAAGAGAGAACGAGAGACTAGTGGGGTGTGAAGAGTAATTGGTTTTGGCTAAGTGGAGACGTGTAGAGTGAAATAATGAGACGTGTGAAGAGGAAAACTGCACTAGTGGGGTGCATTTGGGTGAATGACACTTCTCTCCACCTTCACTCTCCATTTTACATGTCACTCTCCCCGAGGAAAGTCTGACACAAGAACTCAAAGCTGACATGTTTTTATCACAATTATGATACGCTTGCACAAAAGTGACAGAGCTGGAAACCACTGGAAACTTCCGGTCATAGAAAAGTCTGTTACATATGCTCAGTGCTACGTTTAGCAGCTAAACCGGTGTTTTCATCAGTAGGCCCCCCCCCCGAACCACTTCACCCTCCAAACACCCTCATTCAGCGGATTCCTACTTGTGCTGTTCCCATGGGATGGCTGAAGAGCATCTGTGAAATGAGAAGAGAATAAACCAAAAACAGAGTCCATTCATCCATCCATTATCCAAACCGCTTATCCTGCTCTCAGGGTCACGGGGATGCTGGAGCCTGTCCCAGCAGTAATTTGACGGCAGGCGGGGCGACACCTTGGACAGGCCGCCAAGCCATCACACAGGGCCGACACGCACACATTCATACCTAGGGGCAATTTAGTACAGCCGATTCACCTGACCTACGTGTCTGTGGACTGTGGGAGGAAACCGGAGCACCCGGTCATGAGTGTAATAGAAAAGATAAGAAATACGCGGCATGAGAAGATTGGTTTGGCTGGAAATGGATAGAAATGACTCGAAGAGATTCAGAAGGGAGGAAAGAAGGATAGCTGACTCACAGGGGTGGGTTTGGTATTATGATTTTCCTTTTCTGATAATAAAAAACGTTCAGAATGTAAAGAAAAGTTACTTGTACGATTTTGTACCATCATATATTTTGTTTATATATATATATATATATATATAGCGTTTCGTTCCGAAACCATCAATGGTGTTGAGTGCTCGACTAATGAGGAGTGGAATATCAACACCGCACGAAACAGCCCTGTACTGCTATGCATTAAAATCTTTTTTCCTGTATCTGTGTTTATATATAGTATATATATAAACTTAGCACAAAAAGTAAGGAAATGTGTGTTTGGTAGATTATTTCTTTGTTGTAACAATGCTTCTTGGCAATAAATCTTATATCAGGCAGCTGATTGTCAGCAGCTGGGGTACCAGGAGCTCCAAACAAGAGCCAATAGCAACAGCAAATTGCTGGCAGAGAGGATTTGGCAAATTTTTTATGGGCGCAACCCACATACTCAGATCTGCTGCTCATCCCACAAATGCATGTTCCTTACAAATGTGGCACCATTTAAAAGGGAAATAAACAGGCTTTCCAACGGTATAAGACTTATTGCCAAGAAGAAATGTTACAACAAAGAAATAATCTACCAAACACAAAATTTCCTTACTTTTTGTGATATATGTATATATATATATATATATATATATATATATATATATATATATATATATATATATATATATACACTACCGTTCAAAAGTTTGGGATCACCCAAACAATTTCGTGTTTTCCATGAAAAGTCACACTTATTCACCACCATATGTTGTGAAATGAATAGAAAATAGAGTCAAGACATTGACAAGGTTAGAAATAATGATTTGTATTTGAAATAAGATTTTTTTTACATCAAACTTTGCTTTCGTCAAAGAATCCTCCATTTGCAGCAATTACAGCATTGCAGACCTTTGGCATTCTAGCTGTTAATTTGTTGAGGTAATCTGGAGAAATTGCACCCCACGCTTCCAGAAGCAGCTCCCACAAGTTGGATTGGTTGGATGGGCACTTCTTTGAGCAGATTGAGTTTCTGGAGCATCACATTTGTGGGGTCAATTAAACGCTCAAAATGGCCAGAAAAAGAGAACTTTCATCTGAAACTCGACAGTCTATTCTTGTTCTTAGAAATGAAGGCTATTCCATGCGAGAAATTGCTAAGAAATTGAAGATTTCCTACACCGGTGTGTACTACTCCCTTCAGAGGACAGCACAAACAGGCTCTAACAGGTACTATTTAATGAAGATGCCAGTTGGGGACCTGTGAGGCGTCTGTTGCTCAAACTAGAGACTCTAATGTACTTATCTTCTTGCTCAGTTGTGCAACGCGGCCTCCCACTTCTTTTTCTACTCTGGTTAGAGCCTGTTTGTGCTGTCCTCTGAAGGGAGTAGTACACACCGGTGTAGGAAATCTTCAATTTCTTAGCAATTTCTCGCATGGAATAGCCTTCATTTCTAAGAACAAGAATAGACTGTCGAGTTTCAGATGAAAGTTCTCTTTTTCTGGCCATTTTGAGCGTTTAATTGACCCCACAAATGTGATGCTCCAGAAACTCAATCTGCTCAAAGAAGTGCCCATCCAACCAATCCAACTTGTGGGAGCTGCTTCTGGAAGCGTGGGGTGCAATTTCTCCAGATTACCTCAACAAATTAACAGCTAGAATGCCAAAGGTCTGCAATGCTGTAATTGCTGCAAATGGAGGATTCTTTGACGAAAGCAAAGTTTGATGTAAAAAAAATCTTATTTCAAATACAAATCATTATTTCTAACCTTGTCAATGTCTTGACTCTATTTTCTATTCATTTCACAACATATGGTGGTGAATAAGTGTGACTTTTCATGGAAAACACAAAATTGTTTGGGTGATCCCAAACTTTTGAACGGTAGTGTATATATATATGGGAACCCAGTATACAAAACATGGATCTGCTTGCTTGTGAACTCTTTATAGGAAATATGAACAAATTATCCCAAATGAATAAAATAAATAAAAAAATGACTGAAGCACACTGTAACCATGGAGTGAAGGTGGTGGATATATTGAAGATATATCAGCTGCAATAAAGCCAATAAAATGGCATCTGACATGAAAGGCCATCGCAATTCCAGTTGTATTACCTATCACATGAAATATTGATGAGGACAAAGGAAATTTCATAAATGTGTGTGTGTGTGTGTGTGTGTGTGTATGTGTTTTCAGGTTTTTTTGTTCGTGTGTTTGAGATGTGGAAAGTAGATAATCAAATCAAACATTATTGCAGATATTATTATTCACCACAGCTAGATAGACCTGGATTGTTAAATGTTACACTGAATTGTGTGTTGTGAGTTTCTGTATGGACTGTGTTGTAAGCTTTTGTATGGACAAACGTGGAAGTCCTCATGTCTGTTGAACACAACATTCACCTCTGGTGTCAGGTGGGCTGGAGGCATCTTTGGCGGTGTAGCGGGAGTGTAAAAGCCAAATTATAAACAAATTTTCAGGACTAACATTTAAAGCCCGAGTGACTGATAGTGTTTGCAAAATATTACTGCTGTATTTTACAGATTTCTTTGTATAGCAAAGGTTGTTAAAAGTAAAAACTGACACCAACACTTGAAGTTTACTGTTGCTAGTTAGCTCTGTTGTTGTCATGCTGTTTCTAGAAAATCCATCCATCCATTATTCAAGCCACTTATCCTGCTGTCAGGGTCGCAGGGATGCTGGGGCCTATCCCAGCAGTCATTGGGCGGCAGGTGGGGAGACACCCTGGACAGGACGCCAGTCCATCACAGGGCCAACACACACACAGGCACACCTAGGGACAATTTAGTACGGCCGATTCACCTGACCTACATGTCTTTGGACTGTGGGAGGAAACCGGAGCACCCGGAGGAAAGCCACACAGACACGGGGAGAACATGCAAACTCCACACAGAGGACGACCTGGGATGACCCCCAAGGTTGGACTACCCCGGGGTTCGAACCCAGGACCTTCTTGCTGTGAGGCGACCGCGCTAACCACTGCGCCACCGTACCCCCCCCCCCCAAATTTATTTATATTTTAAATATAACAATGTTTCTAGAGCAGCAACAGTAATGTTTACAACAGCAAAATCATTATATAAACTCAATAATATCTCACTGTAAACAAATCACATGAACACACTGAGTGAAGTTTAGAAAGAATGAAGAACACAGGCATCACTCAGTATCAGTCATTCCTCCTTGTTATTAAATACACCATGTGGTGCAACCTGGACACATCGTCGGTAATGAACCCGGGGTTATCAGGTGTTTCGGGCCTTAACATCAGAAACCTCACCCCAGTGACCCAGCCGGGGCTGATCAAGCCCCGACGTGTCCGGGTAGCGCGTTACGCCACGCGTCACCCCTCTTTGGCAGCAGGCCACAAAACCCGACGATGTTCTGCCGGTCAGCTTTCGGGTGAAGCTCGTGCTTGGAGGTTCTTGGCCCCCAAAAAGGCATTAATATGAGCAAATAAGCGTTGTCTGCCTTCTCTTGAAAAAAAGAAAATCCAAACTCGTCTTTTGTTTACGAATAAATTGAATTTAGCACTCAGCTCCCAGATTAGCTCCGTGTAATCTGTTTGTTTATTCAGTTTTGCTGTGTTAAACCCTCAGGCCTCCAAGAACTACACACACGGATGTGTACAGAAACAAACCCACACACTTGTCCACATGCGGCGACCATAGTTGCAGGATGTGCTTTGTTTTTTGTTTTTATTTTGGTAAATAAATATAACTCTGTTGGTATTAAATTAAGATTTGGCTTTCTGCAATCATCCAGGGAATTCCAGTTGTCCTCCTCCTCCATGAAGTGTCAAAGCATGAAGGGGATTGGAGGATTCTCCCCACTCTTCCTCAGTGAGTAAGACATAAGGGCACACATTTATACACAGTGTACACAGGATATGATAAAAGACCACTTCATACAACAAGCAAACGGACCAAGTCATATATCATATCACTTCTTATTGCAAAGGACACACAGCTATGATGGCAGGCTACATTTACACAAAAAAGAAAACGAACAATAACATGAAAAAACCATCACACATAACCATGGGTTTCTCTCTAGTCTCTTGACCACGTTTAGCCAGTTAGCGTCCTGGTTTCTCTTCTTGGAGGAGGGAACTAGAATCACACTGACGGGGCTCCTGCAGGTCCTCAACAGATACAATACCCAAGAGGTGAGGCATACACACCTGCACACACACACACACACACACACACACAGAGTCTCGCATGGAAGAAAAGCCACACACAGTCTCACACATATACAGTCGGGTGTACTCGCACACACAATCTGATACAAACACACGTGCACAGACATCTTTTAAACAAGCACGGTCTGTAGAAACGTTGCATTTAATCCAGTGTGTAAGTGCTTTGGGATACTTAGAATATCTTTGCTGACTTTGGGTAACAAAACAACTCAAACCGTGCCCCATCACTTGACCCCTCTGTCCCTCTCTCCCCGCTGTTTCACTCCTTAGGAATGGTTTCTGGGCAAGCGTCTCCATGATGACGAGGCATCTATCATCCACCACTATGCCTTCTCTGAAGATCCCACTTCCTTTGGATACCCTGACCCTACAGCGGGGTGGGCACTTAGCATACCTCTGCTCCACAGGTTTGTGAGCAAAGTTTGTGTTTGCCTTCATTTGGCAGAGTCTATACATAAGAGCCGGTTATCTCTTTTCTTACTCTTTGTCTCTCTTGTGTGTTTTCAGACTGGCTAAACGGATCCAGCAAGAGCCAATGAAATCAGATTTCACCATTGACTTAAACCATGAGGTGCTTTGAAACTGCCGCCAGTCATTTTTGTGCGCACCCACACACACGTCTTCCATCCTATGCCCATGCCTTCTTCCCGAACCTACCAGGGCTACTTGCCTCAATGCTTTCTCTTTAAAAGCTGTTCCATGGTTTTCTGCCACTCAACTGTGCCAAATGGGCTTTGCATCCCCAAACAACTGAGTTGAAAAGCATCATTAATGTTATCTCTCAACTAGCCTGCTGGGCTTCTGGGAATGTCTGCTGACACAATGACAGCATTGCCCCAGTGGATGTCCAGCCTCTGGCCCAAAAAGCTTCCTGAGTCACAGTCTCAATAACTAGGCCTAGACATAGCAGCTTTCAGCAACAGCTAGTAAAGGTACACTACCTGTGTGTGTGTGTGTGTGTGTGTGTGGGGGGGGTAAAGTTTTGATGTGTACTTGTTCATCTATAGGTGTGCACCTGAGGGCATACCTAAATACAGACATTCATGTCCGACCTGGGGACATGTGCAAATGTAAGAATTGTGATGCTACGTTTTTGAACAGATCACTCATTTTACTTGCTTTGGGTATGGTAATCTCGCCATGATTTATTTATGTAATTTAGTGATGTAATTCACACGTAAACCCAGCCACTGAGGATGCAGAAGCCAGCGATTTCTTAGCGCCGGTCCCAAGCCCGGATAAATGGGGAGGGTTGCATCAGGGAGGGCATCTAACATAAAACCTTTGCCAAATCAAATATGTGGATCATAAATCAGATTTCCATACCAATGACTGCCACTGGTACTGTTGGCCAACAGGGTGCCAGTGGAAACTATGCTACTGTTGGGCGAAGGAGAAGGAAAGGGGGAAGGCATGGCCAGAGGTAGCGGGAGAGGAGGAAGGGTAGGAGTGTGGAGGTGAGAGTCGGAACTTTGAATGTTGGCAGTATGACTGGTAAAGGGAGAGAGCTGGCTGATATGATGGAGAGAAGGAAGGTAGATACACTATGTGTCCAAGAGACTAGGTGGAAGGGGAGTAAGGCAAGGAGTATCGACGGTGTTTTCAAATTCTTCTATCGTGTGGATGGGAGGAGAAATGGGGAAGGGGTAATTCTGAAGGAAATGTATGTCAAGAGTGTGTTGGAGGTGAAGAGAGTGTTGGACAGAGTGATGTGTGTGAAGCTGGAAATTAAAAGTATGATGATGAATGTTATCAGTGCATATGCCCTGCAAGTTGGGTGGGAGATGGAGGAGAAAGAAGAATTCTGGAGTGAGTTGGATGAAGTGGTGGAGAGTCTACCTAAGGAGAAGAGAGTAGTGAGTGGAGCGGACTTCAATGGACATGTTGGTGAAGGGAACAGAGGTAATGAGGTGGTGATGGGTAGGTATGGTGTCAAGGAGAGGAATGTGGAAGGACAGATGGTGGTGGATTTCGCAAAAAGGATGGAAATGGCTGCGATGAATACATATTTAAAGGAGAGGGAGGAACACAGGGTGATATACAAGAGTGGAGGAAGGTGCACACAGGTGGACTATATCTTATACAGGAGGTGCGCTCTGAAAGGGATTGGAGACTGCAAGGTGGTGACAGGGGAGAACATAGCTAGGTCTGTTGGATGACTTTGGAGATCAAGAAGAGGAAGAGAGTGAAGGCAGAGCCAAAGATCAAGTGGTGGAAGTTGAAGAAGGAAGATTGTTGTGTGGCGTTCATGGAGGAGTTAAGACAGGCATTAGGTGGAAGTGAAGAGTTGCCGGATGGCTGGGCAGCTACTGCAGAAATAGTGAGGGAGACAGCTGGGAAGGTCCTTGGTGTGTCATCTTGACAGAGGAAGGAAGACAAGGAGACGTGGTGGTGGAATGAGGACGTACAGGAAAGTACACAGAGGAAGACATTGGCAAAGAAGCAGTGGGATAGTCAGAGAGATGAAGAAAGTAGTCAGGAGTACAAGGAGATGCAGTGTTAATCATAGAGGTGGCAAAGGCGATGGAAAAGGCATATGGTGAGTTGTATGAGAGGTTGGACACTAAGGAAGGAGAAAAGGACTTGTACCGATTGGCTTGACAGAGGGGCCGAGCTGGGAAGGATGTGCAGCAGGTTAGGATGATTGCAGATACGGATGGAAATGTGTTGACAAGCGAGGAGAGTGTATTGAGAAGGTGGAAGGAATACTTTGAGGGGCCGATGAATGAAGAATATGAGAGACAGAGAGAAGGTTTGGATGATGTGGGGATAGGGAATTAGGAAGTGCAGTAGATTAGCAAGGAGGAAGTGAGGGCAGCGATGAAGATGATGAAGAGTGGAAAGGCAGTTGGTCTAGATGACATACCTGTGGAGGCATGGAGGTGTTTAGGAGAGATGGCAGTGGAGTTTTTAACTAGATTGTTTAACACAATCGTGGAAAGTGAGAGGATGCCTGAGGAGTGGAGAAGAAGCGTCCTGGTACTAATTTTCAAGAATAAGGGCAATGTGCAGAGCTGTAGTAACTACAGAGGTATAAAGTTGATCAGCCACAGCATGAGGATATGGGAAAGAGTAGTGGAAGCTAGGTTAAGAGGAGAGGTGACGATTAGCAAGCAGCAGTATGGTTTTGTGCCATGAAAGAGCACCACAGATGCAATGTTTGCTTTGACAATTTTGATGGAGAAGTATAGAGAAGGCCAGAAGGAGTTACATTGTCTTTGTATTCTGAGCCCTTTCTTGTGTGCAGTGGTGATGGACAGGTTGACAGACGAGATCAGGCAGGAGTCTCCATGGACTATGATTTTTGCGGTTGACATTTTGATTTGTAGTGAGAGTAGGGAGCAGCTTGAGGAGAGCCTGGAGAGGTGGAGGTATGCACTGGAGAGAAAAGAAATTAAAGTCTGGAGCAAGACGGAATACATATGCCTGAACAAGAGGGAGGACAGCGGAATGGAGATGATGCAAGGAGTAGAGGTGATGAATGCTGATAAGTTTAAATACTTGGGATCAACTGTTCAAAGTAACGGGGAGTGCGAAGAGAGGTGAAGAAGAGAGTACAGGCAGGGTGGAGTGGATGGAGAATAATAATAATAATAATTTTATTCATATAGCACCTTTCTAAAACAATGTTACAAAGTGCTTCACAAAAAAAAACCCCAGATAAAACCAGACAAGCACAGGAATAAGAGTAAGATCAAATAAGAGTAAAATTAAATACAGTAAAAATAAAAACAAATATCAAACACTTGTAAAAGCTTTCATAAAAAGCAAAGTTTTAAGACAAGATTTAAAAGAAGCTAAAGACTTACACTACCGTTCAAAAGTTTGGGATCACCCAAACAATTTCGTGTTTTCCATGAAAAGTCACACTTATTCACCACCATATGTTGTGAAATGAATAGAAAATAGAGTCAAGACATTGACAAGGTTAGAAATAATTATTTGTATTTGAAATAAGATTTTTTTTACATCAAACTTTGCTTTCGTCAAAGAATCCTCCATTTGCAGCAATTACAGCATTGCAGACCTTTGGCATTCTAGCTGTTAATTTGTTGAGGTAATCTGGAGAAATTGCACCCCACGCTTCCAGAAGCAGCTCCCACAAGTTGGATTGGTTGGATGGGCACTTCTTTGAGCAGATTGAGTTTCTGGAGCATCACATTTGTGGGGTCAATTAAACGCTCAAAATGGCCAGAAAAAGAGAACTTTCATCTGAAACTCGACAGTCTATTCTTGTTCTTAGAAATGAAGGCTATTCCATGCGAGAAATTGCTAAGAAATTGAAGATTTCCTACACCGGTGTGTACTACTCCCTTCAGAGGACAGCACAAACAGGCTCTAACAGGTACTATTTAATGAAGATGCCAGTTGGGGACCTGTGAGGCGTCTGTTGCTCAAACTAGAGACTCTAATGTACTTATCTTCTTGCTCAGTTGTGCAACGCAGTCTCCCACTTCTTTTTCTACTCTGGTTAGAGCCTGTTTGTGCTGTCCTCTGAAGGGAGTAGTACACACCGGTGTAGGAAATCTTCAATTTCTTAGCAATTTCTCGCATGGAATAGCCTTCATTTCTAAGAACAAGAATAGACTGTCGAGTTTCAGATGAAAGTTCTCTTTTTCTGGCCATTTTGAGCGTTTAATTGACCCCACAAATGTGATGCTCCAGAAACTCAATCTGCTCAAAGAAGTGCCCATCCAACCAATCCAACTTGTGGGAGCTGCTTCTGGAAGCGTGGGGTGCAATTTCTCCAGATTACCTCAACAAATTAACAGCTAGAATGCCAAAGGTCTGCAATGCTGTAATTGCTGCAAATGGAGGATTCTTTGACGAAAGCAAAGTTTGATGTAAAAAAAATCTTATTTCAAATACAAATAATTATTTCTAACCTTGTCAATGTCTTGACTCTATTTTCTATTCATTTCACAACATATGGTGGTGAATAAGTGTGACTTTTCATGGAAAACACAAAATTGTTTGGGTGATCCCAAACTTTTGAACGGTAGTGTAGTTCGTCTTAGCTCAGCAGGAAGAGCGTTCCATAGTGTGGGGGTTCTAACAGCAAAAACCCAATCACCCTTTGTAACCAACCGAGACCTGGGAATAACTAGCAGGGCTCCATCTGCAGATGTTAATGGTCGAGGGGGGACATACCAAGTCAATAAATCACAATTGTATAAAGGAACAGTACCATTTAAAGCCTTAAAAGTGAACAGTAAAATTTTAAAATCGATTCGAAATATAACAGGGAGCCAGTGTAGGGAGGCAAGCACAGGAGTGATATGGTCATGCCTCCTTGTTCCTGTAATGACTTGAGCAGCGGCATTTTGTACCAACTGCAGATGGTGGAGTGAGTCCTTGCTGATACCAGAATAAAGTGCATTACAGTAGTCGAGTCGAGAAAAGATAAAAGTGTGTGCAACTTTTTGCAAATTGGCAATTGATAAAAATGACCTAATTTTGCAGCCTGTTTAAGATTACTCGACAGACCACCAAGATTAGTAGCAAACGGATTGATGGAATTTTCGGGACTGAACAGAATGACCTCAGACTTATCATCATTACATTTAAGTAAATTTTTTGACATCCAAGATTTAATGTCGGTGAGGCAAGCTGTGAGATTTAATAGGGTGCTAGGATCAGTGGGGTTTAGTGGCATGTATAACTGAGTGTCGTCAGCATAAAAATGGTAGAGCACATGGTTATTTTGAATGACCTGGCCAAGGGGCAGCATGTATAAAGAGAAGAGAAGGGGGCCAAGAACTGAGCCTTGAGGACACCACAAGTCAACTGAGCCACTGAGGAGGTAGAGTTACCCAGAACAACAGAAAAAGTTCTGTTGGTCAGGTAAGAGTGTAATAAGTTAAGAGCCGAGCCCTTGATGCCAACTGAAGTCTCTAAGCGATAAAGGAGGATGCTGTGATCAGCCATGTCAAAGGCATCACTTAAGTCTAAAAGAACTAAAATTGAGCAGTCACCTCTGTCTACATTCAGCAGTAGATCATTAGTGACCTTAACTAGAGCTGTCTCAGTACTATAAAATGCTCTAAAACCAGACTGGAAACTATTAAAAACAGTATTTGTGTTCATAAAAGACATCAACTGAGAAGAAATTACTCTCTCCAGAACCTTAGATAAAAAAGACAATTTGGAGATTGGCCTGTAGTTACTTAGGAACAGGGGGTCTAAATTAGGTTTCTTCAGCAATGGGTGAATGATGGCATGGTTAAAACTGTCTGGAAAAGAACCAGAGGCCAGAGAATTATTAAGAATTTGAAGAATAATGGGGCTGACAGTGGAAAATACCTCCTTGAGTAGCTTAGTGGGAATGATGTCTGGGATGCAGGAGGAGGAGCTCATATTGGAGACTAGTCTCCGACACTGAAATTGTAATTGGTTGAAATTGGGTGAAAGAGGCAGAATTGACATGGGGAATGGAACAAAAAGAGCCTGTTTGGATCTGGGACCTAATATTCTCCACCTTGTTTACAAAATGAGTGAGAAATTTTTCAGACAACTCAAAATCTGGTTCAAAAAGAGAAGTGGAGGGGCCATTAACGACAGAATCAATTATCCCGAAGAGAACTTTAGGATTGTGAAGAGTGTCAGGAGTGATTTGTGACAGAAGGATACCAGCAAGAGTTAAAGGGAAGGTTTACAAGATGGTTGTGAGACCAGCTATGTTGTATGGTTTGGAGACTGTTGCACTGATGAAAAGACAGGAGGTGGAGCTGAAGGTGGCAGAGTTGAAGAAGTGATGGAAGTGATGAAGAAAGACAGGATTCGCAATGAGTATATTAGAGGGACCGCTCAGGTTGGACGGTTTGGAGACAGAGCAAGAGAGGCAAGATTGAGATGGCTTGGACATGTGTGGAGGAGAGATGCTGGGTATATTGGGAGAAGGATGCTGATGCTGAAGATGACGCTGCCAGGGAAGAGGAAAAGAGGAAGGCCAAAGAGGAGGTTTATGGATGTGGTGAGGGAGGACATGCAGGTGGCTGGTGTGACAGAGTAAGATGCAGAGGACAGGAAGAAATGGAAACAAATGATTCGCTGTGGCGACCCCTAGTGGGAGCAGCTGAAAGTAGTAGTAGTAGTAGTAGTGATGTAATTCACACTTTTAAAGGTGCTGAGCATGTATATTCAAAGAAAAAGTTCTAAAATGAACTAAATCCTACAAATATTTGATTCAGTTACCAAAGCAGCAGTTGTTTACGTATACATTCTGCTGTAAGATGTTTATTAACATCCAGTTTTGACATGTATCACCAATGACCATCAGTCATCTCTATTAGCTCTGAAGCAAAAGAAAAGACCCGGATGGAGGCAAGTCAAATTCAGTGCAAGTTGTGCTGCACAATACAAACTCAACTACTCCGAACAATAAGAGAAAAAAAACAAACATCAAAAACACATATGAGAGAAAGAGAAAGAAAAACATATCCTAATGTCATGTACCAAGAATACATAAGATTTACATCTGTTTATTCTTGGTACATGACATTAGGATATGTTTTTCTTTTTCTTTTTTCCCTCTTTCATGTGTTTTTGAGCTCTCATCATCTCATTTCATCATCAGCCGCTTCTCCAGGGTCGGGTGGCGGTGGCAGCAAGCTAAGTAGGGCACTCCAGACATCCCTCTCCCCAGCAACACCCTACAGCTCCTCCTGGGGGATCCCAAGGCATTCCCTGGCCAGAATGGACATGTAGTCCCTCCAGCTAGTTCTGGGTCTACCCCGGGGTCTCCTCCCAGTTGGTCCTCGTGGACCAGTCTGCGATGCAGAAAGTCGGCATGTCCCGGTCCCTGCCTTTGCCTGCCGCCCGGCCTGCATTGCACCCTACCCCATGTTGTTGTGTCTTTTTTTTTTAAGTCTTTTTTCTCCTATTGTTCACAGTAGTTGAGTTTGTGTTGTGCAGCACAATTGAATTTGAGCTATACAGTACAGTGGGAATTGAGTTTGAAATGCTGAATTAACAAGAGTAGGTGAGAAGGGGTAGAAAAAAGATAAGTGTATACTTCTTCCTATTCCTTTTCCAACATGTAACAAATAATCTGATGCATACACAGATTTGTTCGCCCAGTATGATGCGTGGATTTGTTGATCACTTCAGATTATTGGCCACGGCTTACCTGTATGTTATATCCTGCTTATTTACATGTTCGAAATAAATCATCTTCATCATCGAGTCAGATTTTGGCATAATATATCTTTTTGAGTAGGTCAGAGAAAGAAGGTTGAGTAAAGTGGGACTGTTCCCAGACACAATTCTTTCATGGATCTCTTCAGGCACTCCTTCCAGTGCCTGGAAGTGATGTGATGTGCCCAGCATGTCCGTGTGCCTCTCAAACTGAGCCAGTCGTGAAATCCCAAGATGACATAACGCTAATTCAAAATAACAATCTGGCTCAGTATTTCATCTGCAGGGTTCATACGGTCATGAAAACCCCGGAAAGGTCTGTCCATTTGAAAATACAATTTCCAGGTCTTGGGAAAAGTTGTGGAAAATTAGTTTTGTGAAAGATTTGGAATTCTGGTGGAAACGTGAGTAAAACAGCATCATCTCTGTTTTACTCACATTTCCACGAGAATTGCAAATCTTTTACAGCGTCATCTCTGTTAAAGATTGATTGGATGAAAATGTACTAAATAACTGGATGAATTTTTGCAAAAGAAGGCTGCCATGGGTCTCTCAAGTGAGGAGGAACTTCAACTCCAGGTTGGTGTGTACATTTAATTGAAGGTGCTGCACTGATAATTTCATGGCTACACTACATCAACTGTGGAAACTTGTTTGTTGTCCCCGCTGGTAGTCTGGAGGGGATTGTGCATTTGGTCACACGTGTGTCTGTCCGCGGCTAATCTCGCAAACTACTGGACCTTTCAGCCTAAAATGTTTTGTGCGCAGTTACGACTGCATGATCAAGAATCTCTCGTGGATGCGCCGATTAAAAACATGGGGAAAACGTTTGTTCTCACTGTCGCCGCTCCCTCTCTTCAGCACGCATGCGCAGCGTTGCTGTAGACCAGGCAGTAACCGTGCTCATTTCGGGCTGCAAGTAGACGAGATGTCGATCGTATTTCGCAAGTCAGCAAATCATTCATTGCTGATCTCAGCACAGGAGAACTGGATGAACCAAAAATAACTCTCTTTATTCACCTCGCTGCCGCCACGTGTCTGCACTCTGCTGAGTGCACTCTTCTAGTTGTTTCTGGTCCATGTGGTGTGCGCTCGGGCTGCTGAGCGACATAAAGGAAGATGTGATGGTGATGCTGCAATAGAGCTGCTATAGTGCACAGTGGTGTGTGTTGTGGTTGTTGAAGATGGGGGGGGGGGCAGTTCGTTACTGAGGGCCCTGACTGAAACCCTACAGTACGCTACTGCAGATAACTCCATCCTCATATCGACTACATGTAGTGTAATTGCCATGTCAGCTTTTCAAAATGGGTTTGGCATTTGGCACAGATGATTTTTTTTTTATGTTCTGTTGACAAATTTCCAACAATTAATTTTACATTCTCTCAACCTATTTTGTGGTTTTTCTTTTATGAGAACTGGGGAAATATCTGTGGCAGCGTAACCAGAAATAACAAGCCTGAACTTGGCTTCCGCACACACTTTGCCAATGTCTCTCCCGTCTGTCTGTCTGTCTGTCTGTCTGTCTGTCTGTCTTTCAGATTGCTCTGTTTATTTGGGAGGATGGAAATGGTCCAAGGCTGACGGCTGTTCCAGAGTTCTGTACACAGCATAGAGACTCCTGTGTGACCAGCTTCACTGCCTACCTGCCTAATTGTGTATGTACAGCCCTAATTTATTTAGATTGACTTAAATCTACATTTAACTGGCGCAAAGCTTTAAACTTGTTGCTTCAGGTCAGCTGCAGGGAACTAACTGGGCAATTATTTCACATTTAGCTTTTACCCAAAGCAGCCTGCAAAGGAAGTCATGAATTTGCAGACATAATTTGTATGTCAGCCTGCAGATATTAGAGCAACTAAAAAGCAACAGATAGATCACCACTAGTGATGCAAGGAGGAGATTCTGAATTAGCTAGACAACGTGTGGCATAGAGTCTAGAACAGAGTGCTATCACACACTACGTATAACATCACAGTTATACTTACCGACCATCTCTGGATTAAGATAGATCTGGAAAGGGAATGTTTTTAGGCTTTTCTCGAATGAAGCGAGACAGTATGTATTTCTGAAGACAGGAGTTCGTTCTAGCATTGTGGGGCCAGGTGAGAGAGAAGTCTGGATCCGAGCCTAGCCATCTTGAAGCGGGCAGAGATGGTAATTCTCCAGAAGTGAACGGCCGAGGCTGATATTTGGTCAAATTAGAATTAAGGGGGAAAAAAATACGCTACTGACACAACATTGACATTGTACTATAAGATTAATATACTACGCCCTGCTGGTAGTTAAACTGGAAGTACAAAATAACACGTTCAGCTGTCGAGTCTTAAATTTCTGGGCGCCACTGTCATGTTCCCGAGGCGCTTGGTTTGACCTCTTGAAGCATGGCGTCAAAGGCCAAAAACAGATCATCACCCAGAATCACGGTAAATGAGCACAGGATATTTAAAGAAAGAAATCCTCTCTGAAGTGCAGATGTAAAGGTCAGTGATCACTGATGTGGTAAATAAATCCAATTAAAAAAAATCGAAATAAAACTAAAACTTTTAAGCCCTCATTAACGCCCCCTGGTGGACATACACTAGGTTGCAACCTATGAGGTCAACCTCTCATCATCCCTAATACCGCCTGCACCATTGAGCCTCCTTGAAAAAGATGGAGTTGGCCCACCACTTGCTCACATAAGAAATGAAGAAGCTTCTTCTTGCCATGTGAGCCAGAAGGAATGACCACAGTACTATTTTAGATATTCATTGGTGCTGATAATAGTGACCTGGGGCCTCATGTATCAGTCGTTACTATGGGCAAATTTGTTCTTACACACTCATGGGATTTTTTTTAGCCCTGAAGTTTGTCTCAGAGACCAGTGTAGAACCTGGGTAACCTCTGAATTTAGACACCGATTGGCTAACACTGATGTCTTTGCAGGCCTGGGCGATTGCTCGTTGCAAGAGGTAGATAATAGATGTTAGGAGGAAGGAATTACAAAAAACCATCATGCTTTTCTACTGGTTGCCAGACCATCTTGAGGGCTAAAAACTACCATGGGTGTGTAAGAACACATTTGCCCATAGTAACGATTGATACATGAGGCCCCTAGTCTGTGTTGTGTGCCGTATAACCTCTGTGTCAAGCAGAGATGACTGGAAAAGAAACTACAAATAGACTGTAATTAGCTTCTTAAGGGTTCATTCACATGGCAAAAAATACAAAGCAGACAAATTGGGTGAAATGTAAAAAATTTATCAAAGTCACCTGAAATGGGAATTGAACAACCAAATGTCAGAACAAGCGATAGAATGTCTGGCCATCCTGACTGAAGTTGAACCTCATATGCGTTGTTTTGTTCTACTGCATATACTCAGTCCCTGAGAGTGATTGTGTGGGGTGTGCACCCCATGCTTGTGCGTGCTCGTTGACCAAATACAGTTTTTACTACATTTTCGCTTGCAGAAGGCTGTTGTCATTCTGCTTCTCTTCTGTAGGGGGATCCAATAAAGAAGGAAGATGTTTTTGTTGCTGTGAAAACTTGCCAGAAGTTCCACTCTGACCGAGGTGTGTGCATGTGTCCGGGCATACTGTCTCTGCATACAAACCCCAATTCCAGTGAAGTTGGGACGTTGTGTAAAACGTGAATAAAAACAGAATACAATGATTTGCAAATCCTTTTCGACCTAGGTCGAAAAAGGATTTGCAAATCACTGTATTCTGTTTTTATTGACGTTTTACACAACGTCCCAACTTCATTGGAATTGGGGTTTGTACATGCAGTTGTTTTTATGGTGCAAGACCGGCTGACTTTTCAAAGACTTGTGTGTTGCAAGTGAGGAGGAAGAAAAGGGAACTTTTGAACCTCATTTGCAGCGTAACTTACCCACAAGGTACTCCAGGAGAATGTACAAACCAAAACATCCGTTAGAACCCTGCTTACCAGGAGCTTGAAACCGAAAAAAGTCCGAAATCATTATTTTCCTAAAAATGTCACTTTAATTGCTGATCATCCTTAATACTTAGGAATGTACAATAGTGATGGACATCAACTGGGCCTTGCCGGAAAGACTCTGAAGTGCTAAGAGTTGTTTCTGCAGCAATTTCCCTTCATCTGATAACTGCTGCGTCTATTTAACTGGTCCACCAAGCAAACGGGGGCAGTTTGATCACATTCAACAAGCTCATTTATTTATTTATTTATTTATTTATTTGGGAGGGATATTAACAACGGGCAGAATTGACGACTAGGTAGTGAATACTTTTTGCC
The DNA here is from genome assembly GCF_029633865.1 of Lampris incognitus. Lineage (NCBI taxonomy): Eukaryota > Metazoa > Chordata > Actinopteri > Lampriformes > Lampridae > Lampris > Lampris incognitus. The sequence continues at coordinate 44,792,413 of NC_079218.1, forward strand.
TGTTATGAGTTATGAGCTGACTTTGACAGTGTTTTTTTTCTTTTTTTTTGGCCTCATAGGCGACAGTGGCTCGGAGGGTAGAGCAGGCCATCTGGTAACAGGAGGGTTGCCGGTTCGATCCTTAGCTCCTCCTTGCAAAAATTTCGAGGTGTCCTTGAGCGAGACACCTAACCCTTAACTGCCCCTGATGAGCTGGTTGTTACCTTGCACGGTTGACACCACCGTCTGTGTGTGTGTGTGTGTGTGTGTGTGTGTGTGTGTGTGTGTGTGTGTGTGTGTGTGTGTGTGTGTGTGTGAATGCATGGGGGAATGTGAGGCGTTCATTGACTGTACAGCACTTTAAGTGCCTGTTGAAGCTAGAAAAGCGCTATGTAAAGGCAATTTATTTACTTCCAGTTCTGAGGATATTTGAATGCAAATTGGTTTTCAACTGAAACTGGGTATTGCGCCTCAGGTAATTTCAGAGAGAATCAAGAGTTCAGGACTACTCAGCCACACTGGTGAAAGCAGCCCATTCAAATTCACCACCTCCCCTCACCAGGCTGCTTAATTGCAGCAATCTGCATAATGAGCCCCAATTTTCTGTCTGTTTTTAACGGGGTCATAATGAACTCGCATTCATGGATTGCTTCAAAATGAACGTAATTCACGGGTTGCTTTTCGTTTTTAGCACTAAACATCAAAATCAGATTGAAAGCTTGTGTGATGGCGAAAGAGTGCCTTATGACAGGGAAGCTAGCGTAAAACCTTTTAGTTGGAAATCTGTCAGTGATGAGGTCTAATCTGACGCCCATCAGTAGCTCCCACATTTAGATTCAAAAACCCCCTGTTCTGATATATGTCACTGAGCAAAACCAATGACCGTGAGCTGCCACAGGAGTACCCCTTTGAAAATGAACAAGATAAATACACGTTGACTAAAATGAAAGGACAAGTGACTGTTTTGAAGGCTTAGACACTGAACACTTGGGTGATATTTACATCGCATTTTTTGATGCACTGTTTCAATTTTTTTGCTCATATCTGATTTTCTTTTTTTTACATTTTTTGACCGCTTGTTACGTCTTCTTTTAAAAGTGACCAATATCTGATTCCTGCACTTACGCCGTGACTCTGGTTTGCACTTGCAACAACCCTCCTGAGTAGGCCTACACGAGAGTTTGGTCGCAGATGCAGAAATTAACAACCGCAGCCGTGTCCACTGCATCATTCAAAATTCCTCAAGAGTGGGATATCAGGGGGCATCCGAGTGGCGTGGTGGTCTATTCCGTTGCCTACCAACACGGGGATCGCCGGTTCGAATCCCCGTGTTACCTCCGGCTTGGTCGGGCATCCCTACAGACACAATTGGCCGTATCTGCGAGTGGGAAGCCGGATGTAGGTATGTGTCCTGGTCGCTGCACTAGCGCCTCCTCTGGTCGGTCGGGGCGCCTGTTCGGGGGAGGGGGGGTAGCGTGATCCTCCCATGCGCTACGTCCCCCTGGCGAAACTCCTCTCTGTCAGGTGAAAAGAAGCAGCTGGCGACTCCACATGTATCGGAGGCATGTGGTAGTCTGCAGCCCTCCCCGGATCGGCAGAAGGGGTGGAACAGCGACCGGGACGGCTCGGAAGAGCAAGGTAATTGGCCAAGTACAATTGGGGAGAAAACTGGGGGAAAAAAGAAAAAGTGTGATATGTGGCAGTTTGACTCGTAACTACACAGATTTTTCAGGTTGCGACTCACAAATCATTCAGAAAGTGACTCTGTCGCTCTCTTGATGAAGTTGTGCATCAAGACCTGCTGTGTAAACAGCCCCAGTCATTATTTAGACATTTTTACCTCACACTCTTATTCTAGACTAAAGTAGTGTCTCTCACAAGGTCACAGCTGTTAACGGATCACACAGATTTACTGCTGGAACCAAACCTGTGACATTACAGTTACAGAGTGAGCTCTCTCAGACTGCCCCCAGATCAGAGGTACTCGGCACTTTTCGTTTGCTGATAGAAATCCTGTGGCGTTTCCAGGATTATGTGAGAGAAAGAGAGATGGTTGTGATTAGCAGGTGTGACAGGCAGCAAAATGAGGTTTCATAAGTGTGACTTGAGCTGCGGGTGTGTGTAATGTTCAGGAAGAAAGGTGTTTGAAATTCACCCCCCCCACCCCCACCCCATTTTTCTCTCTCTGTCTCATCCTCTCTCTCATTTCCAACCCCTAGTGTCTGTGGTGAAGGCAACCTGGGAGAAAGATGCTGTCTTTTTGGAGTACTGCAGTGATGTCACTGATCCCTCCATACCCACAATCCATCTGGGGGTGCCCAACACCGAGAGAGGTCAGTTGCTCGGCCTCGGCGCCAACCTGATTTTCCGTTTAGAAAATAAAGTTAGGTTACATGAGGCTTCTTTCCCGCTGTTTAAACATATCCATCTGTTTCCTCTGCGGTGTATTGCAGATTTTTACTTACTCCCTGTGTAATGTGACCCTGGGTTGCTGCTGGAGGAAACCAAACATCAAAATGCTGCCAAGGCCGAATCTCCATAGCACTAAAGCTTTCATATGAGGTGGCGAGACAGATCACTGACTTTGAACAGATGGGAGTTGTTGCGGCACGGTGGCACAGTGGTTAGCGTGGTCGCCTCACAGCAAGAAGGTTCTGGGTTCGAGCCCCGGGGTAGTCCAACTTTGGGGGTCGTCCCGGGTCGTCCTCTGTGTGGAGTTTGCATGTTCTCCCCGTGTCTGCGTGGGTTTCCTCCGGGTGCTCCGGTTTCCTCCCACAGTCCAAAAACATGTAGGTCAGGTGAATCGGCCGTACTAAATTGTCCCTGTGCGTGTGTGTGTGTGTGTGTGTGTGTGTGTGTGCGCATGCGTGCGTGCGTGTGCGTGTCCCTCCCTGTGATGGCCTGGCGGCCTGTCCAGGGTGTCCCCCCCCCTTGCTGCACAATGACTGCTGGGATAGGCTCCAGCATCTCCGTGACCCTGAGAGCAGGATAAGCGGTTTGGATAATGGATGGATGGAGTTGTTAAGGTACCAGAGTTGCTGAAATTGGATACTCAACTTGAGAACAGATGAGGGAAAGTTGAAACTCGGATATTCTGACAGTGGCACATGTCTTTGTTTAAGAGCTTTCGTGTTCAACATGTACCACTTAGGCCACTATTTACTTCATTTAGCTTGTCATCACGCTAAATGAAATGAATCATCAAGCTTGTCATCAAGCTGGTGGATGGTAGCCTCGGTTCTGCGCTCTCTTGTCCTTTTTCTGTTTTTGTTTGTTTCATTTCCAGTACCCGCTCACTCATTACATACAGCAAAGAAGAATTTTTAACTCTCCAACTGTCCACTGGACAAATTGAACAGATGTTTACCGACTTGAACTGAACGTTTTAACAAAAGTCCTGTCGAGCTTTCAGCTGGTGCAGACTCCGACGTGAACGCCGAAGGGGTAAACGAGCCGGAGCGCTTGTTAAATTGTGACAGTGGGGATTTAGAACCACGCTACCATCAGTTCACCTGGCGAGTTTCGGCTCTCCTGCCAACAAGATGGATGAACTTCTACTCATAACAAAAAAAAAAGTCTGAAAAAACTTGGACTTTTCCAGATCTGCCGCCCTGTGCTTCACTGAAACCTGGCTTAGTGAGCAATATACCGGACAGTACATGTCATCTGCCGCAGTCCCAACTCCTCCAGGCGGACTGCGGAATGGAGTTATTGGGGGAGGGGGAACGGGGTGGCGGTATATGCTTCTACCTAAACCAAGGTTGATGCCACAGTGTTGAAGAAATCATGCAGCCCTCACTTAGAGACCTTTTTCATTGACTGTAAACCATCTATTCACCATTCTAGTCATCATTCTATTCACTGCGGGAGTTTTCATCATTTATTCTGGTCGGTGTCTATATCCCACCCCAGGTCTGTGTTAAAGAGGTGTTAAAACACCTGACTGATCAAATCACAAACACGGAGCACAAATATCCAGACTCCCTACTCATTATCCTCAGGGATTTTAACAGAGCAAACCTCAGCCACAGACTGCCAAAATACAGACAGCATGTTAAATGTCCCGCCAGAGACAAAAACACTCTGGATCATTGCTACACAATATTAGGTTATCATAATAGATAAGAAAAGGCCTCCATACTCTTTCAAATTTATTTGCATCCCCCTTCAATGTAAATTTGATTTTTTTCAAGCTTCGGGTAAAACATAATCTCTTTAAGCCATCTTGTATGGGATGGTGGCACCGCGCTCTTCCAATTGAGGGGGATGAGACGTTGAGCTAACAGAGTAGTAAAAGCAACCACATTGTACATTTCAGTCGACCACAATGCATCCTCTGGCCTCAATCCAAACAGGGCAATAATGGGCTGAAGTACAATTATCATATTATACATGTCACTATTTGATTCAAAGACCTTTCCCCAAAACGTCTGAAGGCTTGAGCATGACCAAAACATGTGCAACCAGTTTGCAGTGGTAGTCTTACATCGATCACAGGTGGGATCAATGTTTGGGTATATCCTTGCCAGTTTCACCTTAGTGAGATGGAGACGGTGAACTTGAATTGATGGAAAATTTGAATTTTTGAATTTAAATACATAAGGGGCCCTGTGATGGCCTGGCAGTCTGTCCAGGGTGTCTCCCTGCTTGCCGCCCAATGACTGCTGGGATAAGCTCCAGCATCCCTGCAACCCTGAGAGCAGGACAAGCTGTTTGGATAAAGTATGTAATGTATGCATGAATATACAAGAAACACTACTGGGAAGCCACAGAATGATACAAAAACGGGCCCATCCTTTAAAGCTCTCTTCAGGCAGGGGCCGAGTTGGCTCTCTTTCAAGGTTTCTGCCACATTGTGTTATTTCTTCTTGTTTTGATTCCTCCTGTCCTTGACAGAGGGAACAGATGGTGAGGTTAGAAATGAATAATTTTACTCCTGGCTTGTTAAGGCACACTCTATTTGCCTTAAAAAGAAGACTGTGATCCAAGAAAAAGTTAAAATTGTCAATAAAGTGTACTAAATGGACAGTACTTGCAGTTGAGAGCCATACGTTCCGTGCCAACAATCTGCTGAATCTCTCAAATCCTCCTTTAACTGGTGGTAGAGGGCCACTGACAAACACATCAGCATTCAATGAGCTGAGCATGTTCAACAGTTCAATAATGTCTTGTTTCAATACTTCAGACTGTTGCTTCGCAACATCATTGGGCACTATGATGTTTTTCACCGTTGGATAGGCAGCCACGATATAAAGGATTCTTTCTGCCAAGTCAGAGACCATATCCTTTGGAAAGCAAGAGTGTTTTGGTGTTCTTACTGGACACGCTTCTTACATCTTTTACAGCAAAGTCATCCACAATCAGAGCTTGAGGCCCAGTCATTAGCTTTCCCTGTAGATGTTTATTTTCTGATTTACTGTCAGTCCTTACCCAGCTTTGTGAAGATGGGAGGTTATCCAGGTCATCAGACGGACATCCAGGGTCCTGCAGCAGTGGAGCAAATCTGCTCTCCAGTTGCTCACTTGGTTGTTGGGGAGGTTTGCTGCTAGCTCTCCCTTTCTCAGCTGTCCACAGCTGTGTCTTACTAAGAACAGGGGTCGAAGAGGTGTTCTGCCTCGATGATAAATAATGGTCAGGTGCACGGAGTGAAATTTTAATTTTTCTGTGCGTGAGCATGTGCCTGCATTATGTACACATCAGTTGCCTTAACATTAATTCAAGCTATAGCTCGAAGTTATTGGTTAAGACTGAAATGTCAAAAGTTCAGGTGATAGCAATGTTAACCTTGGCCTGTGGTTATAAAGCTTCCAATAGCTGATAGCTGATCTAGGATCACTTTCAAAATCTAGCTCATAAAGAAAAAAGATGGGATGTGAAAGGAAAAACCTTATCCCAAACCCTATTAGGGGTCTTTTCGCACAGGATTTTTGTTATGTGGGGACATCCTTTAATTAACAATAATTGCAGAGATTGGATGTAATTTTTCCCCCTAGCAAATCTACTGTCTGTCCTGTGAAAATTCCACTGCAAATTATCTACTGTTTCACATACTTATTTTTTTCCAAAAAAAAAAAAATGTGAAGATGGAGGTCCCTTGATAATATCAATCCCATGCAAACTGGACTCTTAAGTAATTGTGACTAATTTGGATTGTCACCTTCTTGTGGTCTAAAATTCTGTCCTTCAGATGAGATGTTTAACCGAGGTCCTGACTCACTGTTCCCTAGTGTCCTGGCAAAATTCCCAGCCCAGCTGTCTCCATCTGGCCACATAATCATCATGTGTAATTGGCTCAGTTACCTCAAGCTGATGTGTGGTGAGCGTTCTGGTGCAAAATGGCTGCCGTGCATCACCTAGGTGGGTGCTACAAATTGGTGGTGGTTGAAGTGAGTTACACTCTTCACTGTGAAGTGCTTTTTACAGTCCTATCAACAACTATCAGAGCCTCAAACTCTGGACTGAATCATCCAAAAGCTACAGCCTCGTAGCTTTTGTATGCATAACGTGTATTATTACAATTGCAGAGCATTTTCCAGGGTATGTCATGGCTCGACAGTCTTTTGCTGACTTCACTCTCATGGTTGGAATAAAGACCAGTATATACTTCAACAATTTATGATAATCTGATCAAATGTCATCACAATGACACCACCATCCGTCACCACTCCACTTTGACTTGGATGCTGTCACTAACTGATAGTACAATGGATTGACCAAATTAAGGTTGTGATGACACAGTCTCATCCTATTGTCCAACGGGACAGTGCTTTGATAATGGCAGATTACGGTGACTTTAATCACTGAAAATGACAAAAGTCACAATTGGTTGAATCAAAATGTTGTTAGTGGTGGGATCGGGGCATCAGCCAAGCATATGGAGTCGCTACTCTTCGGTCGCTGGAACCGGGACCTGTAGAAGAGTCACAGCAGGCCTCATTGGAGATGCAGGGGATACAGCTGGCCCGTCTACAGCCCCAGAAACATGCCTTACAGCCACATTGACGAAGGTGATGTTGGATATAGCCATCTGTTCCTTTGCTCAAAAGAAATGTCACTCAGCATCATGGCTGATGCGGGATACATGCCAGGAGCTGAAATTGAGGCATGTGGATCACTGTTATCGTGCACACTGGAACTAGTACCATCATGTCAAGGCAACCATCAAAGCTACAGTCTGACTTTGAGTCCCTCACTCTAACTTTAGAGAGCTTGGGCAACATCCTGTCTGGCCCCATTCCATCCCTAGGTAAGGGGTCAGAGTGCTTTAGGTGCCTCTTCAGTCTGCACTTCTGGTTAATGAATGTCTGTACTGCTACAGGCCATGGTTTCATGAACAGCTTTGACTCATTCTGGCATAGGAGGGACTTTTACAAAAAAAGACAGTTTTCACCCAGACGGCGAGGAGGTTAAGCAGCTGACATATAACCTTGTCCCTTGTATAGCTTTTTTTCAGCCTGATGTTGCTGCAAGCAGAGATCATGTGTCAAACTCTGTATCTGTCACATGTCCCTGTAGCTCTCCCTCTGACAGGATACAGCCCTCTATTTCTCTGGCTGAGCCTGGTCCTCTCCCAGTCCATCCTGTCTCTGTCATAATTAACAATAGACCACCAAAAGGTGTCAAACACTGTCAGTCGGACTGCTGCCCTCTAATAGAGCTCTGTCCTCCCAATTACCAGATCCCCAATCTCCCCAGGCTCACTGGTCATGGTGGGGGTATTGCAGCTGTTTTTAAGAATAATTGATTTGTAAGCAGATTACATGGGGTACTTTCAATAGCTTTGAATTACTTCCTTTTAAAATTGATTGTGAAATCCCAGTATGTCGCTTGATTGTCTATCAACTACCCAAACCTAGCAATTCTTTTTTTAAATGAACTCTGAACTGTTAACTTCAGTGGTTCTCAAACATGATGAGTTATTATGGCTGGCGATTTTAATGTGCACACTGACAACCTCTCAGATTCTCTTGCAACCAACTTTTTAAATATTACCATCTGTTTAACCTTGTTCAACATGGAGGTATTATGTGGTTCAGCATGTCCTCTGTGTTATGCCCAGGGGCCCCGTGGATCCTTAAAAAGTCTTCAAGTATCTTGAATTGCTTTTTTTTCTCCTCTTTTTAATTCAAGGTCTAAAATATTTTAAAACGTCTTGAATTTTAGGAAGGGAGGCGTTAAATTTATTCTGGGGCAGAACGAACGAGTGTATATATATATTTTTGTTCAGTTTTTATTATGTTTTTTTTTTATATTCCACAACGGCCCGGCAATTGTTGCAAGCATGGTACAATGCATTTGTGCTAAATAGCATACGCTAGACCGCCAGAGGCAGTGGGACCGGGAGTCAGTAGCTAGTGGGCGACAGATGAGGCAGCGAGCAAAATGAAAATGGGTAAATGTAAATTCAATCTGAAATGCTTGGAGGACGACAAATATCGTAGGTGGCTTAAACATTCCAGCGATTCTTACGAGGCCTGATGTGAACTTTGTCGCAAAACATTCCAAGTGGCGACAATGGGTTGTAAATTACTAGATTCTCATATGAAATCTGAAAAGCGTCCAGTGGCCACAGACTTGAGGATGCACTGCCATCGAGTCATGTGTTGAGCCCGTTGCTGGCTTGGCAGCTCGTGGTAACGTTAGAGCTCATTTCCATCCATCCATTATCTGAACCACTTATCCTGCTCTCAGGGTCGCGGAGATGCTGGAGCCTATTCCAGCAGTCATTGGGCGGCAGGCGGGGAGACACCCTGGACACGCCGCCAGGCCATCACAGGGCCGACACACACACACACATTCATACCTAGGGACAATTTAGTACGGCTGATTCACCTGACTTACATGTCTTTGGACTGTGGGAGGAAACCAGAGCCCCTGGAGGAAACTCACGCAGACACGGGGAGAACATGCAAACTCCACGCAGAGGACAACCCGGGATGACCCACCAAGGTTGGACTACCCTGGGGGCTCGAACCCAGGACCGTCTTTCTGTGAGGTGACCACACTAACCACTGCGCCACTGTGCCTAGAGCTAATTTATCTGCTGCAAATGTGTCTTCCCGAGCTACAGGCTCCGTAACTACAGACAGCGTTCGGCAGTTTTTCTCCGACGGCCACGTTGAATGCAGAAGTGCTTCACACAAGTGGCAGAGAATACCACAGGGATGAAAGTGGCAACGCTGATAACAAAATCCAACACACTCTCTCTTTTTTCGTTTCTTTTCATCCCTGATTGGGTTTCGGCGGTACTGCAGATTGCTCTGTTACCGCTTCCCTCATCCCCCGCACGTCCTCACTAAGGTCCCTGTTCTGCTCTGTTTGTTCCTTCTTCCATCCTCCACTCTGCACTTGTTTTATCTGAAGTTCACAGGGAGGAAGAATTTCAGTTCTCAATTTCAGAGGACATTGTGTGGGCGTGTGGGGGGGGGGGTATGTTTTGTGTGTGTGCGCGTTTTGTTTGTGTGCATGTTTGTGCGTGCCCGATCAAGTTTAGTGTTTCAAACATGGTAACCGACTCCCGATTGTCAGAAGGCTTTTCCTCTGTTAAAATCTTTGAGGCTATCAACAAGGATCTAACTACGTATACTACGAGAGTAGTTCAACTGAACCGATGTTTATCTGCTTCTTAATCTTGCAGCCCCCATGCTGGGTTGTGTGGGTCATTTCCCCTTGAGGGTAAATTAGTGTAATTGCATTTTAATGTCATAGAAGCTGACATAGGCCTGTGCCAAGTTCTTGCTATGGTTGAGTTAGTTTCTTCATTGGGGAAAAACAATGTGGAAAAAGATGAGGGCCCACAGCTATAGCAAAGCCGATAAAGTCAAGTCAACATTTCAGAGCCGGGTCTACCTCCGCTTCTCTCCCATTCAAACACTCGCTCTTCTCAAGTCTTCTGTCTGTTGGTCTTGGCCTTGTTACTGATGGATCACAACACTGTTCCTTCCTCTTTACATAGAAGAAGGAATTGTCTCATACATTGCTGCAAACCAGATAATGCTGACATGGACTGAAGGTTGATACTATGTTGATCTGGAGCAAGACCATCAATCCACCTCTCAGATCTAATCTTACGAAAAGCCTGTTTGTCCTAATCCCATCCTCATCCCCTCTCGCTCTCTCTCTTTCTCTCTCTCTCTCCTTCTCCTCTTTTATCTGCCCTTGGCATGTTTTATCTCTTATTTTTTCCTCTTTTCCTGCAGGGCATTGTGGAAAGACGTTTGCCATCATGAGGCGGTTCTTAAGTCATGCCGTTCCAGAGGCAAACTGGCTGCTCATCGTTGATGATGATACACTTATCAGGTAAGTAAATGTGCCCGAGTTTGTTTTTAACCAACCCTGGATAATTCTAACATAGGACATGTTGGCCCTGTGTGATGGCGTGGTGGCCTGTCCAGGGTGTCTCCCTGCCTGCCACCCAGTGACTGCTGGGATAGGCTCCAGCATCCCCATGGCCCTGACAGCAGGATAAGCAGTTTGGATAATGGATGGATGGATGGATGGATGGATGTAGTAGTAAATATATGCTTTTCATCAACATTGTAGCAGTGCATTTCAAACTGTAGGGTAAGGAAAAGCTTCCCTCTGTGTGCTTCTGGTTAGCTGGTGTGGTACATTTAAACATAGTAGGTTACCTGACAAGCAGGGGTGTACTGGGAAAGATATTCAGCCCTGGACTAATCCGCCAGGACAGGTCGTTCTGAAAGTATTCAAAGGCTTTTGCAATGGAAAGTAGCATATGTCTGGGCGTCCAGGTAGCGTAGTGGTCTATTCCGTTGCCTACCAACACGGGGATTGCCGGTTCGAATCCCCGTGTTGCCTCCGGCTTGGTCGGACGTCCCTACAAACACAAAAACACAATTGACCATGTCTGCAGGTGGGATGCCAGATGTGGTTATGTGTCCTGGTCGCTGCACTAGCGCCTCCTCGGGGCGCCTGTTCAGGGGGGAGAGGGAACTGGGGAGAATAGCATGATCCTCCCACGCACTATGTCCCCCTGGTGAAACTCCTCACTGTTAGGTGAAAAGAAGCGGCTGGCGACTCCACATGTATCGGAGGAAGCATGCGGTAGTCTGCAGCCCTCCCTGGATCGGCAGAAGGGGTGGAGCAACAACTGGGATGGCTCAGAAGAGTGGGGTAATTGGCTATGTACAATTGGGGCGAAAAAGGGGGACAACCCCCCCCCCCCCCCCAAAATAAGAGGCTTTTGCAATGGAAAGTAACATATGTATATTCCAGGACATATTTCGGTAGGCACAGACTTATATTGTGACACGCCATCAGCATGACTTCAATAGTAACAAGTAGCCTATTAGTGAAGTCGTTTCGTAACCACAAGTTACAGCAGTTTTAAATTAACATGTAGCCTAGCCGATAATTTAACATCCATCTTACTGCTTCAGTCTGCTCCTTGAAAACAGTGTTGCTGGCCCCTTGAGGCTGCTGATTTTTAAAAAAAAATTTTTTACATTTGGATGCCTGTGCCTCTAATGGCTGCTTCCTTTTCTACTCTTAATTTCTTCATCCCTTCCTTTTGACATTTTATTGTCCATGGCTTTCGTTGGCTGTCTAACATGCATTAACTTGGTTGTCATTGGCCAGCTGTCACGACGGGAGCAGGAATTGAGGACCCAAATGCAGACAGCGGAGACAGGCTGGGCTAGAACAATGCTTGAGTAAAGCAAACAGGCTTGCAAAAACAGGAACAGTAGATACAGACAGGAAGGAAGGCTCGAGGCAAGGCGCAAAGCATCCAGCTACCAAAGTCAAGTCAAATCAATTTTATTTTTATAGCCCAATATCACAAAACATGAATTTGCCCTAAGGGGCTTGACAGCAACACAACATCCTGTCCTTAGACCCTCGTTATATTGATCAAACTATATCAATCGTTATATTGACTTTTGGTCAATATAACGATCTGACAAAGAGTTGGGGCAACCCAGGGAATATACTGACTGGGGAGCTGTCAGGCCAAATTGTGTCTGGGCTGCCAAAATGTGTCTGGGTGACATCATCGCAATGCAGTCGTGACAGCTCGCATTCCTGCCCAGCAACAGTATTTTGCAGTGATAGGCTGGGAGGCTGTCCAGCTAACGGGTTCCTGTTTTTAGCCTTCTCTGTTCATGAAAAGTCCGGTTGTTTAAAATAACATTTCGTGACCCCTTATTTTGGGTTGCTAGCTACCTAGCTAACTTGTCATTGATGTCAAAAAACATATAATAGCAAATATTGGACGTTTCATTTTAATAGAAAATAGGTTTATAGAACATCTTTATTGAAAATCTCATCCACACTACATAATGTTGCTAGCTAGCTAACAAGGTGATCAACCAGTCAGTGAACTTTCTCCTAAAAGTATGCTTTTTTGTGCTTTTCGAAAAACATACCCTAATATAAACAATTGCAAGTCGAATATAAAAGGTGACCCCGTGCATGTATTGTACAATGTAGCTAAAAAGAGTACACTATTAAACCTGCTTTTGCCTGCAATATGACGACTCTACGAACTACAGCGAGAGAGGAATGTCAGGAATGCGAGCTGTCACTATTGCATTTCGATGACGTCACCCGGACACATTTTGACCTGACAGAGCCAATCAGGGAAATGGGGGAAAGGGGAGCAAGGCAAGGCAGCAACAGAAATGGCAAGCCAATCGGGGAATGGGAAACAGGTGAGCCTTGAAGACTCAGGCCACACAACCGTGACGCCAGTGAGTCCTGGAACCCGGACGCAGCACGCTCTCGTGCCCACCCCGATTGACATGCACACACAGACAGGGCCGGTAAAATCTATGGATTTTTTTTGACAGCTCACTGATGCGTCAGCCCACCGGGATTTGTCCCGTTATGGCTGATGGCCAGTACACCACTGCCTGACAGTAGAGAAGAGACTTAAAAACAGTTTCAGATCTTTTGAAAATGGGTTCAATTCTTTGAAAATATCAAAACATAATTTCTGTTGGTTTTGACTGAACTCAGCTCTCACTGACTCATGGCTCGATATTGAAAACTTATTAAAAACCATCGGAGAGTTGTGCTGATATGTGCATGTGTTGTTGTGTTTCTTTGCATGTGCTTCCTTGTGTGTTTCTGTGGCACATTTCTGTCTATGTATTTCTGCTTATGTGTGTGTGTGTGTGTGTCTTTTAGTTTGCCCAGGTTAAGGAGACTGCTGCGCTGCTACGACCCCAGGGACCCAGTGAGCCTGGGGGAGAGGTACGGATACGGTTCCACACACCAGGGATACAGCTACACCACAGGAGGAGGAGGGTGAGACCTGCGATGGGGAGGTTGATGCTGGTGTGTGTGTGTGTGTGTGTGTGTGTGTGTGGCGGCGGCACGCTTCGAGGCGGTTTCCGAAAAACTGGATTTCCGGCAGCCCCCTGCAGTTGTGTGGAGGTGCCGGCCGTCTAGGGATCCCCCTTGTCATCGGAACCGTCTCCTCTACAATCAAGTCATGTGGCGTTGGGAGAAGCGCACCCCCCATGCCACTTTAAAAACCATCTCTGCGCAGGTATCTTCTTCTGCTATCTGAGTCCCCGACCTCAAAAAGTCTGGCAGCGATTGAGTATCCAGTGACGGGAGCAGGTCTGAATGAGCTGGGAGCACTTAGTTGGAACTCTGCACGCCAGCGGCACAGGGCAGCGGTCGTTAGCAGCTGGGATTGAGTGGCAGCTGTCTCCGGCAGACCCCTGTGCGTCTGAGCAGCCCTATTTAGGGACGGTACTGCTCACCCCTTTTGGGGAACAGCCTAGAAAAGGTGGCCCAAAAATTACCCACTCAACACTGTGTCTGGGCAGGAAACCACACCTGCCGGGCCATTCCACTATGCGGTCGAAAAACACATACTATACCACCAAGAATTGCAGCATGGAACATAAGAACACTCCTGGACGTCAGCCATGGTACGGACAGACCTCAATGCATAACAGCACTTATTGCCAGCGAGCTGAAGCGCTATTGTGTGGCTGTGGCGGTACTCAGTGAGACCAGCTCCTTGAAGAGGCCTTGCTCAATGAAGTAGGAGAGAACTACACATTCTTTTGCTCGCAAAGCTACCCCTGCCCCCTCCAGCACCACTTTTACATGCCCGGTCTGCAACCACAACTGTGCATCCAGGATCGGACTATTCAGCCACCAAAGGACTCACATATAGGAGAAGATGGTCATCATTGGACACGATGGACAACCAGCAAGCAAGTGTGTGTGTGTGTGTGTGTGTGTGTGTTTAAAATTGACTGCATTTATATAGCGCTTTTCTAGTCTACTGACCACTCAAAGTGCTTTACGGTGTATGCCTCCCATTCTCACACACACACATTCATACACTGATGGTGGAGGCTGCCATGCAAGGTGCCAACCTGCTCATCAGGAGCAGTTATGAGTTCAGTGTCTTGCTCAAGGACACTTCGACATGCTCTCTGCAGGAGCAGGGGATCATGTGTGTGTGTGTGTGGGGGGATAGTGAAACCACACCATAAAAAGCTATTTTCACAAATAAAAGAAGAAGAAAAAAACATCAAGGGTGGTAAAGTGAGCAGGGAAGACATCCGTCAGCCAGTGGCTGTGTGTAAAAAATCCACATGCAGGCAAGCATCAGCGCTGCTTTATTCTTTATTCTTCATTTCAGATCCCCATTAGTCACTACCTCAGCAGCGACTCTTCTTCCTGGGGTCCAGCAGTACAACAGTTAATTTAAAAGTCAACAAGCAAAAGCAAAACATATATCAATACAACAGCAATAACCAGAAACATCACACAAAACGAAACTTATCAAACAGTTTTGAGCACTACACAGAATTCTATATACCCATCATGCCCAATTAGAAAAAACAATTACCGTAAATGAGAAAAAAGATCAATTAATTAAAATAAAGCAGACATAACTCAAAACAACAGAATACAGTAAACAGACATAAAATTAGACCTAATGTAAAACAGTCTCTTTCTACTTTACATCTTCTCTCAGCCTCTTCTTGAATCCAACTCTGCTGGTAAGTGAAACCAAATGTTGTGGAAGTCCGTCCCAGCAGGTGATTGTCCTCTACATTACAGGCTTTTTTAAGACATCAGTTCTGGGTTAAGGCAAGGTGAAATGACCCCTCAAGGCATGTCTAGTGCCATAGTCATGACCATCACTAGTAAGCAACAGCTGAGAGGAGAGGCAAGCAGGTTTACGTAGCATATAAAGGTTTTTCATATATAGAATCAGGCTACAAGCTGGTCTCTCACTGACTCTCATCCATGACAACGCTTTATGCATTCTTTCAACACTTTTTCTAATCGAGCAATGCTGAGCGAGTCTCGCAGCTCCATTCTGGGTAAGCTGGACTTTACTCAGTTCTTGTTTAGATGCATTTGACGAGATTGCTGGGCAGTAGCTGCTGAAGACGCTGAAGCCCACCTGCATTGGGAGGTGCTGCTCTGTCACTGGTAGGAAATTGCAGAGAAAGACCAGAGGAAAGAGTATCCCATGGGGGGAGGGGGGGTCCATAAGCTATCACGTGTTAATAGGATTAATCATGAGATAGTCTCAAAAGCTGTAATATCAGGGCCTATCAGTGACTCATTGTATAGATATGAATTTGGTAAGATTGGATTTATCATGGGAGCATTTACAATTTCTCATACATCATCAGAGTTAGATCCTCGAGTGTAGTTTTTAAATGTAAAATGCACAACAGGGTTTTTTTGCCCAATAATTAATCCCTATATGTAATGTTTTCCTATTTTCTGATATTAAATGTGCCAGGGTAATGACACTTGGTAAAAGAAATTTTCCATATAGGTTAACTTCCATGATATATATATATATATATATATATATATATGCTGGGCTGTAGACTAGTGGTATTCAACCATGTGCCATTGAGGTACATTTCTGAGCATATTCTCATTCCAAACACTACACTTCATAATACACCAACTCATTAACACACCTTCAACCAGGCAGGGGAGGACCAAATGGTGAAATCAGCTGGTGTAGTGTTGGGTTGAAAAGAAAACCTGCACAGTGCTTGCCTCCCTACACTTACTCCGTTATACCCCCCCCCCCGCTTTTCTTCCCAATTGTATCTGGCCAACTACCCCACTCTTCCGGGTCGTCCCAGTCGCTGCTCTACCCCCTCTGTCGATCCAGGGAGGGCTGCAGACTACCACATGCCTCGTCTGATACATGTGGAGTCGCCAGCTGCTTCTTTTCACCTGATAGTGAGGGGTTTCACCAGGTGCTAGTCATGCATACTTCTACTGACTATAATATAGTCAACAATAAGTGGATACTCCTACTGACTATTTGAGATTTTCGTGATCGTTCACTAGATGCAGATCAGTCATTGATTTGGACAGGGAAGTCTTGCCTTTCATCACCTGATTCTTATAGGGCGCACAGTGGTGCAGTGGTTAGCAAGGTTGCCTCACAGCAAGAAGGCCCTGGGTTCGAACCCTGGGGTTGTCCAACCTTGGGGGTCATCCTCTGTGTTGAGTTTGCATGTTCTCCCCATGTCTGCATAGGACACACACCCAGGACCGATCAACCTGTGGTGGGCCTGCCTCAGCGGAGGGTGTCTTGTGATAAAAGGCCGAAACACCCTGTGATGCTGAGGTACACAACTGACGATGTGTCCTGGTGGTGGCAATGTCACCTTGGCAGCCATCTCCAGTTTATTTCCCACCGAAACTGTTGCAGTGCAAACACTAGGATTTAACAACCAGTCCTTTTTTTTTAATCTCCTGGGTGTTCCAGTTCCCTCCCACCGTCCAAAGACATGCAGGTCAGGTGAATTGGCCATACTAAATTGTCCCTAGGTGTGAATGTGTGTATGTCGGCTCTGTGATGGACTTGCAGCCTGTCCAGGGTGTCTCCCCGCCTGCCGCCCAATTACTGCTGTGATACGCTCCAGCATCTCGTGACCCCAAGTGGGATAAGCGGCTTGGATAATGGATGGATGGATGGAAGGTGCCATAAATTTGACTTATTTGTCTAGACTCTCTCTACCATTTTTTTTACATTTTTCTGTGTTTTTTCTTTTGTGTGTGTGTGTGTGTGTGTGTGTGTAGGATAGTGCTGAGTAGAGTGGCAGTGTCCAGGCTGATCTCCAGTGGTTGCAGCTGCTACAGCGATGACGCTCCTGATGACATGACGCTGGGAATTTGCCTCACTTCCTTGGGCATCCCCATCACACACAGTCCACTGTTTCACCAGGTAGGGCAGCATGCATAAAGTATATGCAGAACACACACACACACACACACACACAAGGGGATGCAAACTCATAGAGCATCTTTCTGTAATTTCAACAGTGAAGGTAAATGTGACGGGTGAGGTGGGGTGGGGTGGGGGTAAGGGGTTGCTTACAAGGCAGTCAAGCCTGCCGAGACGTGTCCTACTGTATGCACAAATTGAGCCTCATTTGTTTGTAAAGGTGTCAACAGACAAAGCTTTAATGTGCACGAGTACTATCTACAGCACTGATTATATTTGGGAAACCAGACAGACTGAGAAAGGTCTGTTTGGTTCTGTGCACTGTAGTGAAATTTAATATAGATTGATATAGTTTTATAGTGCCAGTAGCTGAAGATCCAAGCACAGATGGCACTTGCATATGTGTTGGAATAACAATAGATGTCCTTGTGTGTCTTACGAAGTCCAGTTCTAAGATGCTCCACAGCCTTAATTGTAGTCTTAATTGTTGTCTCAGGAGAAATCGAGTCATTTAAATTTCATTTGTATAGTCCATTATCACAAATTACAAATCTGCCTCATTGGGCTTTACAGCATTGCAACATCCTGTCCTTAGACCCTTGCCTCTGATATGGAACAACTCCTTAAAAAAAACCTTTGACAGAGAAAAAATAGGAAGAAACCTCAGAGAGAGCAACAGAGGAGGGATCTCTCTCCCAAGACGGACAGATGTGCAGTGGATGTTGTGTTTACAGAATAGAAAACAATTTACAGAATACAACATTGAACGAGGGAGCTGAGCCGGAAGGCAAAGCTCTCAATTTACCAGTCAGTCTCCGTTCCAACCCTCACCTATGATCATGAGCTTTGGGTAGTGACCGAAAGGATGAGATTGCGGACGCAAGCGGCTGAAATGAGTTTCCTCCGTAGGGTGTCTGGGCTCAGCCTTAGAGATAGGGTGAGGAGCTTGGACATCCGGAGGGAGCTCGGAGTAGAGCCGCTGCACCTTCACATCGAAAGGAGCCAGTTGAAGTGGTTCGAGCATCTGATTAGGATGCCTCCGGTGCGCCTTCCTTTGGAGGTTTACCAGGCACGACCAACTGGAAAGAGACCCTGGGATAGACCCAGAAGTCGCTGGAGGGACTACATGTCCAATCTG
Organism: Lampris incognitus; assembly: GCF_029633865.1. Taxonomy (NCBI): domain Eukaryota; kingdom Metazoa; phylum Chordata; class Actinopteri; order Lampriformes; family Lampridae; genus Lampris; species Lampris incognitus. Next base: position 44,810,733 of record NC_079218.1, read on the forward strand.
GCCTGGGAACGCCTTGGGATCCCCCAGGAGAAGCTGGAGGGCATTGCTGGGGAGAGGGACGTCTGGAGTGCCCTACTTAGCTTGCTGCCACCATGACCCTACCTACCGCGGAGAAGCGGCTGATGATGAATTAATTAATTAACAGAGGATAAAGAGGATAAAAGAATTATAACGGAATTATAAGATATATGGAGAATATGGTGAGGAGGGTGTCAAGCAGTGTCCAGATGCCACCGGAACAGCCCAGGACCCGAGCCACGCAACCACCATGGCAGTGACTGCACTGCACCATGTAGACCTGACGGAAGGAGAGACTACACATGTGAGAGACTCACATCACACCATTCACATACGCAGGAGAAGAGACAAGAAAAAAAACATTAGTCACACATCAACGTGAGATAAGGATATAACATTGAAACAGGATAACAAAATTATATGAATTTATAAGATATATAAAAAGAAAATGTGATGAGGGGGATGCCAAGTAGTGTCCAGGCAGTGACCACCATCACCATGGAGACCTGAGAGGAGGACAGACTGCACAAGCACACAGGGGAGACTCACATCACACCATTCACATACACAGAAGAGAAAGGAGAAGACATCATTCAGAGAGAGAAAAGACATGTGAGAGAAGAGAACAGTTTGCAATAATCTACGATATAATCTCGTCGACAGAACAGTGCTTGGTAAATTCATTGAGACGGAAACCGACCCACCATGCGCAGTGTGAAGCGCCGTCCTCTCAGTTTTGTCACATTTGGCTAAATCTGAGCAAATGGTATATCCTTATAAACATCACAATCCATCCTGCTACTTCTGTCAGTAGTCACATCATCAATAAACACCAATGATCAAGTTCCATTGGCAACCATACATTCCTTTTGTTCCCAACACTTTCCCTCGTCCCATCCTTCTGGCACAAGTTAATCACTGCTTCATCTGTCCAGAGAACCTTGTTCCAGAACTGGGTAGGTTTTTAGATGTTTTTAAACACAGTCTAATCTGGCCTTCCTGTTCTTAAGTGACACCAGTGATTTTCACCTGTTGTAAACCCTCTGTATTTATTTTCATGCAGGCGTCTCTTGATTGTAGACTTGGACAATGATACCCCTACCTTTCAAGAGTGTTTTTGACTTCACTAGATGTTGTGAGTGTGTTTGTCTTCACGAGGGAAATAATTCTGTGATCATCCACCGTAGATGTGCTCCGTGGTCTTCCAAGCCTTCTGGTGTTGCTGAGCTTGCCAGTGCATTCTTTCTTTTTAAGAATGTACCAAAATGTTGATTTGGCCCCTCCTGAAGTGTTTACTACCCATCTGATAGATTTCCTTTGCTTTTTCAGCATAATGATGGCCTCCGTCACTTGTATTGACACCTCTATCGACTTCATGTTGAGAGTTCCGATGAACAGCTACCAAATGCAAATGTAAATACTTGGAATGAATGCCAGACCTTTTATCTCCTTAATATGTCATGGCATGATAATGGAAAAGGTCTTACTTGCCCATGAAACCACTTGTTGGTCAAGTGTCCAATTACTTTTGATCCTCTGAAAATGGGGTGACCACATATAGAACTGGCTGTAATTCCTGAACGGTTAATGCAACATTTTTGTCCAATCCCTTAAATTAAAGCTGAAAGTCCACACTTCAATCACATATTGGTTACTTCATTTCAAATCCACTGTGGTGGTGTACAGGGGCAAAATTACAAATATTGTGTCACTATCCAAATACTTACGGACCTAACTGTAGATAGTTTTCTTCTATATGGTTTGAAAGTTGTTTATACACAACTCAGTCTAGTACTTTAAAAAAGAATGGAAGATTAGAGGCTGGTCAATAGTTATTAAGAGACCCTGGATCGAGGTGCGGTTTCTTAAGTAGACGTTTGACCACAGCTGTCTTAAAACTGCTGGGAACAGTGCCAGTAGTAAGTGATAAATCAGAATCAGAAATACTTTATTCATCCCCGAGGGGAAATTGGATTCCATTACAGACACTCACCCTCTCGCAAGAAAAACCAACAAGACAACAAGAAAATAGAAACAAATAGAAACAAGAAAAACAGAAATAAATAGAAGATAAAATAAGAAATAGAAACAAGAACAAGATATATAAACATGTGCACAATGCTCCAGCGTACAACACCCTACCTAAACTGCACCACTGCAGCATGAAACAAACAGCACAAATGAACACCCGACAGGGTAAAATAAGTCAAAGGGCCAGTCTAATGGACTCAAGATTGTCTGACACTGAAGGAGGAGTTGTAAAGTTTGATGGCCACAGGCAGGAATGACCTCTTGTTGCATTCTTTAGTGCATTTCATCAGAATTAGTCTATCACTAAAAGTACTCCTGTGCCTGACCAGTATATCATGGAGTGGGTGGGAGACATTGTCTATGATGGCACATAACTTCAACAGCTTCTTCCTTTGAGTAACCACCGCCAGAGAGTCCAGCTCCACCCCCCACAACGTCACCAGCCTTGCAGATCAGTTTACTGAGCCTGTTTGCATCCGCTACCCTCAACCTGTTGCCCCAACACACAACAGCAAACAGGAGAGTACTGGCCACCACAGACTCGTACCACATCTTAAGCGTAGTCTGGCAGATGTTGAAGGACCTCAGCCTCCCCAAAAAGTAGAGATGGCGCTGTCCCTTCTTATAGAGGGCATCGGTGTTCTTAGCCCAGTCTAGTTAACTGTCTATATACACCCCCAGGTACTTGTAGTACTTCACAGTGTCCACACTGACCCCCTGGATGGAAACAGGGGTCACCGGTGTCATAAATTAACAATGTCCAGCATTGTAGGTCCCAGGAAAGGCCAGAGGTCTTTAAAAAGTGTAGCTGATAAAGGGTCAAGTAGGCAAGTAGTTGGTTTAGAAGCTGGCACAAGCTCAGTTAAAGTATCCAGAGAGATAGTCTCAAAAACTGTAATAACAGGGACTATCAGCGACTCGTTGTATAGATATGAATTTGGTCAGACAGGATCTGCAGAAATAGCTGGAGTTGAAGAACTAATTTTGTTTATGATCTCAACCTTACTGCAGAAAAAGTCTAGAAACTCATGGGTCATGAATGATGAGTAGCTAAAAGTAGGCGGCTGCTTTTTAGTAAATTTAGCTACAGTGTCAAAGGGAAATTTTCTTGATTTTGATTTTTTTTTTTTTTTTTGGATTTTGATATACTTTAATGTTCCCCATAGGGAAATTACGCTGTGCATTTAACCCATCCTTGTTGTGTAGCTAGGAGCAGTGGGCAGCCGCCGTGCAGCACCCGGGAACCAATTCCAGTTAATCCTGCCATGCCTCAGTCGGGCACATGCATTTCTTTTTGATGGTGGGGGAAACCGGAGCACCCGGAGAAAATCCACCGCAGACATGGGGAGAACATGCAAACTCCACACGGAGGACGACCTGGGATGACCCCCCAAGGTTGGACAACCCCGGGGTTCGAACCCAGGACCTTCTTGCTGTGAGGCGGCAGCGCTAACCACTGCACCACTGTGTTGCAAATCTGAGACAAAACAAATCTGGGGTTATGTTTATTAATATTGATTAAGCGAGAGGGATATGTTGCTTTTGCAGCTGCTAAAGCATGCTTGTATTTCAATAAACACCCATGCCAAGCTAGGTAAAAAACTTCTAATTTTGATTTTCGCCATTTACATTCCAGTCTCCTGCAGGCCCACTTGAGAGCACGTGTCTCGTCGTCAAACCAGGGTGTAGGCCTCTTTAGTCACCTAGCTCTGGTAGTGAGAGGTGCAACTGAATTGAAGAGACTAGAGAAGGCCACGTCTCTGGTGAAATTTTCAACAGTGTCAGTCTCTACAGTGGAAGGAGCCAAGACTTCAGGCAGCTTGCTGGCCAAATGCAGCTACAGTGGATGGGCCAGTGTGACGGGTGGCAATACCATCTGTGCTGATTTTAACAGGACAGGCCAATAATCCTTTCAAATTTAATGAGAAAATGATATGACGCAGCAGATGCGGTTGGCAACACAGTCAGATCAGAAACAGCTATCCCTTTACCTACCACAGGGAATTTTCCCAGGACACCGGGGGACCCCCTACTCTTTGCCATTACCAGAAGTCTGAAAATGTACACATTGTACATTATATTGCACAATGATGGCGACCCTTGAGGCTGTATTGACTGTTCGTAAGAGAGGTGGCCTGTGCGGGAAAAAATGCACTTGTGTCTGTGACTGTATAAGTTCTCGGAGGAAGTAGTCACATTTGTATATGTGTTTGTGCTATTTTTTACTTGTATTTGACACACTGAGTTTGGACTGTAAGGTATGTTGCCATCGATGGTGTCCATGATGAAAGAGTTAGCGTTTTGGAGTGAATAAAGCCACTACTTCCATCATTGTTAGCCACCCGCAATGATGCTTACTTGAAAACACACACACACACTGCATTAAAACATACACACACACATACACAAAGATTCACATACCTCTTGTTTGTGTTGTTTTAGGCACGTCCAGAAGACTACCCTAAGTCCTTGCTGTCCACACAGCGCCCCATCTCCTTCCACAAGCACTGGAACATAGACCCCGTGGCCATCTACAGACTCTGGCTGCAGGATGCCCCTTCCAGAGATGAACTCTAGGAGGTGTGTGTGTGGGTGTGTGTGTGTGTGTGTGTGTGCGTGCTTGTATGCATGCCTATGTGTGTGTGGATGTCAACCTTGGAGCTTTTTCGACAGACTTTGTGGAGGTGCTGGAGCTATAAAATCAGATATAATATCCAGAACTACAATTCCACTGGTGTTTAGTCACACAACTCCAACTGACTGACACAAGTGTTCTGCATTAAGGCTAACCAAGTGAGGTTCTCTCAGACCCTTTATAGATCGTGCTGTATTCATTTGCTGTGTGCTCATGACTTGAAGAAGGTCTCTGACCAAAAGCTTGCAAACAAAAAATCGATTCTTGCACAGATTTGAGTGTGCGGATGCACTTTTCTTTTCATTCAGTCAGCTTCTTCCAATCTGAGAAATGTGGACCATAAAAGCAAACATGCAACAATGATATGTAGTGTTTATTATTGGTATATGATCACGATCATGTATTATTTACTATTTGTAAACCATTTGGAAGTTTGTAATTCCTGTGTGTTGTATCATTTTGACAGTTTTATCCAAACACATACATGTTTTAGTTCACGTGACAGTGTATGTTTCTTATGTGTGGCCTTGTGCGAATTTAATTGTTTTAAATTGAAAAGGTATTAAGATATTTTGGCAAACATAATAAAACTGACAAATGGGGAGAATGTTTTCTTGGCAATGCATTTCACATTCATGGATTTTATTTTATTTTTTTTTACACGTGACGTGATCGCCCAACTTAGCTGGCGACATCCTCTTTCGAGACCCAGTGACGTCCCAGCTCAGAATGTCGTGTTTCATCAGATCTTCTGTCAGTGTCATCACTTTATCAAAGCCATTTTGTGTATTGCTGAATGTACTGCAGCTCTCCTGAAGACATTCAGTCAGATCAGTGCAGTCTGTCACTGATATGGTGGAAGATTGCAAGCCCTTAGTGGCATAGTCCCTCATTTCATACAACTTGTTGAACATGGCAAGTAGAAACAAAATTGTTATTTGTTTTTTTTATTTGCATTTGCTGAAGTAGGGAATAGGTGAAAAATACAATTAGCCTTTTGGAAGCTCTCACCCATCTTAACGGTTGGCTGATGGAGCCCTCACCCATTATTATAACTATAGCTGATTACAGGATTCAAACACGCTGCAGGGTATCCAAAAAGAGACAGAGACAGTGTAAAGAACAACTACTACTACTACAACTACTTTCGGCTGCTCCTGTTAGGGGGTCGCCATAGCGGATCATCCGTTTCCATTTCTTTCTGGCTTCTGCATCTTACTCTGTCACACCAGCCATCTGCATGTCCTCCCTCACCACATCCATAAACCTCTTTGGCCTTCCTCTTTTCCTCTTCCCTGGCAGCTCCATATTCAGCATCCTTCTCCCAATATACCCAGCATCTCTCCTCCACACATGTCCAAGACATCTCAATCTTGCCTCTCTTGCTTTGTCTCCAAAGCATCCAACTTGAGCTGTCCCTCTAATATACTCGTTCCTAATCCTGTCCTTCTTCGTCACTCTCAATGAAAATCTTATCATCTTCAACTCTGCCACCTCCAGCTCCGCCTCCTGTCTTTTTGTCAGTGCCACTGTCTCCAAGCCATATAACATAGCTGGTCTCACTACCATCTTGTAAATCTTCCCTTTAACTCTTGCTGGCACCCTTCTGTTACAAATCACTCCTGACACTCACTCCAACCTGCCTGCACTCTCTTTTTCACCTCTCTTCTGCACTCCCTGTTACTTTGGACAGTTGACCCCAAGTATTTAAACTCATATGCCTTCGTCACCTCTACTCCTTGCATCCTCACCATTGCGCTGTCCACCCTCTCGTTCACGCATAGGTATTCCGTCTTGCTTCTACTGACTTTCATTGCTCTTCTCCAGTGCATACCTCCACCTCTCCAGGCTCTCCTCAACCTGCACCCTACTCTCGCTACAGATTACAATGTCATCTGCAAACATCATAGTCCATGGAGACTCCTGCCTGATCTCGTCCGTCTACCTGTCCATCACCATTGCAAACAAGAAAGGGCTCAGAGCCGATCCTTGATGTAATCCCACCTCCACCTTGAACCCATCTGTCATTCCAACCGCACACCTCATCACTGTCACACTTCCCTCATACGTATCCTGCACCACTCCGACATACTTCTCTGCAACTCCCGACTTCCTCATACAATACCACACCTCCTCTCTCGGCACCCTGTCATATGCTTTCTCTAAATCCACAAAGACACAATGTAACTCCTTCTGGCCTTCTCTGTACTTCTCCATCAACATTCTTAAAGCAAACATCGCATCTGTAGTGCGATGAAACCATACTGCTGCTCACTAATCGTCACCTCTCCTCTTAACCCAGCTTCTATTACTTTTTCCCATATCTTCATGCTGTGGCTGATCAACTTTATACCTCTGTAGTTGTTACAGCTCTGCACATCGCCCTTGTTCTTGAAAATCGGTACCAGTATGCTTCTTCTCCACTCCTCAGGCATCCTCTCACTTTCCAAGATTGTGTTAAAAAGTCTAGTTAAAAACCCCACTGCCATCTCTCCTAAACATCTCCATGCCTCCACAGGTATGTAAAGGACAACTAAGACCTAAAAAATATACTGAATGATATACTAGACAGGCAGATTATGGAACTGAACATCCGTTTTAAGGCATACACGTACGGGTTTATGAGAACTGCTGCTGCTCGCTTGCCTCAGTCAAACACCTTTGCGGGCAAGGCATTAATACAGCTCGCCAGCACACACTTTTCCATCGCTGTGGAAGATGCAGAACATGGAGTGTTTGTACAGCAGCTGAAGAGAAAGGGGCGGAACGGTGGCACAGTGGTTAGTGCGGTCGCCTCACAGCAAAAAGGTCCTGGGTTCGAGCCCCAGGGTAATCCATCCTGTGCCGGGTCGTCCTCTGTGTGGCGTTTGCATGTTCTCTCTGTGTCTGTGTGGGTTTCCTCCCGTAAACAGGCCGTACTAAATTGTGTGTGTGTCAGCCCTGTGATGTCCAGGGTGTCTCCCCACCTGCTGCCCAATAGCTGCTGGGATAGGCTCCATTATCCCTGAGAGCAGGAAAAGCGGTTTGGATGATGGATGGATTTTTTTTTATTATTATTCTTTATTTCGGGACAGCAGTATATAACACAATCTTACATTTCTGACCCACTTGGTTCAGAATCTAATGATCAAATTTTTCTGAAGACAAAGAGAAAAAATAATCTTTTCTATAATATAAATGTCATTAACTATACTGCTCAAAAAAATAAAGGGAACACCTAAAAACACAATATAGACCTCGATGAATGAAATATTTCAGCTGAAAATATTTATTTATTAGACAGAGGAATGTGTTTAGAGCAAAATAACCTAAGAATGATCAATGGAAATCAAAATCATTAGCCCATTAAGGTCTGGATTCAGAATCATACTCAAAATCAAAGTGGAAAATGAAAACATAGGCTGATCCAACTTCTGTGGAAATTCTTCAAGACGATTCAAAATGAGGCTCAGTAGTGTGTGTGGCCTCCACCTGCCTGTATGCACTCCCTACAACGTCTGGGCATGCTCCTGATGAGACGACGGATGGTCTCCTGAGGGATCTCCTCCCAGACCTGGATCAGGGCATCGGTCAACTCCTGGACAGTCTGTGGTGCGACATCACGTTGGCGGATGGTACGAGACATGATGTCCCAGAGGTGCTCGATTGGATTCAGGTCTGGGGAACGTGCAGGCCAGTCCATAGCATCAATGCCCTCGACATACAGGAACTGCTGACACACTCTGGCCACATGAGGACGAGCATTGTCATGCATGAGCAGGAACCCAGGGCCCACTGCACCAGCATATGGTCTGACAAGGGGTCTGAGGATCTCATCCCGGTACCTAGTGGCAGTCATGGTACCTCTGGCTAGCACGTAGAGGTCTGTGCGGCCCTCCAAGGATATGCCTCCCCAGACCATCACTGACCCACTGCCAAACCGGTCATGCTGGAGGATGTTGCAGGCAGCAGAACGTTCTCCACAGCGTCTCCAGACTCTCTCACGTCTGTCACATGTGTTCAGTGTGAACCTGCTCTCATCTGTGAAGAGCACAGGGCACCAATGGCGAATCTGCCAACCAAGATGTTCTCTGGCAAAGGTCAATCGGGCTGCACGGTGTTGGGCTGTGAGCACAGGCCCCAATTGTGGACGTCGGGCCCTCATACCATCCTCATGCATTCTGTTTCTCACTGTTTGAGCAGAAACCTGCACATTAGTGGCCTGTTGAAGGTCGTTTTGTAGGGCTCCGGCAGTGTTCCTCCTGTTCCTCCTTGCACAAAGGACCAGATAGCGGTCCTGCTGCGGGGTTGTTGTCCTCCTGCGGCCCCCTCCACGTCTCCTGGTGTACTGGCCTGTCTCCTGGTACCTCCTCCATGCTCTGGACACTGTGCTGGGAGACACATCAAATCTCCTTGCCACAGCACGCATTGATGTGCCATCCTGGATGAGCTGCACTACCTGAGCAACTTCTGTAGGTTGCAGATACCGCCTCATGCCACCTCTAGTGGTGCGGGCACTAGCAAAATGAAAAACTAACCAAAGATCGGCCAGAAAAGATGAGGACAGGCAAATGGTCTGTGGCCACCACCTGCAAATCCATTCCTTTTATAGGGGTTGTCTTGCAAATTGTCTAATTTCCACCTGGTGGAAATTAGACAATTTACCAACAGGTGAAATTGATTCACAAATCAGTGTTGCTTCCTAACTGGACAGGTTGATATCTCAAAAGTGTGATTGACTTGGAGCTACATTGCATTGCTTATGTGTTCCCTTTATTTTTTTGAGCAGTGTATATCAATCCACTCCTGTGCTCTGGAGGATCTGGTTCGCTCGGTGGCCCTTGACCGCAGATTTGATTTGCGGGCTCTTGGGTGTAATCGTGCCCTGTCTGCACCTGAGGCGGAATCTCAGGGGGTTCCTGCAGTCTGCCTTCTTTTTAACCCCCTTTTTCTCCCAATTGTACTTGGCCAATTACCCCACTCTTCCGAGCCGTCCTGGTTGCTGCTCCACCCCCTCTACCGATCCGGGGAGGGCTGCAGACTACCACATGCCTCCTCCGAGACGTGGAGTCGCCAGCCGCTTCTTTTCACCTGACAGTGAGGAGTTTTGCCAGGGGGACGTAGCATGTGGGAGGATCACACTATTCCCCCTCCCCCCCCCCGAACAGGTACCCTGACCGACCAGAGGAGGCGCTAGTGCAGCGACCAGGACACATACCCACATCAGGCTTCCCGCTCGACCAAGCCGGAAGTAACATGGGATTTCAAACCGGAGATCCCAGTGTTGCTAGGCAACGGAATGCAAATTTCCGAAATGCTGGATGGCAGGGGAAGGCTCATTAACATTCATAAAAGAAGCGCTGCCTGATTGGCCGGTGAGTGGCGCGGGAAGACGCGCTGCCTGATTGGCCGCTGAGTGGCGCGGGAAGACGCGCTGCCTGATTGGCCGGTGAAACGTTGCTGCCCGCTCTCGTGAAGACATCCCGAGGAGACGAGCGTGAGGTAAGCGAGCGTTAATACATTAACTTTTGTTAATGGATAGTTATACGAATACGAATTTTGCAAGCGTTAAGACCTTAATGTTTATGAGCTGGTAACGTTATATGAATATGTTTTTGTATAACGTACGAGGAATAGAGAAGACATGCGTTCTACATCAGCTAGCTCCTATCGGCACTGTAGTCGCGCCAACATCGTCGGACGAGCTAAGCTAGCTACGCTAGCTCTCGTAAATGCACGAGCTAAGCTAGCTACGCTAGCTCTCGTGAATGCTCGTCCAACGATGTTGGCGTGACTACAGTGCCGATAGAAGCCAAGTCAATTCATATGTTACCTTCATTCACACGTTGGTATAGAGAGATCGGACTAGCTGATACCATGTCTAACATTTATACTTTCATATCAATAAAGGTAGACTACTGAAGGAAGAGGAGGTGAGAGAAGAAGAGAGAGGAGGAAGCTGTGCCAATTAAGTGGTGTCATCTTTGCGAGAAACAAGATGATTGAGATACTGGAGCATCTTGAGGTTAGATGGCTAAGAGTAACTTACTGTTAAACACACGTTATTATAATTATATCTGCAGTCTGGCCATGCATTAGCCGTTTTCGTATTGAGGTATGAGTTTCTAAGGAACGTAAAGGGCGTTTCTCTCAGGTACATGGTACTAGACTCTTAGGACTGAATTTGTTAGGGCTTAGGCGAACGCGCGGACCCAAGGAGGCAGGAGACAGTGCAGTGGTGCTAAAACGGGTTTATTCGTCTTAGCCAAAAGGTCGGCAACAGAAAAAGGCAGGAGGCGGTGACTGAAGGCAGGCTGGCGCCTTCCCGGGATCTGGGCTGAAGCAACGAGGTCCTGGATCTGGAAATGGCAAGGGGGAGAGTTTGGTCAAGAAACAAACAAACGGCGAGAACGCTTTCTCGGGAAACTTCTTCTGGATAGGGTACGCAGGCACTACCAATGAGACGGAATTATCTGACAAAGTGGCGAAAACTGAACCAGGCATTTATGGAGGAGAGGTGGGTAATTGCACATGGGGATCAGGTGTGCCTTGCTGCACTCAGCCCAGAAGTAGGTCAGCCACGCCTCCATGTCGCACCCCATCCTGCAGGTACTCAGAGAGAGGAGGGGGAAACACTCAGACCATAACAGAATTGACTATGTATACACTCTGTTCTACTAAAATGGACAGCTATTCAAAGCTAGTAAAATAGACAGTTATTATAAATAGTTCATTGTAAATTTGTGTTAAGACAGTTAGGGTTAAATTTTGAAATCATGTTGATTTACTAAAATTATAATTAATCTGTGTAAACAGCAACTTTTCCCTGAGGGGTACGAACACAATGTGTGTTCTCACCAGCCACAGGAGGGGGGGACTTCAGGGGCTCCTTGAAACTACAATTAAGCACGAGGGATGAGGTCCAGAGATGGCTGGAGGCCTTTGAAAGGTCATCCCAGATTACCTGGAGGGTGGCAAAAACCTATCCTGCTACTGAGGATTCTGCTCGCCACAACAAGTACAGAGTGAGAGCATTCATGATAAATGAATGTTCTTTTATGATTATTTAAATAGTCAAAAAATTTAATGAAGCATTTCTGTGTTCTAAGGTTGACTTAAGATGCCAGCACAACACACGACATTCGTCATCTACAAAAATGAACACATTCTGTCCAGCAGGGCTCCACCTTGTACTAAAAGAAACTTTCAATCAAAACAGGAAGTCCAGGTTAGCTATTAAACATAGTAATAATAATATCATAATACCATATCAGTCATTTTGAGATTGCATACTGTTTAATCAAGGTAACATGCTCATGTTTCAGTTCCATTTTTTCTAGATCTGGTGATTGAGGGGGTTTTTGTTCCATGTGACCATTAAAAACCAGCATAACCACGCTTGACTTGTGCTGAGGCCTCGCAGCACCGGGATGTGTCAAAAGAAACAGTAGAGAAACTGATGAAATTGTTTGAGAGTGGCCACTCTCCCTCTTCAGCACTGAGCACTCTCAACTGCGACCTTCAGGAGGAGCAGGGTGATTCTGACATGTATGCCTCTGCAGATCGCTCCACCTGCCCTGATGTGAAGTTTTGTTACAGGTTAGTTTCATGAATATTGCTCCTTGTGTATTGCTTATTCAAATACAATCCTAAAATGTATCATGTGCTTGAAGTGTATCAATGGCATTCAAATTTCCCTGTTCTTTTTCCTTTAGAATACCCCAGACACTATTCTGTTTCATTGCCAGCTGTCAGTTCATTAATATATTACATTAATATATAGAGATAGGACAAGTAGTTGTTTTGATATGTATGTATAGCATATTGATTACGATCGATTATAACTTATGCTAGCTAATGTAGCTAACTAGCCAAGCATTGTCAATGTCAGAGCGGCAACGTTTCACCGGCCTATCAGGTCGCGCTTCTTTTATGAATATCAATGAGCCTTCCCCTGCCATCCTCCCTATCAAGGATGTGCACATCCTCATCCTTGAAAGAGTGGCCACTGGCCTGTAAATGGTGTAGACTGTGGAGTCCTGGCCTGACGTGTTAGCTCTCCTTTGTTGTGTCATTATCTTGGCCAGCGTGTGTTTGGTTTCCCCAGTGTACAGGTCACGGCAATCCTCCTGGTACTTAACAGTGTACACTATATTGCTCTGTTTGTGCTGGGGGACCTGTCCAGGGTGCCTCCCCGCCTGTCGCCCAGTGACTGCTGGGATAGGCTCCAGCATCCCCATGACCTTGAGAGCAGGATAAGCAGTTTGGATAATGGATGGACCCAAACCTTGGGGTGGACCAATTTCTGGCGCAGCTTGTTTTGGGGTTTGAAAGCAACTGAGATGCGGTGTTTGGAAAATATGCATATCAACTGTTCGGACACTCGCGACATATGGAATCACCACTCGTTTATGCTTAGACAGCTGTTGTCCTTCTCCTCCCTTCGATCAGCTGGTACACTGTTTGGGCGTCTTCCTGGCTTTGACAAACGCCCAGTTAGGGCGACCATACTTAACCAGGGCTTGTTTAATGTGGGATTTCTCCCCTTCCCCCGGCCGCTGTGTCAGTGGGGACGTTGTCAGCTCGGTGGTACAGCGTCCTGATGACTCCTAGTTTGTGCTCCAGTGGATGATGAGAGCCAAACCTTAAGTACTGATCAGTATGTGTTGGTTTACAGTAAACATCAACAATCAAATGCCCCCCATCACCAACTGCAACTTCACAGTCTTAAGAAGGCTAACCTGTAATTTTTCACATCCTCCCTGGTGAACTTTATGTGGTTGTCCACAGAGTTAACGTGGTCAGTGAAATGTGGTCCATCCTGATATTTTATTTTAACACAAATTTTCCATAAATTATCCAGAAAACCAACCATATTGGGGGCCTCTTTATCTTCGGCTATTTCGTAGTTCCTTAAATAATCTCCACGTGCTCAGCCCTCCTGGTCTATCAGCCTGGCTTCCAGATTAGCTTGGTGGTGCGTTAGCCACTTGATTAAGGTTGAGGTTGCTTGAAGCACTGTCTGCGTTTCATCAGTTCTCCCCTCTGCCTCGTCCAGTCAGTCATTTGCTCTCTTCAGTTCTTGTTTAATATCAGAGAGCTGTTCCCTGTTGTTTCTTCTGGACTCCTGGAGTTTGCTGAGAATACTTTGCAGGCTAACTTTGGGGCCATCCTGGCCATGTGGGTACGAGCCTGGAGAGCTGCTTTGGCTGCCTTGCCGCAATTCGAGATCGTTTACTATGGTGTTCATGGTTGTCCTATTTCTAGTAGTAACCCCTTTCTCCATTATTAAACAAAATGTCCTCTGGGATTGATGAAATTTAAGTCTTTCGGGGTTGTTTCTCAAAACCGCCAGGGAGCTCGAAAATTAAGCTGTCATCCTCTCAGTGGCAGAACCGGAACCTCTTCACATTCATGGATTTAAGCAAAACCTGTGTTGTTGTTTTTTTCCCTAGACAATCACAGCAGAGAGGTATGTGTGAGGTATCTGAGAAACAGGTGCTCTAGGTCCACACACACACACTCTGAGTATGCTGCAATTAAATGCATCATCGCCAGAATTGTTGTTGGATGTATTAATCAACTTGCAATTTGAGCAGATTGGTTTCGTGAGTGAGTCTTCCAGGGTTCGGGTGTCCGCACACTTAGACAAGTTTCCATGCCTGCACACACTCGTCTCGCCTTTCATCTCGTCTAGTTTCATCTCATTCATGGCATTTTATTACTCTCTCCTGTCAGTTCTGTTAGTCTTCACTCAGCGTGAGCCTCTTCAGCGTGTCTTTGATGATGGGGGGGGCTGATAGATGATTATTGGATTGTGTCTTGTTTTGATTTTCCCCTCTTCACATTCAAAGAAAGGATAGCGTCCATCAGGTCCCACTGAACCTCAGCATCATGTCACTGTGACACTGGTTACCTTGGCAACAGCAACACTGACGGTCTATAACGGCAGTAACATAGTGACAGCATCTTTCCAGGGGCCTTGCGTGGCTCTTCCCAAATGATAGATTTTGATTTATATACATGTATGATGTGATCTGAAAGAAGAAATGTCACAGCAACAAGGGAATCAGTTGATCTGTGTTTAATTAGGCGGGACAAGAAATGTATTGATATGTGCTACTGGTAGTCGCTTCTCAGCCTTTTGGCTAAGATCAAGTGTAGTATCTGTTGTTATCAGTTTAATATCTGAAACGTCCCCTAGCTGTGATAGTCTGGCAGCTTGTCCAGGGTCCCCCCCCCCATCTGCCGAACAATGACTGCTGGGCTCCAGCATCCCCGTGAGCCTGAGAGCAGGATAAGCGGTTTGGATAATGGATGGATGGCTAGTTAAGTGTGAGCTCAAACGTGAGAGTGCGCAACACAGCTCGACTGTGTTACCAGGGGCATGCATTTTTTTTCTTTTATTTTATAGAAAAAAAAATCAAAATACAACATACGTATTTTAAACCAATAGGGAAATGAAATATCTCAAAACACATCGAACTCGACAGAATCAAATAGGATAGGAATTAAAAATTAAAGTGCAGGTAGACAAGACAGAAAATAGTGAGGTAACCTGAACGCTTTGGCATGGCTTCAAGCCTACAGACCCCCCACCAAATCAAAGAAATCAAACAGAAAATAACTATATCAAATCAAATCAAATTAATTTGTATAGCCCAATATCACAAATTTGCCTCAGTGGGCTTAACAGCAACAGAACATCCTGTCCTTAGACCCTCGCATTGGATAAGGAACAACTCTCTAAAAAAAAACCCTTTAACAGGGAGAAAAAATAGGAAGAAACCTTCGATTTTTTTTTCGTTTAATGGGTGAGAGAGCTGGCATTGGATTGGCTGAGAGAGCTTGGTCTGCTGCGTCCTGTGGGCCCAGGGACCACGGCCCTGCTCGGAGCTGCGCCCGAGAGAAAACACCAAGGTGGTCTGGCAGCAGCCTCGCCTAGCATCGACTGTGCAGTGTTTTTGTCTGCATCTGCATTTGTGTCGTCGTGTGGAGTGCGGGGAAGGTGTGTTGAAGGTGTCTGGCTGGGAGAGCTGGGGTTGGATCGGCTGAGGGAGCCTGGTCTGCTGCATCCTGTGGGCCCAGGGACCACAGCCCTGCCTGGAGGTTCACCCGAAGAGGACTCACCGAGGGTGGTCTGATAGGATGTGGAAGCGGGGCAGGCTAAGCTAACTGCTAGCCCATACAGACCGGCAGTTCCAACAGTTATCCTGGCTCGCGCTCGTTCTCTAGACAATGGAATTTTTGGACTGTGTTGCACTGAATGGATGGTGTTGTTAACCGTTTGTTTGTTTGTTTGTTTGTTTTTTCCTTTGTTCTCTGTTTATTTATGTCTTTACTGGTGTCGTTTTTGGAAATTTTGGATGTGTTTTTATTTTTTCATTTCTTTTATGTACGCACGTACATGATAGAAATGACAGTAAATTCTTCCTGATTCCTGATACTTTTAAAAATATTCCACACCTCAGGTTTCCTCTTTTGATAATGGGATATATTCCTCCCTAACTTCACAGCAAATCTTGCATGGCCTAAAAAATAATTTCGTAAATTAAAATTACATCTTTTCACTTCACCAGTCACCCCAATCACAATTCTCTCCATTCCATTCTCTTAACAAACTCACCTCTCCAACATCTCCTTATTAATTCCTTCATTTTCAACATGTATCCCTCCAGCTCACAACCTTCAACAAACTCATGCATACATGCTTCCTCTCCCACACCACACACACCACATTCTTTCTTCACATTCACATCAAACTTACTGATGATTACATTATTAAACACCCTGTTGTGTCTTAATAAAAAGTCAAAACTCTCACATTCAACACTTCCACTTCACTCTCAGATTCCTCCATATCCTCCCTACATCCATCTCATTCATCACCCTCTCCCATGCTTTCTCCGCAGCTGGTCTTCTCACTTCGTCTCCTCTTAAACATCTATACATCACTCTCGTTTTCACACTCATCAGACTCACTCTCCTCTCTGCTTCTCCCACATACATTTCTATCTCCTCTACCTCATCCAACACAGCTTCTCTCTCAATCGTACTGACCCATTCTTTCTGCATCCCCCTTGATCTTTCCCATCATCCTCTTTGCTGTTCCCAACCACATTTAATCACCTCTTCCCTTCGCTTCATCTACCACTACCTGTGCACTCATAAACCCTGGTACATACTCATACACTAAATCCCTTATCTTTCTAAGTCACCCTCTTATAAATTGTGTTCCTCTCAAACGTGACCAGGGTTCAACCAGGGGCATGCAAAGGAGGGACAACTCTTCAGCCAGACTAAATCTATATGGTTTTGCTCTTCTGTCAGCTGACTTTTGCTCCACTTGTTAGAAATTCAACTTGGGAACTTAAGGATTTAAATGAAAAGTTGTCCAGATTTAATATACAAATGAAACCATGTGAAAATCCACCTCGGGGCCTGTCATTACCTTTGCTTTTTAGCGTGTGAATGTAACAAAGTTAACTCGCTCTCACCCTTTTCACTTTTACCCCATTTCCACTTTCTGACACACTGCTATCGTTAACTTAGTAGAGGCTTCATAGATTCACATTTTCTGCTTCAATTATCCACCCCCCCCACACACACACACACGCACACGTGCACTCACATGCACACACACAAAAACACATGTACAAACATGGTGTCCTATGTACAAACGTCACACTTCTAGACCTGAGCCACAATCAAAATGTTCCAACAACGGTTTCCCTTGTCACCTTGTGGCAGACCACATGTAGATTAGTTGGAGAAGGCAGTGACATTATATGGACTCCTATAAACATCCTTCCACCATGCGCTTTTGCATCTTCTTGCTTTACCATTCTGGTAGAGCAGCCATTTTGAATCTGTATGGCTGGTTTTGATTTGTGTGTAAATGCATATCGCAGATCAGGATGGATTTAGTCATGGTTTGGTTTGCTGCAGTGGCTTTTCTGTGGTGACAGTTGCTGTACAATGAATGTTCTGACTCCTGCTGACTTTTCTGAGGGCTATGAGAAGAAAGTTGCAAGTAGTTTCAAACAAGAATTCCGTAGATATATATTTTTATAAACCTGCTTCTTTGTTGAAGTTAGCATAAGCCTCCATTTGCAATGTAGAGATGATGGAAAGAATTAATCTGCTTAGTGAAATCATCAGGATTCTCACAGTGCCTTTGAAAAGGAATTTAATCCCCCCCCTTTTTTTTTTCCTCCCCAATTGCACTTTGCCAATTACCCTATTTTTCTGAGCCATCCCAGTCGCTCCATCCCCTCTGCCGATCCGGGGAGGGCTGCAGACTACCACATGCCTCCTCCGATACATGTGGAGTCGCCAGCCACTTCTTTTCACCTGACAGTGAGGAGTTTCACTAGGGGGACGTAGCGCGTGGAAGGATCATGCTATGTGTGTCGGAAGGTTGGTAATCATACCTCTTGAAGCAAGCCAAGTCAATGACATACTTTATCATTATGATTATTGGAATTAAGTATCCATAGGAGGCTCACTGACAAATTAAAATAAAGAGCACAACAGGTTCATCACAGAGCAAACTGTGCAGTAAAGGACAGTACAGATAAAGTTGAGGGCCAAACGTGTCTCGGTTTTATGGCTCTTGTCCATGTGCACATGTGGTTGTGGTTGTTGGTGACATCTACTACGGCTGGAAGTAAAAAGGTAGATTATTGCAAGCTCTCCACTGTCCTGCCTTCAATAATTGTATCCTTAATGTAAATAATCAAATTTTTTACCAAATACTCTTCATAAATAACAAGAGCAGAATTGCATTTTACAGAAAAGTCAAACCATCTTTCTCTGGAACTTTTTACTGAAAGGGTCTTTTTACACCCTATAGCCAAGTGGTGTCTCTGCCTTAATGTTGCAGTGTAACCTCACTGCAATATTAAGGCACCTATGCCTTAAGTCAGGCTTTATTGATTTTGATTATCTTTATGCAATAACAGACAAAATAAACTTCTTACCATATACATGTTGTCTTCCAATAACTATGCTGGTATTGATTTGTAATTGTATTTTGAAAATTGTCTCAATAGTGAAATAAATGAAGATTCTTCTCAGGCAGGAATGGAACCACTAATTGGTGTTTTTCACTTTCCCTTCCAATAGAGTGGCCCCATAGGTGGGATTGAGTCAAATGATTTGAACTCAAGCCCAACTCAAGTCACAGTTTTACGTACTTCAGAATTGACTTGGATTTTGGTAACTTGAGAACAGGGTTTTTCTTGCATAGAGAATTCCAGGACAGCTGCCTTGATGAATTTCTGTGCTGTCTAGATCAGATGGTTCTGTTTCATTTAGGTGTGGAAATGAGCAAGTATTGACAAAAGTCAATAGTTCTGTTAGTGCTTGCTCATTGCCACTCCTAAATCAAATGGACCCATCACCAATTTCATTATCTGCAGCTGGTTATCCTGCTATGCATGCATCTTTTGGTCTCAAGATCAGCACAGCACTTCCAGATGTTTTTTCACCTTTAGATTGTAGGAAACACATAAAAGTGGTACAGGGTTTCGTTGCTCTTAAAAAACAATCCTCCGTTGAGTAGTTGAAGATAATTAATCAGATATCGAGGAAGCAGCAATAATTGGCAACGCTGTCTTCGGGAGGGGGGCGGAGTCGGCTTGTGTTCGTCACATGAATGCGTTTCTGTGTGTCGGAAAAAAAAGCAGTGGTTCGGCCTGGAGTCGCCTTGTCACGAAAGTGGGGAGGCATCTCCTTCGAGACTGCCGGCTGGAGAGGTGCAGTTGGCGAACGCATGTAGTACGAGGGTGGGTGTTTGAATTAGAGTAGGGATCGATTGGCCACTAAATTAGGAGAAAAAAGGGAAAAATCAGAAATAAATTTTTAGAAGATATTGAATTGGTCCTAGAATCTCATTTGTTCTGATTTGACTTGGTTTTCTTGTTGTAGACTTGAGATTTGACTTGGACTTAAACTTGACTTGGCTTTCTACATTTAGACTTGAGACTTGACATGACTGACATAGATTTGACTTGATATTCTTCATTTAGACTCGTGACTTGACTTGAGACTTGTGTCTCAAGATTTGAGGCTGACTTGGGATTAAAGCAAAGTTGACATGGTCTCACCTCTGAGTGGCCCAGCCAGCCAGTGATTTTATTACTGACACTGCTCTTGTGTGTAAATTACAGTTTCTAAATCCATAAGAAGGCTATAATAAGACAGCATTTGACTCGTAGAACAAGATTAGTAGGTCACTTAGCCCTGTGTGAAACACAGAACTTTTTAGGGAGATTTAGCTAGTATCTCAAATGGGAAAATATAATGGGGATTTTGACATGTGAACCAATGTACCATCTTACTGCTAATTTTGTTCTACAACGTGACAACGTGGCATGACTCTATAAACACAGAAGCCGAAATGGTTGATGTTTTTGTTATTTGTAGGCCTGTGATGCCCTGCCCTGTCCACTTGCAGTCCTCAGAAAACTGCACTGGTAGTTGTGAACTGATATCAACTAAAAGCATGCCAAAATGGCAGATGTCCAGAAGCACGTTTGCTATCTGCTACATTTTCATTGTGGTTTGTCTGTTTTGAGTTGTAGTTGTTATTTGCATCGCTGAATGATAGAGGTCAGCACTCAGGTAAATTATACTTAGCCCCCTTAACAGGCCAAGGAACTACTACTAGTTACACGTCTTCATTCAAGTCAAGGGTCTAAGGATGAGGGGTGTCATATAATGCACTGATTGTAAAGCCCTTTAGGACTACATTGTGATTTTCAACTGTACGAAAACTTTACTTGACTTGATATCATTGTATAACAAGCCTCCAAACAGAAAATATGGAAATCTTTCAGTGTTTCCTTTGCGGCAACTTATAGCCACAGCTTGTTTACAGTTGGGGGTTATATCACATCCTCTTTGACCTTGCTGTTATAATACTACTCTTTATCTGGTAATTTTCCTGTCTCATATGTCTCATATACATATTTAGGAAAATATAATATTTGTTTATTTTGGCCATCTCAGTTAGCACTAACAAGAGCAGCTGGTTAACAATAAAAAGACCAATAGTGGCTTACTTAGCTAAGATAAAGATGTTTCAGCACACAGATTCTTTAGATTGACCGCTAATATACTGATATAATTTTACAGTGTTCATACAACTAAGCCGTTAGCTAGTAAAACTGAGGTGAGGCGTCACTTTTTGCTACCTTATCTGTATGGTGTAATTAGATTATCATTACACTGTACGATTATGATTACTAAACCAGAGTGAATGTTAATTTTCAGAGGCTAAACTAACAAAGCAGTACAAATAATAAATTGAATATTGTTTAAGTCTTCCAAATCTCTCCCCCTTTTTTGGCTGTACTGGCCTGTGGGCAAGCCAAAAAAACAAACACTGCAAATGACTGACTGACTGACTGACCACATAAGAGTAACTGAATGAGTGATCATGTTTAGAGTGACTGGGTGATCAGTTTGACACAATTGGGCGTCTAGATCAGGTGACCAACAACATTACTGACGTTACACAATTGGTCGGCTGAGTGCCGAGAGTCATGAGGGGGAGTGCACAGTTAAAGCATCCCGAATAACAATCACTGACAAAACACTCACTGGCGAATTCATGAAAGGATTGCGTGGCTTTTGTGGCCGCTAAACCTGCGCAAATAAGACAAAAAGAAACTGTATGATTCTCAAAGCACCCACAAAGGGTGAATACACCCCTAACTGCACTGCCAAGCGAATGGTGTCTCGGTGCTCCAGTGCTATTTGTACGTATTTTTTCTCCAATGTATTTATTGAGAATTTAACAGTATAGAATGAACATACATTTAATAATAAAACATTTACATTGACACAACTACCCACAAAAATAAATAAATAAAAGAAAATAAAACTAGACAAAAAAAGGCGGAGTTTACATTTGGAGGTATTTACACCATAATGTATTTGCATTTTCCAAAAAGTCCATGAAAGGGGTTCAGATATGATCAAAGTCCTTTCGTTTCCTTTTATGTGTCAGTTTCTCCAAACCAAGACAAGTTGACAGTTCTATTAACCATCTAGTTAACGATGGAGGAGTTGTACTCCTTCAGCATAATGCAGTCACTTTGCTGGCCTGAAGAAGTCCAAAGTCAATGACTAGTGTTGGTTTCCTTGTTACTGAAAGATATTCAGGGTAAATTCCAAGTATACAAAGTGGCACAGCAAAGGACATTCTTACTGACAATCTGTGAAAGACATTGTTTTTTCCAAAATAATTGACTCTGTGAGCATTCCCAAATACAGTGTAGTAGAGTTCTCTTCTCCTCTGAGCATTTCACACAAGAATCTAGAATATTAGGAGACATCTTATTGAGTTTAACAGGGTTGTGTATGTTCTCATTAGCCATTTAGATTGCAATAATTTAAGACTTGTCTTTATAGTTTGGTTTTGTGCTTTCAAACAGGCCATTTCCCAATCTGTGATATCATTATTTTAATTTATATCTGTTCTCCAAGCATTTAGTTTGTCTGATGTGCATTTTAACTTCTGGAGTGATTCTGAATTGCTGGTTCATCTAGTATAGAGTAAGTATCATCTTTCTTGCTTAACAAGTTGCTATTAATCTTATTCCAGCTGCTTGAGTATTAGTCCTTTTCTCTAAACATATGCGGCTGGTTCCCAGTGCGATCTTATTCTAGCTGTAGCTGTCTTATTCTATTGACTTACTTGTCTTATTTACTTAATCTAATTGTAGCTGTTTTTTCACCTAGTGTGCCCTTAAATATTTCTTGTTGCCTAGCTGTTTAGACTTAGTTATCCTTTTAGCTTATGAATATATTCCTTGGTAACTTGCTGTTTAAAGTTTTAATAGTATTGTGTGAGGTTTGATAGAGTTTTACATAAGTGACCAGTTTCTGGGCAATAGGCCTATATTCAGTGTACCTCTGGTCAATTGGGTGTTAAGTGGCCAGGGTGTGGCCAGAACATCACAGGGATTTATAAGTCTGGCCTCATTCAGTTTCAGTCCAGTGTGCATTTTAACTTCTGGAGTGATTCTGAATTGCTGGTTCGTCTAGAATAGAGTAAGTATCATCTTTCTTGCTTAACAAGTTGCTATTAATCTTATTCCAGTTGCTTGAGTATTAGTCCTTTTCTCTAAACATCTGCGGCTGGTTCCCAGTGCGGTCTTATTCTAGCTGTAGCTGTCTTATCTATTGACTTACTTGTCTTATTTACTTAATCTAATTGTAGCTGTTTTTTCACCTAGTGTGCCCTTAAATATTTCTTGTTGCCTAGCTGTTTAGACTTAGTTATCCTTTTAGCTTATAAATATATTCCTTGGTAACTTGCTGTTTAAAGTTTTAATAGTATTGTGTGAGGTTTGATAGAGTTTTACATAAGTGACCAGTTTCTGGGCAATAGGCCTATATTCAGTGTACCTCTGGCCAATTGGGTGTTAAGTGGCCAGGGTGTGGCCAGAACATCACAGGGATTTATAAGTCTGGCCTCATTCAGTTTCAGTCCAGTGTGCATTTTAACTTCTGGAGTGATTCTGAATTGCTGGTTCGTCTAGAATAGAGTAAGTATCATCTTTTTTGCTTAACAAGTTGCTATTAGTCTTATTCCAGCTGCTTGAGTATTAGTCCTTTTCTCTATACATCTGCTGCTGGTTCCTAGTGGGATCTTATTCTAGCTGTAGCTGTCTTATTCTATTTACTTACTTGTCTTATTTACTTATTCTAGCTGTAGCTGTTTTTCACCTAGTGTGCCCTTAAATATTTCTTGTTGCCTAGCTGTTTTGACTTAGTTATCCTTTTAGCTTATAAATATATTCCTTGGTAACTTGCTGTTTGCAGTTTTAATAGTATTGTGTAAGGTTTGATAGCGTTTTACATAGGTGTCCAGTTTCTGTGTAATAAGCCTATTTTCAGTGTACCTCTTTGGCCAATTGGGTGTTAAGTGGACAGGGTGTGGCCTGCACTCCTGGCTGACAATTAGCTATCAATGTTCTTTAAATCACTGCTGCTACGCTTCCAAGCATCAGGCAAACAAACCTAGGTTGAACGAAGGCTAGAGTGAACACAGGCAAACGTCACTTTTTCAAGCCAAGACTTCGTCAAGCACGGACGGCTCTTTTTAGATCCGGTCATTCATCTGTATTTTGTGTTCCTAGTATAGACTATGTGTTTCCTTCGCATTCCTGTCCTTTCCTCTTCCCAGGGTTGGCATAGACGTTGCGTCACTCCTAGGCGCTGTGACCCTACCAATCTCATCTATCCCACTCTCTCCACTCACATTGAGCAAGTGGTGACGGGAGGGCTCTGGAATTGCCAGTCTGCAGTGCCGAAAGCTGAGTTTATCTCAGGCTACGCATCCTTGCTCTCCCTCAACTTTCTTGCTCTAACTGAGACCTGGATCATGCCAGAAAACACTACCACACCCACAGCTCTGTCTGATGTGTACTCTTTTTCTCACACTCCCAGAGCTGGGAGACGGGGTGGTGGTACTGGCCTGCTAATCTCCCTGAAATGGAAATACTCTCTTGTTTCCGTTCCACAATTTTCTCCGCCCTCTTTTGAATTTCATGCTGTTACTGTCTCTTATCCCGTCAGACACTGTCCTATTTCCAATCTCTCTGTTACTCCCCTCCAGCTCTCTGACCACTATTTCATGTCCTACTCTCTCTCCCTCTCTTCACCCCCCTCAGCCCCTTCCCCTACCCACTTGGTTTTCACCCGTAGACACCTCCGCTCTCTCTCCGCCACTGATCTTTCTTCCTCTGTTACCTCTATCCTCCCTACACCTGAATCTTTCTCTCTCCTACCCCCTGACACTGCTATTGATTTTCTTCTCTCTACCCTTTCCTCTTCTCTGGACAATCTCTGTCCCCTCTCCTCCAGGCCTGCACCTCCAACTCCACCTGCCCCTTAGCTGACGGACTCAGTACGTACTGACAGATGGAGCCTGAGAGTGGCAGAGCGCAAATTGAGAAAAGGCAAAGTCCCAGAGGACCTTCTCAACTTCCAAACGCTTCTTTCCACTTTCTCCTCTTCCCTTTCTGCTGCTAAGGCTGCCTTCTATCGCTCTAAAATCCTATCCTCTGCCTCTAATCCTAAGAAACTCTTTGAAACCTTCTCTACACTTCTTCAACCCCCACCTCCTCCTCCTACTTCCTCCCTTCTCCCTGATGACTTCTCTAACTTCTTTGACAAGAAGGTAAACGACATCAGATCCTCCTTTTCTCACCACCCGGTTAGTGCTGCTTGCACTATCTCACCCTCTGCACCCTCCCTCACCTCTCCACGTCCCACCCTATCCCACCTCGCTCCCCTTTCCCCCGACGAGGTCCTCAACCTCATCACATCCAGTCGCCCCACCACATGCTCCCTTGACCCAGTCCCCTTCCCTCTTCTTCAGTCTATAGCACCTGAACTCCTTCCCTATCTAACTCACCTCATCAACACCTCCCTCCAGGCAGGATGCTTTCCATCCGCCTTCAAGACTGCTAGAGTCACCCCCCTTCTCAACAAACCATCACTTAACCCCTCTGATGTCAAAAACTACAGACCGGTTTCCCTTCTACCCTTTCTATCCAAAACTTTCGAACGTGCTGTCTTTAACCAACTTTCTTTGTACCTTCACCAGAACAACCTCCTGGACCCCAACCAGTCTGGGTTCAGGGTGGATCACTCGACAGAGACGGCTCTCCTTGCAGTGACAGAATTGCTGAACTCTGCGAGAGCAAGCTCTCTCTCCTCTGTCCTGATACTCCTGGACCTGTCAGCTGCATTCAACGCAGTGAACCACCAGATCCTCCTCTCTACCCTCAAGGGGCTGGGTGTCACAGGCTCTCAATGTTTACAACCTACCTGACGGGTCGCTCCTACCAGGTGACATGGAGGAGATCTGTGTCGGAGCCTCGCAGACTGACTACAGGCATTCCACAGGGTTCGGTTCTGGGTCCTCTCCTTTTCTCCCTGTACACGACAGACCTGGGTTCTGTTATTCGCTTGCATGACTTCTCTTACCATTGTTATGCCGATGACACCCAGCTGATCTTGTCCTTTCCTCCCTCTGACACACAAGTACAGACACACATTGCTGCGTGCTTGACTGACATCTCGGAGTGGATGGCGACACACCACCTGAAGCTCAGTCTGGACAAGACAGATCTGATGTTCCTCCCGCGGAAAGGTTGCCCGCACCGAGACCTGGCCATCACCATTGATAACACTGCGGTGATGCCAACTCGGACGGTGAGGAATCTGGGTGTGATCCTGGACGACCAACTGTCGTTTGCTGCAAACGTTGCATTGGTTGCTCACTCCTGCAGACTTCTCCTCTATAACATGAGGAGGATTCGCCAATTCGTCACCGACGAGACGGCACAGGTGCTCATCCAGGCTCTGGTCATCTCCTGGCTTGACTACGGCAACTCCCTCCTTGCTGGCACCCCGGCGTCGGCCATCAGACCTCTGGAGCTTGTTCAGAAAGCTGCAGCTCGTCTGGTGTTCAACTGCCCTAAGTTCTCCCACGCAACTCCCCTTCTCATGTCCCTACACTGGCTCCCAGTAGCTGTTCACATCCAGTTTAAGACTCTGGTGCTAGCCTACAGGGCAGTGAAAGGAACAGCTCCTTCCTATCTCCAGGCCATGGTCAAGCCCTACACCCCCACCTGACCACTTCGCTCTGCTGCTTTGGGACGCCTGGTTGCCCCGTCGCTAAGAGGCCCTTGCTGCCGATCGACCCGGCACGGCTCTTTTCTGTCCTGGTACACAGTGGTGGAATGAACTCCCCACTGATGTCAGGACAGCAGAGTCGCTGCCCATCTTTCGGCGCAGGTTGAAAACTCACTTCTTTAAGAACTACTACCCTGTTACTTGTTCTTAGCACTGAATTTCCTTGTTTCCTTGTCTGTCGCTTTAGAATTACAATATAAATCTGCATCCACACAGAACTAAACCATTTCAACAACTATAATAAACATATGAACTAAATTCTCTTTTTTTGTACATATACATTTCAAATGAATGCACATATCTGGCCTTTCACATTTTAGCACATAGGGCTACAACAGCGGCTATGTATATGTTGCACTTAGCCTAGCTTCTAGACGACAGTTAGGCCGACCGTGGTGAGCTGGAACTAATTTCTCCAGTAAGAACACCTGATGCTAATGCGATGTAACTACAATGCGTCCTAACAAAGCTGGGGCTAAAGCTAAATATTTCCTGAGGAAATGGGCGAAATACAATGCAATTTTAGATGAAAGTGGATTGTTCCTTTAAGATTAGCAATAAAATCACATAGTATTTGCTCGAGGGGAGTTCAATGGAGTCGCCTAATCTGCGGTGTAAGAACCAGGTCCAGAAAGTAAAAGTCCAAACCGTGTATTTGCGCCACCCATGTAGTACACCAGCAGATTCTAGCCAACACCACTCCTCAACTCGGTAGGGGAAACTAATTAATGTAATCAGCTGGTTTAGTGACATGGGTGGAGCAAATACACGGTTTGTACCTTTATTTTCTGGACCTGCCTTTACTCCTCTGTGTGTGTGAGTGTGTGTGTGTGTGTGTGTGTGTGTGTGTGTGTGTGTGTGTGTGTGTGTGTGTGTGTGTGTGTGTGTGTGTGTGTGTGTGAGAGAGAGAGACCGAGAGAGAGAGCGAGCTTGCAGTTTGGCTGTAAAGTCAGAACACATTGGGCAGACTGGGGGAAGAGGGCGGTGCTTTCCTGAGCATCGGCGTCGACTTGCTTCTATCTAATCTCTATCAGGCACAGATAAATGAGATAGGACCAGCAGTGTGGATGCTGTTTGGGAGAATGGTGTGATATATTGGACTGACTTGGCTCTCCTGTTATATTTGTCTGATGACAGCTTTCGTGGGCTGATTTCTAACCCCGGGCTGCTATTAAAAGCATTTAGAGCTGGTGTTAGGGACGTGGAGGAGGAACATGAGCCCCGGCAAAGTTGTGAATCCAAGACTGGACAAATCAGTCACCCTTCTGCTCATCCAGCTCACCTATACGGCCATCAAAGGTAAACACTTCAATAAAGACTTCACCCTACATGGGCTTATTAATTGTATTTAATCATACCTTTCTATCATGAACTGATGATTGTCATGTTGCAGCACAGAGATAATAACATCCGTTTAATCTGGGTTACACTGGTTACAGTCACACATTAAATCTGACACTCGTAGTTAAAAGGAAAGGCTGGACCTCTGACAGTTGCACCGGGATATTCAGTCCAGAGTGTACTGTGCTGTGACACCTGTTTGAATGTGAGAATAACTTCAACTTTCGCAGATAGCTATAGTTAATTTATTCAAATAGTCTGGCTCAGAGGAAAATCATTTATTGAGCAGAATTTGGATGAGACACGTATAACCATCTGTTGTGCCCTAGAGATGAGCGGGAAAGCTCCATGTTGTCGGTGTCCCCAGAGCTTGAAATAGTGTGTGAGTGTGTGTGTGTGTGTGTGTGTGTGTGTGTGTGTGTGTGTGTGTGTGTGTGTATACGTACATGTTTAGCTATCCTTGTGCGGACCAAATGTCCACACAAGGATAGCAAAACTTGATAGCATGTACCTTGTGCGGACCTCTTAAAGGTCCGCACAAGTAAAAGGGTCTATTTTAGGGTTAGGAGTTGGTTTTAGGGTTAAGGTTAGGGTAAGGGTTAGGGTTAGGCATGTAGTTTGCATGGGCAAGGTTAGGATTAAGGGCTAGGAAATGAATGTAGTCAATGAGGGTTCCACACAAGGATAGTGAAAAGTGTGTTTGTGTGTGTGTGTGTGTGTGTCGAATTTATTGGCCTCTGTCAAATCTTAAACTTTAATTTATTCAAGCTTTTTTGTATTACTATAAGGTTGACTGTGACGACCGAAAAAGGTTTTGGTAAATGTCAATCAGTTATATTTCACTTCTTACCATTTGTATCATACAAGCCAACCATCATTTGTTGTCTTTGCTTCATTATTATATGATAGGCACTGGTATTATAGGCACCACCCACACACACGTGTGTGTGTGTGTGTGTGTGTGTGTGTGTGTGTGTGTGTGTGTGTGTGTGTGTGTGTGTGTGTGTGGTGCTGGATTGCATCAGTAGTGTCCAAGAGATCAGTTGTGATGGCACATTCTAATCCTTGACAAAATAATGGGGACTCCTGACGTTGTCAAAGATTTATATTGCTTGTTTTCCAAAATGAGTTATTGTGGCTAAATTTCATTACAAATGAAGTCTTAATCTATCCATAGTTAAAAAAAATGTATATATATATATATAATTGACTGACAAAATCTGCACTGAGGTGAGGAAGGAGGGAATAAGCACCATAATTTATGTTAAATTTAGATTTGTTGTGTGTTATCGGGTTACTCAGCTCCTACCTGTCGTCGTTTTGCAGAAGTGGTGTCATCACTTGTATAAAGTATTTCACGCACCTACAAGGGGCATGATTGTGTGCATCCTGTATAGAACGTAGCCTTATTGTGACAGAGTCATTAACTTCCTACGCAGATTACCTAAACAACGCAGCCCCCCCCTCCCCCACACAGGATTAGGCAGCCCCCTAAGTATTTCTCTGTTGAGACATCAGGGGAAGATTTAAAATGTGCTTCATAGCCGTCCGGGTAGTGTAGCGGTCTATTCAGTTGCCTACCAACAGGGGGATCGCCAGTTCGAATCCCCGTGTTACCTCCGGCTTGGTGGGGCGTCCCTACAGACACAATTGGCCGTGTCTGCGGGTGGGAAGCTGGATATGGGTACGTGTCCTGGTCGCTGCACTAGCGCCTCCCCTGGTCGGTTGGGGCTCCTGTTTGGGGGGGGGGCTGGGGGGAATAGCATGATACTCCCACGTGCTGCGTTCCCCTGGTGAAACTCCTCACTGTCAGGTGAAAAGAAACGGCTGGCAACTCCACATGTATTGGAGGAGACATATAGTAGGTAGTCTGCAGCCCTTCCCAGATCGGCAGAGGGGGTGGAGCAGCGACCGGAACGGCTCGGAAGAGTGGGGTAATTGGCCGGATACAATTGGGGAGAAAAAAAAGGGGGGGATGTGCTTCACAAGACACACACAAACAGCAGAATTCTCTTCCTACTGATGCCCCGGTGGCCGCATGGTTACGGTGCATGTCACATAACCACAATGTCCCTGGTTTGTTTCCAGCCAGGGACCTTTGTTACATGTCATACCCATCTCTCTCGCTCTATCCTTGTTTTCTGTCCTCCGCTTCACTGTCCACTGTATAATAAAGGCTAAATAAATAAATACATAAGCATTCTCTCCAGCATCCCCACGACCCTGAGAGCAGGATAAGCAGTTAGGATAATGGATGGATGCATGGATTCTCTTCCTAGTAAGTGCATGTGGGTCGAAGAAATAAGCATCATTCATAGCAGAAACCAGGACCCTCAAATCCTTCATTTGATAACATGATGCAATATGATGCATGCATTTGGTAATATGATGATGTATGAGTTCCACTTCCGGTGTGGGAAGTTGGCGGCGCAAATTAACGTTTGTAGTGGCCTCACCTAGTACCGGTGTGGGAACATGGCGGCGCGAGTTCACGTTTGCGGCAGCCTCACCCAGTACCATCCATGCAATGTCTTTGTCCATGTCTGCATCTAAGTTTGTCTTCGTTTGATGGCTGGGAGAGCTAGCGCTGGACTGGCTGGGAGAGCTTGGTCTGCTGTGTCCTGTGGGCCCAGGGATCATGACCCTGCCTGGAGCTGAGCCCGAAGAGGTAACACCGAGGGTGGCCTGACAGGACGCGGAAGTGGGGCAGGCGAAGCGAACTGCTAGCCCATACAGACTGGCAGTTCTGATAACACCGAGGGCGGTCTGGTGGCCGCCTCACCTGGCGTTGACTGTGTTTTTAGTGTCATCGTGTGGAGTGCACGGAGGTGTGTTGAAGGTGTCTGGCTGGGAGAGCAAGTGTTGGATCGGCTGAGGGGTCTTGGTCTGCTGCGGCCTGTGGGCCCAGGAACCATGGCTCTGCCAGGAGCTGTGCCCGAAGGGGAAACACTGAGGGTGGTCTGACAGGACACGGAAGTGGGGCAGGCTAAGCTAACTGCTAGCCCATGCAGACTGGCAGTTCCGATGGTCATCCTGGCTGGCGTTTGTTCTCCTGGATAGTTTTTTTTTTTTGGTTTAGATATATGTGTTTGGATATACGTGTTCTTGAAGTTCTTGTAGTTTTTGGATATGTGGTTTTGTCTGTGTTGCGCTGCTGTGGGCTGGGAAAAACGATGTTTTGTTTCTTTTCATGTGCGCAAGTACATGAAATGAAACAACAAAGTATTTCTGATTCTGATTTCTGATCAACTGATTCAAATAGCTTATTCTCCCTGGGTACTTACAAATTTATCTAAATTCACAACTAGAAGCTGCCTGGTAGGCAGAGAAGTGAACCATAAAGGTTACTTTGATGATGTATGCTGTTGGAAGGTAGAGCTGCAATTGTTACAGTGGCTTGCAAAAGTATTCATACCCCTTGAACTTTTCCACATTTTGTCACGTTTTGACCACAAACATAAATATATTTTATTAGAATTTTATGTGAAAGACCAACACAAAGTGGCACACAGTTGTGAAGTATAAAGAAAATTATACATGATTTAAAAAAAAATTTACAAATAAAAAACTGAAAAGTGCGGTGTGCAAAAGTATTCAGCCCCCCTGAGTCAATACTTTGTGGATCGGCCTTTTGCCGCAATTACAGCTGCAAGTCTTTTGGGGTATGTCTCTACCAGCTTTGCACATCTAGAGACTGAAATTTTTGCCCGTTCTTCTTTGCAAAACAGCTCAAGCTCAGTCAGATTAGATGGAGAGCGTTTGTGAACGGCAGTTTTCAGATCTTGCCACAGATTCTCAATTGGATTTAGGTCTGGACTTTGACTGGGCCATTCTAACACATGAATATGTTTTGTTTTAAACCATTCCATTGTAGCCCTGGCTTTATGTTTAGGGTTGTTGTCCTGCTGGAAAGTGAACCTCCGCCCCAGCCTCAAGTCTTTTGTAGACTCCAACAGGTTTTCTTCCAAGATTGCCCTGTATTTGGCTCCATCCATCTTCTCATCAACTCTGACCATCTTCCCTGTCCCTGCTGAAGAGAAGCACCCCCAGAGCATGATGCTGCCACCACCATGTTTGACAGTGGGGCTGGTGTGTTCAGAGTGATGTGCAGTGTTAGTTTTCCGCCACACATAGCGTTTTGCATTTAAGCCAAAAAGTTCAATTTTGGTCTCATCTGACCAGAGCACCTTCTTCCACATGTTTGCTGTGTTCCCCACATGGCTTCTGGCAAACTGCAAACGGGTCTTCTTATGGTTTTCTTTTAACAATGGCTTTCTTCTTGCCACTCTTCCATAAAGGCCAGATTTGTGCAGTGCATGACCAATAGTTGTCCTGTGGACAGATTCCCCCACCTGAGCTGTGGATCTCTGCAGTTCGTCCAGAGTCACCATGGGCCTCTTGGCTACATCTCTGATCAGTGCTCTCCTTGTTCGGCTTGTAAGTTTAGGTGGACCGCCGTGTCTTGGTAGGTTTGCAGTTGTGCCATACTCTTTCCATTTCCGGATGATGGATTGAACAGTGCTCCGTGAGATGTTCAAAGCTTGGGAAATCTTTTTATAGCCTAACACTGCTTTAAACTTCTCCACAACTTTATCCCTGACCTGTCTGGTGTGTTCCTTGGACTTCATGATTCTGTTTGCTCCCCAATATTCTCTTAACAAACCTCTGAGGCCGTCACAGAACAGCTGTATTTGTACTGAGATTAGATTACACACAGGTTGACTCTATTTAGTCATTAGGTCAACATTCGATCATTCAGCAATCATCAGGCAACTTCTGAAGGCAATTGGTTGCACTCAGAGAAAAGGGGGCTGAA
Organism: Lampris incognitus; assembly: GCF_029633865.1. Classification (NCBI taxonomy): domain Eukaryota; kingdom Metazoa; phylum Chordata; class Actinopteri; order Lampriformes; family Lampridae; genus Lampris; species Lampris incognitus. Next base: position 44,843,273 of record NC_079218.1, read on the forward strand.
TACTTTTGCACACCGCACTTTTCATTTTTTTATTTGTAAACATTTTTTTAAATCATGTGTAATTTTCTTTGTACTTCACAGTTGTGTGCCACTTTGTGTTGGTCTTTCACATAAAATTCCAATAAAATATATTTATGTTTGTGGTCGTAACGTGACAAAATGTGGAAAAGTTCAAGGGGTATGAATACTTTTGCAAGCCACTGTATGTACGTTGAAAACGTTTGCCAAAAGGATCAAGGGATCTGAACCAGCGATGGTGCGTCATTAACCACCTAGTTATTTCTGCTCCAATAGTCAAATAACAATCTGGGAGGTGAATCACTGAGCAGCAGCAAAGCAGCTCTTGACAAGTGAGACTGAGACAAAAATCCCTGCATTCCCCTCTTATTGTCTTCCCCCTTCTTCATCAGGTTTTTACACCTAGGAAAGGAAAATAATGTTTCTTATGTCCTGATGTCACAGGACAAATTTCGTTGTTATATCATAGTGGCCAAAGCCAGTTGAATTTCCATACGAGCCAGCCGCTCCTGCGCTCCAGGACAGACCACCAGCAGAATCTGTTTTCACATAGAGGATAGAAAAAGTTGTCTTACAACCTGAGGAGGGAAGCTACGTTGGTGGTCTCAGAAACTGTCTGAACGCCACAGTGTTTCCTTGTTCTAGAATGCCTCAGTTCTCCATGTTCTTTTCTGTCCTCTCAAGTACAGCATGCAGATTGACCTTTGGTGGGATCACAAATGTCATCATAAATGTTTGTGTATGCGTCGGTGTGTATGAGGATGTGTACATGAGCACATGTGGCATCATGATTTGAAGCATTTGTACAAAAGTACGTCTTTAAAAAAAACTCAATTTAAATGAACTCATCTCCACAATTTGTTGTTTCACACTGTTCATTTGCCAGCATGCTGACGTTGCTGTACTGTTTTGGAGAATGAAACAAATAAGGACAAGAAATGAACTGTGGAAGATGGGAGAGATAGGCCTAAGGAGAGCAGGGAACAAAGATCAATGCATGGGATAGTGTTATTTCATAGTGTTTGATTTCCTGTAGTGTTGCAGTGGCCAAGCAGAGACCTGCTATGACTAGCCAAGAGTAGCATTTTACAACTTTATAACTTATAATGTTGTAATGTTGTAACAAACTTTCCCCAGACAAAAATCACTTATAATTTATAAGTGATTTTTGTCCATGGGAACATTTGTGACATGCCAGAGTAACCACAATTACAGTCAGTACTGAGAACAACTGTGTGACACAAGTGAACCTTCCACTTGTGTCCAAGACATGTAAGAATTGAACATCGGTGGTGAGAGCTATGCTACTTCAACACAAATTGAGGTTTGATCAGATTGATATAACACCTGCTTGATGAGCTTTATTTTCTTTGTTAACACCGCCTCCGGTGTGGGACGATGGCGGTGCGAATTCACATTTGCGGTGGCCTCACCCAGTACCATCGATTCGATACAGTGTCTTTTTCCACGTCTGCGTTTAAGTTTTTGTCTTTGTTTGTTGGCTGGGAGAGCTGGTGCTGGATTGACTGGGAGAGCTTGGTCTGCTGCGCTGTGGGTTCCAGGGACCGCAGCCTTGCTCGGAGCTGCACCCGAGGAGATAACACCAAGGACGGTCTGACAGGACGCGGAAGCAGGGCAGGCTAAGCTAACTGCTAGCCCATGCAGACCGGAAGTTCCAATAACACCGAGAGCGGTCTAGCGGCAGCCTCACCTGGCATTGCCTGTGGTGTTTTTGATGTTGTCATGTGGAGTGTGGGGAGGTGGGTTGAGGGTGTTTGGTTTGGAGAGCTGGAGCTGGATCGGCTGGGAGGGCTTGGTCTGCTTCATCCGGTTGATACAGGGACCACGGCCCCTGCCTGAAATGCGTCCGAGGAGGAAACACGGAGGGCGGTCTGACAGGATGCGTAATCGGGGCAGGCTAGGCTAACTGCTAGCCCATGCAGACCGGCGGCTCCGACAGTCATCCTGGCTGGGGTTTGTTCCCTTGGACAGTGATATTTAAAAAAAAATGTTTTTTTTTATGGTGGATAAGGTGAGGGACATCATTATGGAGAGGGATGAAACAATGGTCTCTTATGAAGATATGTCTCTCTTCACATGTGTTTCTGTTGATGAAGCAGTGGAGGTAGTCCATATGAAATTAAAGCATGACCCACCTTTAACAATAGGACCCCCCTTAACACTGACTAAGTGTGACTGCTCCTGAAGTTGTGTCTTCAGTCCATGTATACTTCACATACAGGGGGCAGTACTATAGCCAGAGGCATGGGTGTGCTATGAGTCCCCCAGTCTCACCTGTAGTGGCCACCTTGTATATGGAGGAAATGGAAAAGAGGGGTCTGATGTCCTATCCAGGGGCACCCCCTAGCCATTGGTTCAGATTTGTGGACGACACCTGGATTAAAATTAAATCTCAGGATGTACCACATTTCATCGACCACATTAACTCTGTGGACAACCACATCAAGTTCACCAGGGAGGATGTGAAAAATGACATGTTAGCCTTCTTAGACTGTGAAATTGCAGTTGGTGATGGGGGACATTTGATTGTTGATGTTTACTGTAAACCAGCACATACTGATCAGTACTTAAGGTTTGACTCTCATCATCCACTGGAGCACAAACTAGGAGTCATCGGGACGCCGCACCACCGAGCTGACAATGTCCCCACTGACACAGTGGCCGGGGAAGGCGAGAAATCCCACATTAAACAGGCCCTGGTTAAGTGTGGTTCTCCTAACTAAGTATTTGTCAAAGCTAGGAAGACGCCCAAACAGTGCACCAGCCGATCAAAGAGAGGAGAAGGACAACAGCTGTCTAAGCATAAACCAGTGGTGATTCCATATGTGGTGGGAGTATCGGAACATTTGAGACACATATTTTCCAAACACTGTGTCTCTGTTGCTTTCAAACCCCAAAACACGCTTTGCCAGAAATTGGTCCACCCCAAGGATTGGGTCCCCTGGCACACACAGAGCAACATAGTGTATGCTGTTAAGTGCCAGGAGGATTGCCATGAAGTGTGCATTGGGGAAACCAAAGAGACTAGTGAAGAGGATGGCACAACATAGAAGAGCTGGCCACAGTCTGCACCCATCTACAGGCCAGTGGCCACTCTTTCAAGGATGAGGATGTGCACATCCTTGATAGGAAGGAATGCTGGTTTGAACGGGGAGTCAAAGAGGCCATCTATGTTAAGAGGGAACTACCATCCCTGAACCGAGGGGGGGGGGCATCAGTCCTAGTAGTCAGCATGCTCTGTAATGTTGACTGCAGGGAGATTGTCCTTGGTTTGTTTGGATAAGCAGGAACTTTTGGTGCCACATAGTAATACCTCATCAAGCCCTTTTATCTGCATCCTTAGCTTGTGTGAGATATCTCAGAGAGGTGGGGGGGGGGGGGGCTGGGAATTATCCATGGTGTTGTCCCTGTTTTCCTCGGTAGGAAAGATTGCTCTGCTTTTTACAGATTTTTCCTGACCCTTTCCAAATACCAGCAGTGGGGTGCTGGAGGCCATAAATTAAGTTGGCAGTAACCTTGTGGACCTCCACTCTGTGTAAATGAACGCTGTACAATCTGAAACGCTTCCGTTGCTCTCAGAAGAGGTTGAAGTTGTCAATGAAGTTCAGTTTTTGAGCAGTGCAAGCAGAGGAAAGCCAGGTATTTAATGCCAGCAAGCAGCTGAAATGTTAATTTCCTTTCCCTATAGTTGGGATTGGACCTGACATAAATATCTGAGCTGGGACTTGTTCTAGAATGTCCATTAGGTGTATGAAGTCCCTTTTTAACGGCTCTGAGCCATGTGTCATTCCAGGGCGAGTGCCATTTGTTCCAACATGCACAGTAAGTGTGTCCGTGCCCGGATGGTCGAATAACACTTGTGGGCAGTGTTTGGACCATGCCACTAACCGTAGCATTGCTTTTGACATCTCCTGTTATGTGTTCACCGACCAGCAGTCTTTGGTTTGATGTCTTGTCTAACATGGTTAACCTCTTTTTCGAATGTCCGGTGCATGTTCTGCTGTGATGCTGTCTTTTTTTGATTATGTGACATTAGATTTAGCAGCTATTTGATCTGTTGTTTATCTCCGGCTGCTGCTGAGACGCTCCCCAAGGGCTTAGCTGTGTCACAGACCGTGGCTGCACGGGTCTCACCATTTGCTTCTCAGCTAGCGGTGCTAATGCTAGCTGTGGCATTACCATGTGCTCACTGACAGTGAGGCAGCTCATCCAAAATAATAAAACTGTTCCCCACCCGAACCTCTGGTGAGACATTAGTGGAGCTGTGCTTGCTGTGTCTGACTCTTCTTTTACCCCGGACAACTTCTGTCCGGAGCTCAGGGTTTGACACTGCAGGGGTAGAACAGGTCTTTGGTCTTGCTCCCTGGTTTAGCCAATAGCACATATCCAGATCCGTTGTGGTGTTGGTCTCAGGCGGGTTCGGGCCGGACCAGGGAATAGTGTCCACATAGTCATTGACGTGGGGCTCATTATGTCCGAAAGCCACTTTGCAACCTGCTTCATGTCCTTAGTTCTGATCGTCAGCCAGTTCCGGGACATCAGCATGGGACTCAGCAATCAGTGCCAATGAGTTTTTCATCCTCTTGTACTTGGTAGAGCATAAAGATTCTTTTTTTTAAGCTCTGTGATTTTCTGGCTGAGTGTGGCACAGCTGGTGCATTCAGTGGAGGGAGAAAAGAGGGGAGGCATTTTTCCCCAACGCAAAACAAAGCCAGTCTGATTCCCAAGAGCAGCGGGACTCATTGTGTTTCAGCATCTTCAAACAGATGAAACCTGAAAGCTCTGTGAAAACTGTGGTCACTTTTACAAATAATCTACTTGTTAAGTTTTTCTCATGGAGAGGTAGCAAAAAGTGCAGTTCTACATGACTGTGAGTCAATTGCCTTCACAAAGTGTTGTGTTTGTATTGTAATACCTATTCTGAACTTTTTAAATCTTGCCCCTGACAAATATCCCTCATATTATAATAAAAAATAAAAATGAAAAAAATAAAACTAATGCTGAGAATGATGAAAGCTAAACTAAAACTAAACATTTTTAAAAACTAAAATGAAACGAACAAACCCACTCTGGAAACTCACTGAAACTAAACTGAATTGAAAACTAAAATTAAAAACTAAAATACAAAATGATAATAACGCTGACCTGCAGTTCACTAAATTGCAAATGGTACTTTGCAGAACAGTTTTTTTGATGAAAATACACAAATGGAAGACATAAGAATTTATGGAATATACAAAATAAAATATACAAATAATATACAAATAATAAATATACAAAATAATTTACTTTGGCTAAACCTGATAGTTTTTCTCTAACTATTGACAATTCTGTAGTTCCTCCATCGCCTCAGGTTAAGAGTCTGGGCATCATCCTGGACAGCACACAATTTTTTGAAGCCCACATCAACAATGTTACTCAGTCTGCATACTTTCACCTACGCAATATTAATCGTCTTCGCCCGTCACTTACACCTAACAGCACCGCCATACTCACTCACACCCTGGTTACATTCCATATTGACTACTGTAAGTCTATCCTCTTTGGTCTTCTCCTCAAGTGTCTTCATAAACTTCAGTCAGCTGCCCGTATCATTACCAGACCTCCTTCCATAGATCATATCACTCCTGTTCTTCAGCAACTTCACCGGCTCCCTGTTAAATACCATACTGACTTCAGGATCCTGCTCCTCAACTTTAAGGCCCTTAATAACCTAGCTCCTTCATATATTTCTGAACTCCATATCCACACGCCCTCCCGTACTCTCAGATCCTCCTGTGCTCTCCAAGTCGCTACACCATCGACCCGCTTGACTACCATGGGGTCTAGAGCCTTCAGTCATTCTGCCCCCCGCCTGTGGAACTCTCTCCCACAAGACTTTCACAACATTGACTCTTTCAACCTTCAAATCCCATCTCAAAACGTGCCCTTTCAAACTGGCATATTCAATCTGATCCACACTTCATTGAGTTTTGAGCAGATGACGATTTTATACTTATCTGTTGTATTAACTTTTTATTGTCTACCCCGCTTTGTTTTGATTTTATGCTGTCTGATACAGTGCTGCTTGTTTTTTGTTTTTTTTACTGTTCTGTAAGGTGTCCTTGAGTGCTCTGAAAGGCGCCCACAAATAAAATGTATTATTATTATTATTGTGGATTTGAATGCCTTGCCGATTGTACTCTTTTTCAAAATATTTTTGGGGTTCAACTTTTCTGCAGGGTATTTGTATTCCTTGTTTGTGTATTCTATGTCATAGAACACAAATGTCATCCTTACTTGGATGATGTTGGAGTATTACCCTTGGTTTTTTCTGTCAGCCATTCTTTAATCAGTCTGTAGTCATTCTTTTAATTAGTCATTAATCATTCTGTCACGCACTGCTTCCTGTTTTCATCTTTCAACTGGTTCTACTGTAGTGTTTTACTCCCTGGCCTGTATGTACTAGGATAATTAGGTGCCATTGGCACCGCTTTTATTTTATTGTCCTTATTCATTCTATTTGTTAATTGTTATGTTTGTGAAGCACTTTGGTACAAAACTTTAGTTTTAAAAGTGCTATATAAATGAAATAAACTTGAAGAGGTTGTTTACCTCTTTTTTCTTCGGAGTAAGCTTTTTATCAGAGCAAGTAGGAAGACAGTGGAAGGGTAAACCACAGTTATGATGAACTGATTGATGAAAATATGTATACGGAGGAGAAAGGTCTAACAAATAAATCTAGTAAAAGGAAAATGTTTGACAAAGAACAGGGTGGTGCTAAGACTAAGAAAGTGTTGGAAGATTTGTCTGATGAGGAATGTGAGCGAACACCATCGCAAGAGGATGAAACCATTCTTTTGTCCCCTTGAGAAAATAAAAAGAATTGTAATGAAAACTAAATGGAAAAGTGCAGTTCAAACTGTAAAGTTTTCCCCTGATTTGAGAACTTGTGTCAGGTCTGTGGCACAGCTGAAAAAATGATATTGTTTGTAGGTGTTTTTCTTGTTGTAAAGACCACTGCTTTCTTTTTCATGGGTGATTTGAAAATGGGGTGTTAAACATAAATGGAGCAGGGAGTGATGTGAAAAGAGCTTCTCATTTCAAATTGGTAGGAATGAAAAGGTTAGATGTGGTTTTTATACAAGAAACTCACAGTGACACCATGCATGAAAGTGACTGGAAGAAGGAGTGGCCTAGGGAAGTAATTCTGAGCCATAAATTAGCTAACAGTGGTGGTGTTGGTGTGCTTTTTTCAAAGAGTTGTAGTCCCTGTTCCTTTGAGGTAGAACAAATAATGTATGGTCATATTTTAAAAAGTCAAAAGTACAATATGAAGGTGTGAAAATGATTTTTGTAAATATTTATGCTTCAGTTTTAGGTGAGAGAACTAAACTTTTAAACATTTTATGTGATGTAATTCATAATTGTACTGATGTTTTTTGTTTCTGGGAGCGGCTTTTAATTGCACATAAAATGCCAAACTAGACAGGAATCATCTAGAACCTCGTCCCACTTCATCTGCCAAACTTAAGCGGTTAACTGAAATCTATGACCTAAAAGATGTTTGGAGAGGTTTTAACAGGAATGACAGGCAGTACACCTGGAGTCACTCCAAGGACAATTTGCTATCTTTGGCCAGACTTGATCGTTTTTATTGTTTTAAGCATAATTTTGCCATTTTTAAAACATGTCGAATAGTTCCTGTTGGATTTTTTGACCATTGTCTTGTCCAGTGCTCCTTTTACATTCAAAATGTTGAGGTACAGAGCGCATATTGGCATTTTAATACTGGCCTTTTACATGATAGATCTTTCAGAGAGGCTTTTTAATTTTTTATGGGCTTCACATAGAAAAAGCAAATCTACTTTTTCTTCAGTACAGCAATGGTGGGATATAGGAAAGAGCAAAATAAAACAATCATGTCAGCAGTATACTCGCAATGTCACCAAGCACATTACCAGGTCTCTTAAAGAGCTGGAGATTGAGGTAGTAGAATGACAGAGTTTAGTGGATTCTACAGGAAATCAAAGGCATATTGTAGCCCGTAAAGCTAAAAAGGCTGTCTTAGCCAACCTGTTGGGCACTACAGCACAGGGAGCTCTGGTCTGCTCACAGTTCATGAATGTGTCTCAAATGGATGCCCCATCACATTTATTTTTTTTTAGTTTGGAGTGGAACAATGGTCAGAGGAAGATCATTCTTTACGCTCCACATATGGAACCACGATACAGGAAACCCCTGAGATCTGCAGTGGGCAGCCACTGCTGCATGGTGGCTACCCCCTGCTTCTAGCTACACAGCTAGGATGGATTAATTGCAGAGCATAATTTCCCTACAGGGATCAATAGAGTATATCGAAATACTTTTTTTTTAAATCAAAATATTACACTCCTCTGGTCCACACTTGTCTGCTTTTCTGTCAAACCACATTATCTTCTTCCAGATGTTGGCAATTCCCTATTCAGTCAGTGCACACTGTTAATTCATTGGACAAAACATGACCATCAGAGAATTTTGGAGGAGGGTGTGTGTTTTCATTCAAACACACTGTTAGTTATGGTTTATTTGAGTAAGGACAAAAAAAACACATTAACATATTTGAACATTTGTCTGTGTCACATCACAGTATTTCTTCTTTTTTTCTTTTCTTTTTTTTTTTGCATTTTCCGTCTTTATTTGATGGTGAAAGTAGAGAGGCACAGGAGATGACACGCAGCAGAAGGGTAACGTTAAAGATAGGCACACTACCATAATTCACTGGGGCATCCCTGCATTACAGTATTTAGAGCTTCACTTATTTGCAATACCAGTCCCATGATGGGGTTTTCTATCCAACCTAACATTAAACACGAGTTAAATACGAGTCATAAAGACTAAACTGGTGAGTGTTTTCACTACAAAATTCTCGCCTGACTTAGACTCTGAGACAGTGACTAAATACCTAAAAGATAAACTCCACCACAATGTAACATGTCAAAAACTAGACACTGCTCAAAGTCAGTTCAGCTCCTTTAAAATATCCGCTGAGTGCAATGACGTGAGAGAAATGTATGAACCACAGCTTTGGCCAGAAGGGATTTTTGTGCGGTGTTTTTATGAGGCACGCAAACCCAGGGCTACTGCAGGGCCAGTGGATGTAAAAACACGTATTGCTGCAAGGAATATGCGTGCACTTGAGGCTGGGGCATCTGATGCGATATAGATATAGTTTATGATTCATGAGAGTTGTGTCATATAACTCGCGTGGCTTGAACCTGGGCCAGAGCGCAACCTATCGTTATAGACAAGCTCCTGGAGAACGCTGATATCTTGTGTCAAGCGTTCTCCAGATATAGTAACAAGAGACTTTATTAGCTAAACGATTTAGACAAAATTGATTCTGTTAATAATGAGTTCCATGGGGCAGGGGGGGGCAAAACAGACTTAAGCATGGGGATAGTGTGTGGCAGAATACCTGGGGGAGTGGCCATTCTCTGGCACAAGAAATATGATCCACTGATCAGTGTGATTAGATTAGAGGTGGGCTGGTGCATAGCAATCAAAGTTGTACATAATAAGAATGTCTTTATCATTTTGAATATTTACACTCCCTATGAATGTTACCAAAATGAGGATGAATACCTTAATAGGCTCACTTTTATTAGTGAATTTGTTAAAGAAAGTGCATATATGTGTATATGTGTTGTGGGAGACATGAATGCTGATATCTCAGATATCAATTCCTTATTTGGTCAACACTTAATCCAATTTTATCAAGATTACAAGTTGGTTCTTTCTAGTAAAGTGCTGCTGCCAGTAGATAGCTACACATATACCAGTGAAGCGTGGCATACAACATCCTGGCTGGATCACTGTATTTGTACAGCTGATGCTCATGAATGTTTGGAGAAAGTGGAGATCTTATATGGTCTGGCCACAACAGATCACATACCTGTGTGTATGATATTAATGTATGATATTATTATTAGTGTATGATATTATTATTATTAACCATCTGATGTATGCTGATAACTGAGTCATACTGTCTCCTTATAGTGCTGGCTTATAACAACTGCTCAGAGTCTGCTCAAGTTATGGTGTTCAGCATGACATTAAATTTAACTCTAAAAAGAGTGCTGTCATGATTGCCAAAACCAAGGAGGATCAAAAGCAAAATGTTCCTTCATTCTTCTTGGCAGACCGAGCACTAAATGTGGTGAACAAAGTAAGATATCTGGGTCCCATCATCAGGAATGATTTATGTGATGAGGATGATGTGCAGTGCCAGTGTTGCAAACTTGTATGCCCAAGCCAATATGCTGGCACGCAAATTTCCCATGTGTACAGATGATGTTAAAACTGCTCTTTTTAGGGCCTACTGTACTCCACTCTACACAGCCCACTTATGGTGCAATTATAGCAGAGCAAAAATGAAAAAGCTGCATGTAGCATATAATGATGTATTCAGAATCTTGCTCAAGCTTCCAAGATGGACAAGTGCAAGTCATATGTTTGTGAGCCTACACAACGTCACACAAGGTACCCCTCTTGTTTCTGGACACACTGGAACAAATGTCTGTATAGGTTTTAATCATTGTGGACTTGTGAATTGCTGTTTTTAGCTATATTTTCGTGTTGTTGTCCTGTGTTGTATTTCTTTGTTGTTTTTAATATGGACCTACCTATGTGTCTGAATAAAGTATGGGGTAATAGTGTTTCAGCCCTATTTGGGGTTAGCAATGGTGTCAGACAAGGGGGAATTCTGTCTCCAATCCTCTACAATTTATATATTGATGATTTGTCCAAGCAGTTGAAAGCCTGTAACACTGGGTGCATGATGGGTAATACCTTGGTGAACCATATTGTATCTGCAGATGACCTTGTCATTCTTAGTCCCTGTAACACTGGTCTCCAGCAGCTCCTTCATATATGTTCTGTGTATTGTGTGCAGCACGATATCAAATACAGTGCTAGTCAGAGTGTTGTCATGATCTGAAGAACCAAAGAGGTCAATCAGCTAAAATTCCCTGATTTTAAATTGTGTGATAATAATCTTGGGGTATGTAATAAGGTGAAATATCTTGGGCAATATATTACTGAACAAATGACAGACGATGATGATATTTATAGGCAATGCTACATGATATAGGCACAAGCAAACACTCTGTCACGCAAGTTTGGTATGCGTTCAGTTAGTGTGAAGATGTCTGTTCAGAGCATATTGTACAACACTCTATACTGTCCCCTGTGGTCAAACTACATATTGTACACCACTTTATACTGCACACCTGTGGTCAAACTACAAAAAAGCAAGCTTACAGAGGCTTCGAGTAGCTTATAATGATGCTATGAGAATGCTACTAGATGGTGCTGGTGCTACACCTAGATGGTGTAGTGCAAGTGAAATCTTTGTGGCTGCAGGAGTCAGTACCTTTCAGGCTCTTCTAAGAAATCTCATGCACAAATTTATTTGCCGGCTCAATGACTCGGATAATGTAATCATCAACAGTTTAACTAATATAAGATTCAGTGCCACATGCTACCAATCCCAGCAGTGGGACCACTGGTATAGCTGCCTTCTTATCAGACACTGATTTGTTCCATTTGTGTTATTTTATTGTGTTTACTCTTTGTGTTGTCTGGGGTTTGTCTTTTACCTATTTGCCTTTGTCTGTTATGGACCCTGAGTCTGCAATAGTTTTGAATTGAATTGAATTGAATTGAATTGAAAAAAAAGTACATAACACATAAAATATAACACCCCCCCCTTTTTCTCCCTAATTGTATCTGGCCAATTGCCCCACTCTTCCGAGCCTGCTCCACCCTCTGCCGATCCAGGGAGGGCTGCAGACTACCACATGCCTCCTCCGATACATGTGGAGTCACCAACCGCTTCTTTTCACCTGACAGTGAGGAGTTTCACCAGGGGGACGTAGCGTATGGGAGGATCACGCTATTCCCCCCCAGTTCCTCCTCCCCCCCGAAGAGACGTCCTGACCGACCAGCGGAGTCGCTATTGCAGTGACCAGGACACATCCCCACATCCGGCTTCCCACCCGCAGACACGGCCAATTGTGCGTAGGGACGCCCGACCAAGCCGAAGGTAACACGGGGATTCGAACCTGCAATCCCCATGTTGGTAGGTAACGGAATAGACCACCACACCAGCTGGAGCCCTAAAATACAACAATTTGATATGAAATGAAAGGGGAAAAAATCGAAACACATTTAAAACAATGAAACATTGCAATCGTGGATGGGCCTACAGTGACATTTCATTTTCATTCGTGATCACACTTTTGTTGTTGTCGTAACAATGAACACCGTGACAGCTATCGGTGAAGCCAAGCCAGCGGAAGGGAACGTTGCATGTCCTCTCTCAACGTGTGAGTTGGAAGTTCGTGTCGGGTGGCAAGCCATGGAATAAAAGGGATTGTTTCTACCCAATGTAACAGGTCACTCGAGGTGCAGAGACTCAGAAGGTCAGAAGGACTACACAGCCTAAAACACTCTGTAGACCAGCCAAAGGACCTTCTGTCCAAGACTAGTTTTAGATGCCTGTTAGCCTCATTGCACTGTGGTGATAATGTTCCAGAGGTATACTTTCCAGAGTTACTAGGTGCTTTCACAATCTTTTCTGCCTGTTCTTGTTTTAGCTGTGCATGCAATCACAGTTTTGGGGTCAGGCAAGATTCTGTGTTCCAATCGCTGAACATTTGTATGTTTTATGCTTTATGCTTCAATGCTTTTTTTTTTTTGGCAGCTTAAGCTTTACTATTTATTTCTTGGTCTAATCCTCTCCCACTCTTTATGTCTTGCTCCTCTCTTTCCTTCCCTCCCTCCCTCCCTCCCTCCCTCAAGCAACAGCAATAGTGGCCAGCAGGGCGGCAGTAGAAAGCAGTTGTCCCCTGGGCCAGTTCCCTTGTGGGAACATCAGTGTGTGTCTCCCTCAAGCACTGCAGTGTAATGGACACAAAGACTGCCACAACGGAGCTGACGAGCGACACTGCGGTGAGTGTGTGTGTGTGTGTGTGCACACACAAATGTTCAAATCTGTAAATACTCATGTATGATGAGAGTGAATGTGTCAGTATAGTGATTTGAAAAGTGGTAAAAAAAGAAAAAAACAAAGGGCACAACTGCCATTTTTTGTGCCAAGTTTACCGTGGTTTTACCAAAACTGGTTATCATTCACAGAGACATGCAGATCACCTCCTTCATAATGGGAGGTTATTCCAATCACATTATCCTCTGGGAGAGATTATTCGCATCACAAAATTCACTGAGAGGGTTTATTCAGATCATATAGCTTATCTACATATTCTGGTTGTGACTGCTGAATCCATGAATAAATTTGTGGTAAATAAGTAAATAACTGTTTAAATGTGCGTCTGAAACCATCATGGCTGCCACCAGCACCAGTTTCACTGGCCTGTTTCACTTGGAAAAACTGACAACGTGAGGCAGCAGTTTCTCACTGATGTTTTAAATTAATTCGGCAGCTTGAGAAACATATCACAGTATCTTCCGGCCTTATTGCTTTATTTAGCAATCATCCTGCTCTTTGCTTATTATGAATGATGTCCTTTGCCCGTTCTGATAGTGTTTTCTATGATTTAGACTAAATCAGTCAAACGTTTCAACTTTTTTCACTAGGTGGGTACAGCATGTACATCACTGTTAGTTTGACCATTTAGTGCTGGTGCAAACGTGCATGCAGCAACTAAATTTGTACTGACTCCAGGAGCCTTGGATGTTGTGCCTATCATATTACTTCAAAAAGCCATTAGAGTAATTGGACCATCTCTGCTTGCTTTTGTGGACCAGTCCCTCTCGTCAGGCTATGTTCCTGAATCCTTTAAAGTGGCCACAGTTCAAACCCTCCCAAAGAAACTGCACTTAGATCCTTGCACACCAACAAACTATAGACCTATTTCTAAGATACCTGTTGGATCTGAAATTTTAGAAAAATTGGTCTGCAAGCATCTTCTGGGACTGGTTGCAGAAAATGACAGGCTTTCTTCAGAAACACAGTACCGAGACAGCTCTGCTAAGGGTCATGAATGATATTCTCACACAGCTTTACCATGGTGAAATTGCCATTTTAGTTCTTCTAGATTTGTCTGTGGCCTTTGACACTATTTATCATGCCATTTTAATTGATCAGCTAGGAAAATTGGTTGAGATTTCTGGTTTTGTACTAAACTGGTTTTTCTCTTATTTTTCTAACCGGAAGTTGTTTTGTATTCACTGATGACAAGGTCAAAAGGACCTCTGCTCCTTTGACTTGTGGGGTGCCTAAGGAATCAATTCTTGGACCCATGTTATTTTCATTATATGCTCCCCTTAGGACACTTGATCCATCAACTTGGTTGTGTATTTTGTCATTGCTATGCTGATGATACACAACTCTACTTATCCATTAGACCTCTCAAATTTAAGTACTCTGCACAAGTGTCTGGCTGGGGTTAGTAGCCGGAGGTCACAAAATGTTTCTTAATTAAGTCACAGTAAAACTGAAGTTCTGGTTTTCTCCCAAGATCACATCTCTTCTAATGTCTTCCAACACCTTGGTTCATTGGCCAGTAATATAAAGTCTTTTTCCAAAAACGTAGAAGTCATTTTTCACTATCAGCTGAAATTTGATAAACACATCAAGACATTATTCAGTTCTGCTACTTTCACCTGAGGAATATTGCAAAAAAATTGCCCACTGTTATCTTTCCCACAGTTGGAGATGATTATCCATGCTTCTGTTTCCTCCTGCTTACACTGCTGTAATGCCCTTTTATTAAGCTGTTGTTACCCGGTTTACAGTTAGTCCAAAACTCTAGCAAGACTGCTCAACTAAGGCCTCATATCGTTCTCACGTCACCCCAATTCTGATGTCACAACAGTGGCTTCCAATTAAATTTAGGATTCAATTCAAGATCCTCCTCCTCATCTACAAGGCTTTAAATAATCTTGCTCCAGAGTATATTAGTGAACTACCTGTGTCGTATACCTCTGCTAGGCCCCTAAGGTCTTCTGGACAAGGCCTGCTAGTTGTACCTCGTTCAAGGCTGAAAACCCGAGGGGACCGTGTGTTCATGTAGCGTTAGACATTTCTCTGTCTTAATGTGGTTCATTCCCGGGAGAAAAATGACACACCGGCATCGTCTCTTTTGGTCTGGGAACTCACACCGACCGTTTATTTTCTGCGCATGCTCACAAAAGCATCCTAACATGTACGCGCATAATAATGACATCACTGTGCATAACATATGCTATTTAACATGACTTTGCTCCTGCACATATTATCAAATGTGCTTAACAGTTCACTGTCCTGGTTCCCAGGCTGTGGAACAGTCTCCCCCTGGGAGTCAGGTCAGCAAAACCTCTTGGAGGGTTTTAAGTCACAGCTGAAGACCTGTCTTTTTTCGTGCTTGATTCATGTACACTGTTTTGATTTGTGATACCTCTAACTGTTGTATTGTGCTGTTGTAATGACCTGCTGTAATGTTTGTGTTGTACTCATCTTTGTTCTTTTAGCCTTTTATCCCTTTTGTAAAGCACTTTGTAACCTAGGATTTGAAAGGTGCTATATAAATAAAATTTTATTTACTTACTTTCATCCATCCATCCATCCATACATACATACATACATACATCCACCCACCCATCCATCATCCATACCAGTTTTATTTTTTTCTCTTTTATTCTATAGAAAAAAACATTCAAAATACAACACACATATACCAAACCAATAGGGGAATAGAACATTTCACAAACCCATCGAACTCTACAGAATCAAAGAGGACAAGAATCAAAAACTACAACACAGGAAGACAAGATAGGAAATAGTGAGGTAACCTGTACATGCTTCCTCTCCCACACCACACACACCACATTCTGTCTTCACATTCACATCAAACTTACTGATTATTACATTATTGAACACCCTGTTGTGTCGTAATAAAAAGTCAAAATTCTCACATTCAACACTGTTCCACATCACTTTCAGATTCCTTCATATCCTCCCTACATCCATCTCATTCATCACCCTCTCCTACACCTTCTCCACAGCCGGCTTCTCACTTCCTCCCCTCTTAAACATCTGTACATCGCTCTCGTTTTCACACTCATCTGACTCTCTCTCCTCTCTGCTTCTCCCACACACATTTCTATCTCCTCTTCGTCATCCAACACAGCCTCTCTCAGTCATACTGACCCATTCTCTCGGCATCCCCCCCTTGATCTTTCCAAATATCCTCTCCGCCGTCCCCAACCACATTCCATCACCCCTTCCCCTCACTTTAGGGTCATGATGATGGAGTCTTTCCCAACAGATGTTGGGCGTAAGGCAGGCAGACACCCCACACAGGTCGCCAGTCCATCATAGGACCCACACACACACACACTCACTTCTAGTTTCATTCAGTTCCTATTAGCTATTATACATTATGATTTTTCATGTCATTCGTTTCAGCTAATATTAAATGAGGCATTATAGTCAAATCGTGCTTTTAAAAAAAAGTATTCGCACATTCTGGCGATATAAGCAAGTCAAACAGACTTTAAGGTAGTTCTGTCTGGAAGGTGGCTGAAATGACAACAGAAGATTTGCTGGATTATCATGGTGTAAAAAAATCTCAGCAGTGATTTGTGAAAAGATGGAATCTAATTGTAAGATAATAGTAGTTATGACAATAAACAATTGTGCTCTATCACAGAACTAATTATAGAGCTAATGACAGGTGATGAAGGTGAATTGCCACATCCAAAGGGGCAAAGATCCCAGATCTCATAATAAGACTTTCTGTATTTCCAAACTTCTTTGTTATTTTTGTAAGTTATAACACTCATGATATGGAAGTGATTATTTTCTGGTGAACCAAATGTCAGCTCACACAGTCTCTGTGCCCACTTAACCCAACTCAGCGTCAGGGTTGGAGCCTTTCTCAACAGTCGTGAGCTCATGGCAACACGGGAGGGAACACACATACACACTGAACAGAAAGCCTTGCATCCAACCCAGAAACCCCCGCTGTGGGGCAACAGTGCAAACAGCTAAGTCACCATGCCGCACATGAAATATCAATTTGAAGTTGTAATGCTTCATGTAAGGTCCAAGTAAAGCAGCTCTTACTAAATGCTCATTATGTACATTAGTGGCGCTATCCTAGCTCTTCCCTGTGCAGCGTGTCACACTGTGACAGCTTAATTTGAATGAAGATTTTGTGAAACTCCTCGATGTCTTTTTAGGGTTTCAGTGAATACTTTTCTTACACAAGCTCATGATTTTATTCAGTTACACAGCTGTTAAAATATGTTTCTTTTCTTTGACCTTGTATTTGGGACGCACGATGATGTCTTCGTATCATTGGCATCGGCCGATAAAGGCTTTAAAAAGAAATATCGGCATTGGCCCGAAATGGACATTTCCGCCGATATGGCAGGCCAATAAGATGATGCTTCAATTACGCACAAGCGACACAAACCCCATTGTGAGGGTGCGCATATTGCGCGTGTCAAATCATCGTATCTCTCGCGTTGAGCGTGAATGAGGGTGCAACAAGTGTGTCTGCGGTGTGCAGCGTTCGGGTTTTATAGAAAAGTTATATTTGCAATGACTGCTTTTTTTTCTCTTGTATTCTATAGAAAAAACATTCAAAATACAACACACATGTACCAAACTGATAGGGAAATAAAACATTTCACAAACCCGTCGAACTCTACAGAATCACAGAGGACAAGAGTCAAAAACGACAACACAGGAAGACAAGACAGAACATAGTGAAATAACCTGTAGGCCTTGGCATGGCTTCCAGCCTACAGACCCCCCCCCCCCCACACACACCAAATCAAAGAAATCAAACAAAAAATACACATATACCACACACAGTATACTGTTTAACCAAAATCCAACATCACCCTCCCCCCTTCCCCAATCACAACAAAAGTGCTCCCCTCCACAAATCCACCAACACGCTGTTCGTCTCAACCACACAACATATTAACATCTCTTTCATTAAACCGCTAAACATATTCCACACCTCAACTTTCCTCTTTTCCTAATGGGCTGTACTCCTCAGCTTGACAGCAGACCTCGCATGGCTTAAAACATAATTTAATAAATTAACATCACATCCGTTCACTTTGCCAGTCACCCCAAACAACCACAGTTCTCTCCATTCCTCTCTGTCAACAAACCCACCTCCCAAACATCTACTTATTAAGTCCTTCATTCTCAACATGTGTCCCTCCAGCTCACAACCTTCAACACACTCATGCACACATGCTTCCTCTCCCACACCGGTTGTGGGAGGAGGAGCCAAATTGCATCCCTTCAACACTACAAATATAATTGCCCATCTTAAGAGCCGTCATCCTGACCATTACAACAAATTTGTAAACAACAAAGAGAAACAGGCACCAGCGAAAAATAGATACATGATGTTCTCTGCAATTACGTGGAAAAATCTATCTATCTATCTATCTATCTATCTGTGTGTGTGTGTGTGTGTGTGTGTGTATCAGCATTGGCAATTGGCCAAAATGAGTTACAAAATATTGGCATATCAGATATTGACAAAAATCCAATATCATGGCTCCTTACTTTGTATGCATGTCTCAGATAGCTGTCAGCTGAGTGGACCAGCAATGTTCTGATCTTTGCTCTCCTACAGTTGGCCACATTTTACTTTTTTATTTTTGTTGGAATTTTCCCCCTTTTTCTCCCCCATTGTGTCCGGCCAATTGCCCCACTCTTCCGAGCCGTCTCAGTCTCTGCTCCACCCTCTGCCGATCCGGGGAGGGCTGCAGACTACCACATGCCTCCTCCAATACATGTGGAGTCACCAGCCGCTTCTTTTCACCTGACAGCGAGGAGTTGCACCAGGGGGAAGTAGCGTGTGGGAGGATCACGCTATTCCCCCCCAGTCCCCCCCCCGAACAGGTGCCCGGACCAACCAGAGGAGGTGCTGGTGCAAGGCCACATTTTACTTGTGAATGAAGTATGACTTGTGCCTGTCCAAATCTTGCCTTGGTTGAAAAGTATATCCGTCCTTATCAAGGAACAAAAGTATTAATTCTAACAATGTGACATGTGTGTAGTGCATGGACTAACCTATATGTTGTTTAGATATGAGCAGTTTTAACCCAGAGAAAGACTGATATGCTTATGATGACAGGTGGAGGGTTTTAAGTGGACTTAAAAGAGACTATCATTTCTTACACTTGCCACATTTCAACACTCAAAACTGGTCTGTTTGCCAGTGGACTTGAAAGCTACCAACGGAGTAGTTTCCCAAATAAATTTTATCTGGCGGCATTTCATCCACCATTCTACAAATAAATCTTTTTTCCCCCTTTTTTTTGGCTTTGCAGGAGACAACACTGGATGGGCAGACTTATTTGGTCGAACACTTCAGACGGCCAACCCTGTGGACCGCTCCTTCTTAGACGGGTGTTGTAAGTGTGTGTTTGTTTGTGTGTTTGAGTGTACACATGTTTATTAATAAGGCCTACCACTGAATACGTGATGACTGGTTATCAGTGCCTTATGAGAGACGTGCCACCGTGTTGGACAGCAAAAGAGAAGAAAAAGAGCAAAGATGAAAGATGTCGGATCTATTCTGAGGCTGGAGCAGAGCTGACAGAGACACAAATGCAAGGCTGATTGGCAATTTGCTCAAGTGCAAGGTTACTTCTTCCCACCTGCATCGGTTTTGGTAATTTCAAGGCCTGAAAGAAGCCCACCTACTCTTAAATTGGGGCTGTGGTGCTGCTGGGGGTGTGTTAATACAGATCTGCTGGTGCAGTGCAATTTTGTCGACCAATTTGGCTCGCAATTATGCTTACTGCTCTACCATATCAAGCCACGTCTAGGCACAGACACGATTATATTGCCCTATTTTTATGCAACAGACACAGTGAGGACGGAGGGGAATCTGGCCAAATGTGTTATGATGAATGTTAGCCCATGCATTTCACATCACTGAAATAAATCATTGATGCCACTTGAAGTTCTGTCCGTGTGTGTGTGTGTGTGTGTGTGTGTGTGTGTGTGTGTGTGTGTGTGTGTGTGTAGACTTACAGGAGTATCCAGAGATGTGTGACTGCATACAGACAGAGGTGGAGTGTGTGGAAGTTAGCCTGCAGGATGTGCCTCAACTCTCTCCTAATGTTACTTGGCTGTAAGTTGCCACCTTCCTCTCCCTGTGGATGTATATATACTATGTGTTTGTGTGTGTGTGTGTGTGTGCGTATGCGTGCATGCATGTATGTGCATGTTTTGATGAAGACAGCCATTGTGTTTCACAGAAGGTACTGAGTATTGGGCTCCATTGGTTGGGTGTAATAAAAGATACTTATACCAGCACACATTTGTCTTCAAGAAACCTTCATGCTGTCCTCTAATTATCTGCTATTTGTCTTTGAATAGATGTAGCGAGAGATGGTTTAATTAACTTGGATAGAGATTGATATGGGGCGGCATGGTGGCGCAGTGGTTAGTGCGGTTGCCTCACAGCAAGAAGGTCCTGGGTTCAAGCCCCGGGGTAGTCCAACCTTGGGGGTTGTCCTGGTTCGTCCTCTATGTGGAGTTTGCATGTTGTCTGCGTGGGTTTTCTCTGGGTGCTCTGGTTTCCTCCCACAGTCCAAAGACATGTAGATCAGGTGAATTGGCCATACCAAATTGTCCCTAGGTATGAATGTGTGTGTGTGTATGTCGGCCCTGCATGATGCCCTGGCGGCCTGTCATGATCCAAGCCTTTCCTTCGGTAAGCACATTAAAGAAATCCCCAAGACTGCCTTTTTTTCATTTACGTAACATAGCCCAAATTTGGTCTTTCCCATCGTGGCTGACACAGAGACTCTAATAGATGCATTTGTTTCATCCAGACTTGACTACTGTAATGTTCTGTTTTCAGTTCTCCCACATGCTAGTACTGAAAGACTTCAGATGGTTCAGAATGCTGCAGCTAGACTCCTAACTAAAACTAGAACATTTGACCATATCAAACCAATTCTTGCCACCTGTCATTGGCTTCCTATCCGTGTTCCTATCCATTTTATCCATGTTCCATGACTTATAAAATCCTAAATGGGCTTGCCCCATCTTACCTGTCTGATCTCCTTAAACTGTACATTCCATCTCGAGCGCTTCTCTCTCAAAATACAGGGCTCCTGTGTGTACGCGAAGTTAAAAAGAAGTCAGCTGGTAGCAGGGCCTTTTCCTACCGGGCCCCATTCTTGTGGAATAACCTGCCTGCTGCCGTTAGACAATCAGTCTGTTGAGTCCTTTAAATCCAAACTTAAAACTCATCTTTTTGTCTTAACCTACAATTGCCTTTAAATTTAGTACTAGTAATTTGAATACAGTTGCCTTTAAATTTAGTACTGTACTGCATGGCAGGTCAGTTTCTGTCTCAGTGAATTTACCAAGCACTGTTCTGCCAATGAGATTATAAAGTTTAGATTATGACTATCGCAAACTGTTTCCTCACATATCTTTTCTCTCTTTGAATGATAGCTTCTCCTTTCTCTTCTTCTGTATGTGAATGGTGTCATGTGAGTCTCCCTTGTGTACACATGCAGTCTGTCCTCCTCCCAGGTCTCCGTGGTGATGGTCATTGCCACCTGGACACTGCTTCGCATCCTCCTTATCACATTTTTTTTTATCCATTATCCAAATCCATTATCCACACCGCTTATCCTACTCAGGGTCACGGGGATGCTGGAGCCTATCCCAGCAGTCATTGGGCAGCAGGTGGGGAGACACCCTGGACAGGCCGCCAGTTCATCACAGGGCCCACACACACACGCACACACCTAGGGACAATTTTATATACACTACCGTTCAAAAGTTTGGGATCACATTGAAATGTCCATATTTTTGAAGGAAAAGCACTGTACTTTTCAATGAAGATAACTTTAAACTAGTCTTAACTTTAAAGAAATACACTCTATACATTGCTAATGTGGTAAATGACTATTCTAGCTGCAAATGTCTGGTTTTTGGTGCAATATCTACATAGGTGTATAGAGGCCCATTTCAAGCAACTATCACTCCAGTGTTCTAATGGTACAATGTGTTTGCTCATTGGCTCAGAAGGCTAATTGATGATTAGAAAACCCTTGTGCAATCATGTTCACACATCTGAAAACAGTTTAGCTCGTTACAGAAGCTACAAAACTGACCTTCCTTTGAGCAGATTGAGTTTCTGGAGCATCACATTTGTGGGGTCAATTAAACGCTCAAAATGGCCAGAAAAAGAGAACTTTCATCTGAAACTCGACAGTCTATTCTTGTTCTTAGAAATGAAGGCTATTCCATGTGAGAAATTGCTAAGAAATTGAAGATTTCCTACACCGGTGTGTACTACTCCCTTCAGAGGACAGCACAAACAGGCTCTAACCAGAGTAGAAAAAGAAGTGGGAGGCCGCGTTGCACAACTGAGCAAGAAGATAAGTACATTAGAGTCTCTAGTTTGAGAAACAGACGCCTCACAGGTCCCCAACTGGCATCTTCATTAAATAGTACCCGCAAAACACCAGTGTCAACATCTACAGTGAAGAGGCGGCTGCGGGATTCTGGGCTTCAGGGCAGAGTGGCAAAGAAAAAGCCATATCTGAGACTGACCAATAAAAGAAAAAGATTAAGATGGGCAAAAGAACACAGACATTGGACAGAGGAAGACTGGAAAAAAGTGTTGTGGACGGATGAATCCAAGTTTGAGGTGTTTGGATCACAAAGAAGAACGTTTGTGAGACGCAGAACAAATGAAAAGATGCTGGAAGAATGCCTGACGCCATCTGTTAAGCATGGTGGAGGTAATGTGATGGTCTGGGGTTGCTTTGGTGCTGGTAAGGTGGGAGATTTGTACAGGGTAAAAGGGATTCTGAATAAGGAAGGCTATCACTCCATTTTGCAACGCCATGCCATACCCAGTGGACAGCGCTTGATTGGAGCCAATTTCATCCTACAACAGGACAATGACCCTAAACACACCTCCAAATTGTGCAAGAACTATTTAGAGCAGAAGCAGGCAGCTGGTATTCTATCGGTAATGGAGTGGCCAGCGCAGTCACCAGATCTGAACCCCATTGAGCTGTTGTGGGAGCAGCTTGACCGTATGGTACGCAAGAAGTGCCCATCCAACCAATCCAACTTGTGGGAGCTGCTTCTGGAAGCGTGGGGTGCAATTTCTCCAGATTACCTCAACAAATTAACAGCTAGAATGCCAAAGGTCTGCAATGCTGTAATTGCTGCAAATGGAGGATTCTTTGACGAAAGCAAAGTTTGATGTAAAAAAAATCTTATTTCAAATACAAATCATTTCTAACCTTGTCAATGTCTTGACTCTATTTTCTATTCATTTCACAACATATGGTGGTGAATAAGTGTGACTTTTCATGGAAAACACAAAATTGTTTGGGTGATCCCAAACTTTTGAACGGTAGTGTATATATATACATATATATATATATATATACATGTGTGTGTGTGACAAATATTACTGGGACCACTACAGAGAAATTGCAGATGAACATTTAATATTCAGGAATTCATATTATAGACACTACCACTGACCGTCCCTGTAACAAATTGGCCACAGTTTCAAACATTGACCATACAGGGTCCAGCCATATACTATGTTTTGATCTAGTCTTTTTAATTCACTGTTAGTAAAAGCATTGCCTTATGTCACAGAGCCATGACTCTTGGGCGTAGCCCTCCAGAGAAAATTAGATGTGAAATGAAATATGTTGATTCAATTATTTCATAGGCATGACTCTTTATTTTCCTTTCTATGTGTTGTTTGTTTTGTCTCTTGTAAAGCACCCTATAGCTTTTCATTTGCCCGCGTAGGATAGAAACACTATTTATGACTGATGGATTCTGGGAAAACCTTCTGTATCTGAATGCTGATTTGCAAGATTTTAGAGCCTTGCCTCAGTACTGGCGTTACCTTTTGTATTTATGTCTGGCAGATCGCATTTTACAGTTGACATATTATGACACTTCGACAGCTTTTGTCTTCCTGCTGGCAATCTGGTGTACTTTATTTGTGCTTGTCTAGTGAAATTTGTTCTGAGATTTTTTTTTTGTTTCATG
This sequence comes from Lampris incognitus, assembly GCF_029633865.1. Classification (NCBI taxonomy): domain Eukaryota; kingdom Metazoa; phylum Chordata; class Actinopteri; order Lampriformes; family Lampridae; genus Lampris; species Lampris incognitus. Next base: position 44,867,373 of record NC_079218.1, read on the forward strand.
ACCCACCACCTCACTTATCTTTTTGTCTGCCATGAAAGCCAGTCATTTTCTTGTGTGTCTACACGTTTGTTTGAATGTGTTTGAATATATGGGACAGTCTTCATTGATTTCTCCTTTAAGAAGCCTGGAGACAGATTTCAGATTGAGATACTGCCTCCATCCACGATTATACATCGATTCCAAGCACTTTGAGTGGCGGTTGCAGCTAGAAAAGCACTATAAAAATGCAATTTGATTGATTGATTTGATGTGTGTGTGCATGTGCATGTGTGTTTGTGTGTGGGTTAAGCGTGCAATTTTTTTTATATATATAAAATCCAGATCCAAGCTGGATCTGGGAAGATGTTAACATTTAGCTTTTATGAACCCCGTTGGGTATGCAATTGTATTTGCACGTGCGTGTGTGTGTTTATGAGTACAAGTGTTTGTATACCGATGATAGCCTTTTCAGAGCCAGGGACACCAGAGGTTTTGACATTTAAACCTTTTATTGTTGCTACTGTGTTAAACAGTGCTAGCAATGACTATCTAGCATAGTGATAACAGGATGTACTTCTGGAGCCCATAAATCACCATTGATAAAATACACTCGATAATACAGTACAATCGAAATGCTGTTCTTGTCTTTGTCTTCATGGATTGTCTGAACTCTGTCTCGCTCTCTCTTTCTCTCTCTATCCATTTATCTCTTCTGGTCTATTTTGCCTGTCATTTGCTAAGTGTATATGTGAACTCAGACTGTCTGTAGCAGAGACACATGGTTAGTTTCAGTAACACTGGGTTTTCACTGTTTCTGTTACAGTTCCCTGAGGAGCAATAAGATTCAACTGTTGTCCGACAACGTCTTCTCAAAATATTCTGCCCTCGAGAGACTGTAAGTAATACACAATATAATGCTGCGCTCACTATCCTTAGAGTAAGATCCACACGGCTCAAACTCCCGTAACGTATGGAGCTATTTTGAGCCAGCCACCCATTTTCAGTTCTGTTTTTTTATACATCTTTTTTTTTTTCTAAATGTTGTGAAAAGAATATTGTCCAGGAAGATGTGTGGATGTTCACCACGTCTCAAGTATTGGCCATGACACCCTAGGTCCACATAACCAAGGACATAGTGGTACGGATTTCACAACAGTGAATGAATAAGCCTGCAAGTGTATGGTTTTGCTCAGCACTTTCTCTGTTCTGACAATTGGCTTTGACCCTGCAACCTTGGGCCAAATCACAATTCCAAATCCATTTTTTATTCTGTTCCAGCTCCCTTCATTGCCAGATAGTACGTGGGGTTTGCCACTTGGGAAACTCTGAGAAAGATTAGGCAACCCTTGGGATGTACCTGGGCATCCATGCAGTTTCTTCTGCTAATACTGACAGTTTATCCAATACCTTTAACTGGCATCTGCATTCCCTTGGTGAGATAACCCCTACCCATTTGATACACTAGAGATGCTAACATAAGACACAAATCATTATTTGCCAATATTCTTTGTCGAGTTTAAACTTAAGCAGTTATGGAAAGTTGACCAGCCTGGTATTTCTTATTGGCCTCTGGGGGCCATATTTACTGAGCTATTTTTCTTGTGCTTTTGATTGGTTATCTAATCAATTCAGAAGTTATGCTAACTCATGCCCACTCCAAGGAAAGGACTCCCACTTTGCCTAACAGGAGTGATCAGTGATGATACCGGCTTGACTCGACTGGACTCGCAGAGTGTCATTTTCCATTACCATAACAGTAGCCCCATAGTGTAGCTGGTCTGCATTGATTTTGGTACCCGCTCCAGTTTTTTTGGAACCTCGACAAAGGTGGTACCAGAAAAGTGGTAACAGTTACCAAAATGCTGGTACTTTCCAGTAATGGAAAACGAAAAAAGTCGAGTTGAGCCGGTACCATGTGGTGGAAAAGGGGCATAAATGAGTATATGAATACATATTTCAGACATCTGATTAGGATGCCTCCTGGGCGCCTTCCTTTGGAGGTTTTCCGGGCACGTTCAACTGGGAGAAGACCCCGGGGTAGACCTAAAACTCGCTGAATGCATGAATATGAGTTCACGAAAATAAATATATGTATACATATATACATATATACATATACAGTGGATAGAAAATGAATGCACCCCCCTTTAAAGTTTTATATTTTGTTGTATCGGGGTCTATAAATTTCATGGATATAAATGGGACCTGTTGTTCCCTGATCCGAAATACACAAGATACCATATGAATGCATTGAAATCATTTTAATTTGGAAACTAAGAGAGTGCACTCAGTAGAGTGCAGATCCCCGCCAAGCATATGTCCCCTTCTCTGGAGCTTGGACTTGGTGACAAACCACCCCTTTTTTCGCCTTCCGGGAGAAGGGAAAATACGGAGGCACTGCCTGCATATCTCCTCTTCTCCCATGCTTGGACTTAGGCGACAAACCAGCTGAGGATTTAGCACTCAATTGTAAAACAGGTTTTTCAAAGGTTTTGAATCACCGCAACGACGGGAGGTCCTTGATCATACAGTCATAACTGCACAAAAATTATTCAGCTGACAGGCCCAGTAGTATGGAAGATCAGCTGGATGCAGAAATATGCAGAAATATGTGTCACTAGAAACTGAATTTGAAAAAACTGAAGTTGAATCACACAATTTGAACTTGTATTAACTTGAATAATTGCATTGAAAAACTGAATCTGAATGACCATTTGAAATTGAATCCATTAGTTTGGAACTCTATTCCAAACTATATTCAGTTCTCACTGTTCAAATTCAGTTCTCATAATTCAGATTCAGTTCTTGAAATTCAATTTCAGTTTACCAAGATACAGATCCGGTTGCTGAGGAGGAGCAATCGAGTGCAGATTCACAGAACTCCTTTTCACGTAGCCTTCTGGAACGACTACTTTCTCTCAAAAATGTGAACGACCAATGAGAGCTTGACATCTCGAAAGGTTAAAGTGTTTTCTCTATTCTATGTGTGTGTGTGTGTGTGTGTGTGTGTGTGTGTGTGTGTGTGTGTGTGTGCGTGTGTGTGGTCAACAAAACAGCTTCTTTTTCCGAGGTCGGCACTGTATCACATGTTGTCATTACAGTTTGTCTTTAACTGAGTCCACATTGTGGTTAAGTTGTTTACTTTCACTACATGTGCTTTCCAGCCAAAACACTGTTGTTGTTGTTTCTGCACTGTTGTAGACCAGTTTCTGTAATGGTGATTAGCAGTAAATGTGAAGGCTGTTTTTTTTGAGGGGGTGGGGGGGTTTCCTCCTTTTTCTCGCTGATTGTATCTGGCCAATTACCCCACTTTTCTGAGCCGTCCCGGTCGCTGTTCCACCCCCTCTGCCGATCCGGGGAGGGCTGCGGACTACCACATGCCTCCTCCGATACATGTGGAGTCGCCAGCCGCTTCTTTTCATCTGACAGTGAGGAGTTTGCCAGGCAGACGAAGATGGGATGGGAGGATCATGTTATCCCACCCAGTCACCCCCCCCCCCGCTTTGTGTGTTCACATTATTGCAATCAAGTGATATAACTTTTTCAGATATAGAAACTACATAATCTTATACACACTTTAGTCTGCTTTCAAGCCATAATTTGCCACACCGCCTTTCTTAGCACACAGTGGTCTGGAGTAGATCATGAAATTAGCACCCCTATGTACCAAATCTAGAACCGATTTTGAATCGGGAATCCTTTTGAATCGAAAAACGATTTTGAATCGAATCGTGACCCCAAGAACCAAAATCGAGTCGTGAGATTCCAAAAGATTCCCACCCCTGTGGAATATGCTAGTAAAAGTTGGGTAGCTGCACCAGTTTCAACTGAGCCACAAAGCAAACGCCAAAAGGGGCGTTATTTGGCTTAGATGCAGAGATTAATATTTTGCAAAAACTGTTTACCACCAAAACAACGTGTTAACTATTGAGTGGTGGGTAATTCATAGCTGATGGACTCAAACACCTCACAGTCATTAAGTCTCATTGATTTCACTCTATACTGGAGTGTCCTGCGGGGAGTTAATAAATGATCCATCAGCCAAAGGGTGGCGAAAAATGAAGCATCAAATTGACATGGCTGAAATAGGAAAAATAATCAACAATTTTGAAGAGGAACCTTGAGATCTAAACTTCTTTAAAAGGACAAGGTGAGCGCTAAGGAGGGCTTGTATGATGGCCTTCAAAATACAGAGGGAGGAAGACTTGTTTGTACGAGAGTCCTTCCAGGTGAAGCGAGAGACAGAGAATGATTTTTTTTTTTTGCGCCAGTTTGCTATTTTAATAGATTTGTGCTTCTACAAATTTGTGCTTGTAGTATGAGGTTCAATATCTTTCTGAGGTTAGCAAGATTTTTTTCATCTAAATTTGGGAAGAAAAAAATGAATGCATGTCTCAATACAATGTATGTAATACTGAAACATCTCAATAAGGTAGTTCATCTTTTTTCATCACACTGTACATATGAAACAAACCTCAGCACAATGTCCATCATCCAGATGTTTTGTTGCCAGAAAGTGTTTGAGCTTAACCCATTTGTTAACTTGATATTGTGCTGAGGGCCACACAAACAAGTAAAAAAAAACAAAACACTTGGAGCACCAGTAGGCTGAAGAGACTCAAGATGATGTTGTGTAGACTGAGTAGGCTCAGCGAACACCTGCACAGAACCATGCCAGTGGAGATTCTGGAGGATAGGGGTGATGTGGTCACGGGGGCGGGAGTGGGTGAGCAGGCAGACAGCAGAGTTCTGAATGTACTAGAGTTTGAGTAGGACTTTGGATGACAAGCCATAAAGAATGCTGTTGTAGTCAGTTCCAGGTGTGGTGGAAGGCATGGATCACGGTTTCAGCATCAAAAAAGGAGAGTGACGGGTGGAGACAAGCTATGTTGTTTAGGCGGAAAAAGGCACTTCTGGTGATGTGACTGATGTCCATGGTGATTGCCAGGTGGTCAGAGATATTGAGGTAGAGTTTGGAAAGTTGATGTATTGTGAGACCAGTGGAGCAAACCAAATCCAGGATGTGACTGCAGCTTTAAGTGGGGAAGTTGATGTTGTGTGAAGTTGAAGCATTGTAGCAGTGCCAGGATTTCTATACAGTCAGTGTCATCAATGTGAATATTAATCACCCAGGAGGAGAAGGGAAGGTGAGATGGCACATAGCTGGGTCAGAAAATCAGAGAAATCAAAGAGAAAGGAGGGGTTTGGCTGGGGGGGTAGATAATGGCAGTGGCCAAGGGAGTGGGACCAGAGAGTTTGGAGGCAAGGTGTTCGAAAGAATGAGTGGCAGGAATGGAAATGGTGGATATTTTAATGTCCTTAAAGTCCTTCCTGTAAAGAGTATCAACACCACCTCCTCGCCCCTCAAGACGAGGTTTATCTATGTATTTGAATCCTGTGGGTGTGGTCTGATTTAGTGAGAAATAGCCCAGGGGCTTATGCGGAGTATCAGTGAAGCAGAGGAAATCAAGGTTACTGTCAGTTATCAATTTATTCAGATTGAGGCAACACATGTTCACTCAATAACATTGAGTGAACATGTGTTGAGCAAAACCCGTTTCAGATGATGTTGCTTTATGACAGGTTGTGAGGACTGAGGAGGGGGATGGAGATTGGGGTCATTCACCTGTCGTTTGTTGTGGTTACAGTGAGGGTAATGATGTCTGATGGTAAAACAATCAGGAATGGGGAGCGATAGAACAGTGCGATCATACCACAAGGGGGATCACTGTATTTATTTTCCTGCTCTCTGAGGGGACAGAAAAAAAGGTCATTTTGATTCAGGATAACCCCCCCCCCATTTTTCTCCCCAATTGTTTCCGGCCAATTACCCCACTCTTCCGAGCTGTCCTGGTCGCCGCTCCACCCCCTCTGCCGATCCGAGGAGGGCTGCAGACTGCCACATGTGGAGTTGCCAGCCACTTCTTTTCACCTGACAGTGAGGAATTTCACCAGGGGGACGTAGCGCGTGGGAGGATCACGCTATTCCCCCCAGTTCCGCCCCCCCACCCCACCCCCTGATCAGGCGCCCCAACCGACCAGTGGAGGCGCTAGTGCAGCGACCAGGACACATACCCATATCCGGCTTCCCACCCACAGACACAGCCAATTGTTTTTTTTGGGGGGGGGGGTTCCCCCCCTTTTTCTCCCCAGTTGTACCTGTCCAATTACCCCACTTTTCTGAGCTGCCCCAGTCACTGCTCCACCCGCTGTGCCGATCTGGGCAGGGCCGCAGACTACCACATGCTTCCTCCGATACATGTGGAGTCGCCAGCCGCTTCTTTTTACCTGATAGTGAGGAGTTTCACCAGGGGGAAGTAGCACGTGGGAGGATCACGCTATTCCCCCCAGTCTCCACCCCCCCCCCCGAACAGGAGCCCGACCAACCAGAGGAGGTGCTAGTGCAGCGACCAGAACAGATACCCACATCCGGCTTCCCACCCGCAGACATGGCCAATTGTATCTGTAGCGACGCCCGACCAAGCTGGGGGTAACAGGGGGATTCGAACCGGTCATCCCCATATTGGTAGGCAACAGAATAGACCGCTATGTTACCCAGGTGCCCAATTCTGGATTAATTTTTGAATGACACATTAAAGTGTATGTTGATATTTGTTGTTAAATTAAATAACTAAAGACATATTGGGCCCTATTTTCATGTAGCCGCCCGGCACAAAATGAGGATTTGCCCTGGTAAATTGGTATTTTCATGAGGTGCAATCAGGTTTTGTTTTCACTGCACTTGTTGGTATTTTGGTGATGTGCTGTGCATTGAAGTGGGAGGAGAGGTGGGGTTGGAGGTATGTTACTGTCAGTCCAAATAGACACATGGCCAAAAGTATGTGGACACCCCTTTTAATTAGTGGGTTCTTCTATTTTAGCCACACCCATTACTAACAGGTGCATAAACTCGAGCATACAGCCATGCAATCTCCATAGAGAGACACTGGCAGTAAAATGGGTCGTTATGAAGAGCTCAGTGACTTTCAATGTCTCTGTCATAGGATGCTACCTTTCAAACAAGTCAGTTTGTCAAAATTCTTCCACGCTAGATCTGCCCCGGTCAACTGTAAGTCTGTTACTGTGAAGGGGAAATGTCTCAATGCAACAACAGCTCGGCCGTGAAGTGGTAGGACACACAAGCTCACAGAACGGGACTCCCGAGTTTTGGAGCGTAGTGTGTAAACGTCATCTGTCCTCGGTTGCAACACTCACTACTGAGTTACAAACTACCTCTGGAAGCAATGTCAGCACAACAACTGTTCATCTGGAGCTTCATGAAATGTGGTTTCATGGCTGATCAGCCGCACACAAGCCCAAGGTCACCATGCCCAATACCAAGCGTCAGCTGGAGTGGTGTAAAGCACACCGCCATTGGACTCTGACGAACCTGGGTTGTCGGATGCCAGGAGAACGCTACCTGCCTGAATGCATAGTGCCAGCTGTAACCTTTGGTGGAGGAGGAATAATGGTCTGGGTGGTTTTTCATGGCGAAGGGAAATATAATGCTACAGCATACAATGACATTCTAGAGAACTGTGCTTCCAACTTTGTGGCAACAATTTGGGGAGGGCCCTTCCCTGTTGGTAGGTACTGACCATTGCATACCAGGAACACAAGACCTGCCGTTTTGGAGATGCTCTAACCCAGTTGTCTAGCCATCAAAATTTGGCCCTTGTCAATGTCACTCAGATCCTTACACTTACCCATTTTTTTTACTGCTTCCAACACATCAACTTCAAGAACTGACTGATCATTTGCTGCCTAATGTATCCCACCCCATGACAGGTGCCAGCGTAACAAGATAATCAATGTTATTCACTTGTCAGTGGTTTTAATGTTTTGGCTGATCGGTGTATATGTACCATTTGCTTTTCGCTTTTTCAGGTTTCTGCAAAACAACGGCCTCCAGACAATATCCCGATATGCCTTCAGTGGTCTGTACATGCTCAAGCGGTTGTAAGTACCCCGTTTGTGTTAATAGTGAAGTAGTAGTTGTTTTTGCTCTAAGAGCAACAGACTTTTAAGCATGATGTAAATTTAAGGCTATAATGGGAGCTTCTTGCTCCAACCCTTTTTCAGTTCAATGTAAAAATGCATAGGGGTAAAATAATTGGCTTTAACCTATGTCCAACGCGACTGTTGAGTCCTCACTTTTGGGGATTGCTGTCTTAAGCCTTTCTAGATTAGTTGAAGTGGATTTTGATCTGTTTTAAAGCTGCATTAAGAAATTGCTAGCAATGGTCAGCTTAGCATAAACTGTATTTGCCCCTGATGGCCCATGCGTGAGATTACTAGTGATCCCTCTTGTAGCTGGCTGACACAAAATCCTCACCATGGATGTAAGCAAGATAATCCTTAAAAATTAAATTATATGTTAAAATATGTAATAACCTTATCACATGTCATTCCTGCTTATCTCTACTACTCCTCCACCTCCTCCTCCTCCTCCTATACTACCACTACTACCACTACCATGTTTGGATGCTGCCGTCAGGGGTCGCCACAGCGGATCATCCGTTTCCATCTCTTCCTGTCCTCTGCATCTTCCTCTGTCATGCCAGCCACTTGCATGTCCTCTCTCACCACATCCATAAACCTCCTCTTTGGCCTTGCTCTTTTTCTCTTGCCTGGCAGCTCCATATTCAGTATCATTCTCCCAATATACCCAGCATCTCTCCTCCACACGTGTCCAAACCATCTCAATCTCACCTTGCTTGCTTTGTCTCCAAACCGTCCAACCTAAGCTGTCCCTCTAATATACGCATTCTTAATCCTGTCCTTTGTCACTCCCAACAAAAATCTTAGCATCTTCAACTCTGCCACCTCCAGCTCCGTCTCCTGTCTTTTCATCAGTGCAACTGTCTCCAAACTGTACAACATAAATGGTCTCACAACCATCTTGTAAACCTTCCCTTCATCTCTTGCTGGTACCCTTCTGTCACAAATCACTCCTGACACTCTTCTCCACCCACTCCACCCTGCCTGTACTCCCTTCTTCACCTCTTTTGCACTCCCCGTTACTTTGAACCCTCTCATCCACACATGTGTATTCCGTCTTGCTCCTACTGACTTTCATTCCTTTTCTCTCCAGTCCATACCTCCACCTCTCCAGGCTCTCCTCAACCTGCTCTCTACTCTTGCTACAGATCACAATGTCATCCGTGAGCATCATAGTCCATAGAATCCGTCTGATGTCATCCGTCAGCTTCTCTATCACTGTTGCAAACAAGAAAGGGCTCAGAGCTTATCCTTGATATAATCCCATATCCACCTTGAACCCATCCGTCACTCCTACCACACACCTCACCATTGTCACCATGCCTTCATACATATCCTGCACCACTCTTACATACTTCTCTGCCACTCCCAACTTCCTCATACAATGCCCCACCTCCTCTCTCGGCAGCCTGTCATATGCTTTCTCTAAATACACAAAGACACAATTTAACTCCTGACCTTTTCTACATCAACATTCTCAAAGCAAACATCGCATCTGTAGTGCTCTTTCGTGGCATGAAGACATACTGCTGCTCGCTAATCATCACCTCTCGTCTGAACCTAGCTTTCCACTACTCTTTCCCATATCTTCATGTTGTGGCTGATGAACTTTATGCATCTGTAGTTACTACAGCTCTGCACATCACCATTATTATTGAAAATCGATACCAGTATACTTATTGTTCTGCCCCTGCTAACATGTAGTGTCCAGCCTGCTAGCTCGGCAGGTTCCCACGAGAGACTCAGATTCAGAAGGAGTTCCATTTAAAGTACCTTCCTAGCTGTCTCTCTCACTATTTGTTTGGTGGTTGCCCAGCCATCTGGCATCTCTTCACTACAACTCAGTGCCTGTCTAAACTCTTCCCTGAACTCCATACAACGGTCTTCCTTCTTCTGCTTCCACAATTTGATCCTTGGCTCTGCCTTCACTCTCTTCCTCTTCTTGGTCCCCAAAGTCATCCTGCCGACCACCATCTGATGCTGCCTAGCTAGTATGTTCTCCTGTCACCATCTTGCAGTCTCCAATCCCTTTCACATCGTGCCTCCTGCATAAGATATAGTCCCCCTGTGTGCACTTTTCTCCACTCTTATATGTCACCCTGTGTTCCTCCCTCTTCTTGATATATATGTATTCACCAAAGCCATTTCCATAATTTTCACAAAATACACCACCATCTGTCCTTCCACATTCCTCTCCTTGACACCATACCTACCCATCACCTCCTCATCACCTCTGTCCCCTTCACCAACATGCCCATTGAAGTCTGCTCCAATCACTTCTCTCTCCTCCTTGGGTACACTCTCCACCACTTCATCCAAGTCACTCCAGAATTGTCTTTCTCTTCCATCTCACACCCAACTTGCGGGGCATATGCGCTGATAACATTCATCATCACACCTTCGATTTCCAGATCATACTCACCACTCTGTCCAACACTCTCCTCACCTCCAACACACTCTTGACATACTCTTCCTTCAGAATTACCCCGACTCCATTTCTCCTCCCATCCGCACCATGGTAGAAGAGTTTGAACCCAAATCCAATGCTCCTGCCCTTACTCCCCTTCCACCTGGCCTCTTGCACACAGTGTATCTACTTTCCTTCCGCCATCATATCAGCCAGCTCCAGCAATGTTTTATGTCTGTATCTTAAACAAGTAGGCCATCGTAATAAGAGTAATAGGTTAATTTTAGTACAGGAGAGACTTGGTGTTCTCTTCAATGAAGTAAAAAGGTATATATATCAGTATCACAATCCAATATTGTGCATCCCTGATGTATAAACTTGACTTGCTTCCTGCGGAGCTGGGACAGCCACAATGAACACCATGTGAAAAAAGATTGCCAAATATATTTGTTTTGTTGTTTAACAAGAGAGGGCTAAACTGGTTTATAAAGAATAAAAAACAAGATGTGTTGCTTTTCCAGTTTTTTATCATATTTTTATGAGAAATAATTTGTTTCTTTAGTCATGTCTGTCTGTCTGTCTGTCTGTCTGTCTGTCTGTCTGTCTGTCTGTCTCTCTCTCTCTCTCTTTCTCCCTCTGTCTTCTTTTTGCTGTCAATCTCATTTTCCCAGGTTTCTAAGTGAGAACTTAATAACATCACTTAGTCCTGGTGTGTTCAGAGATCTCCATCAACTACAGTGGTTGTGAGTAGTACATAAGACCACACACACACAAACCTACACAAATACTCTCATACTTTAAGACAGGCTCAGAATGTGTAAATGAGAGTAGCCATGTGTGCAAATCAAAATCATTGTGGTCTCAGTAAATCCAATCTGCTTCCATAATTACACACATGGTTTGCTTAGCAAATCATTCTACTTCCCCCCTGGAGATAATGACATCAAGGCTCACATGTAACATCACAGCCTCTGTCTTAAGTTCCTGTCCTCAAGTGTTTCCCTGCCTCCTTGATTACCTTCACCTGTGTCTAATTACTCACCTGCCCCTAATTTTGTCATTAATCTACCCTGTATATATACCTCCTCACTTTCCTTTTTACTTTGCCAGTTTGTCTTTGTACCTCCATGTCAAAGCATTCCAGCTCTTCACCTCTCGTGTGTTCTTGAGTAATATTTCGACTAGCTTCTGTGTTTTGACTCTGCCTTTGCCTAACGTTTTGGATACCTCTGCCTGTTTACTGGATTGGTTTCGACTAAGCTTCTGTGTTTTGCCTTTGCCTAACATTTTGGATACCTCTGCCTGTTTACTGGACTGGTTTCGACTAAGCTTCTGTGTTTTGGACTCTGTCTTTGCCTAACGTTTATTGGATACCTCTACCTGTCTATTGGACTGATTTACTGTGTACCGAGCCCATCTTCATTAAAAACATTTATTCTACCTGCCTTGTGTGAGTCGTGCATTTGAATCTACTGTGTCGGCACCACCATTACAGTGCGAACTGGCCAGCATGGACTCAACAAACTCCGACTCTGTGCGGGCCGCTCTCCAAGCCCAGGGGAGGAGAATTCTTTGCCAGGATGAGCAGTTCACCTTGCTTCATCAAGAGATGAAGGACTTGACAGAGATATGAAAGTTTCTTGACTTCCTTCGGCAACCAGATCAAGTTTCTTGTTGATCATGTGCAGAAGATGCAAGCTCAGCCTAGTTCTACTGCCTCTCCTCCAGCTCCCCAGCACCCGCTGGTTCTGCTGTGGTTCCTGCTCCCGCGCCTCTGCCAGCTCCTGCTCTGTCTTCACATCTCTCCAGGTCAGAGCAGTTTTCTGGCGATTCCGGTGACTGTCGGGCTTTCCTGGTCCAGTGTGGTCTCCACTTTGAGCTTCAGCTAGCCTCCTACCCAACAGACCAAACTAAGGTGGTGTATGTTTTCTCCCATCTCTGGCAAAGCTGAGGATTGGGCCACGGTAGAATGGGACAGAGTCTCCCACCTGTAACTCACTTGACCTCTTCTCAGGAAGCCTTATAAAGATGTTCCAACATATCACAACCGGATGAGAGGGAGAGCATTAGTGGGCCTGCGTCAGTGTAAGAGAAGGGGTGTCCAATTACGCCATTGAATTCTGCAGCTGACAGTGGCTGGAATCAGTTAGCTTTATTTGATGCTTTTCTCTATGGACTGTCTAACCCATTAAAGGACCAGCTAGCCCACCTTGAACTGCTCGCAGACCTGGATTCCCTCATTTAGTTAACTATTAAAATCGACAAACGTCTTCGAGAGAGAGCCAGACCCAGCATTTCCTCTTCTGTCCAAAGGAGGCAGCCTACTGTCAGTCCGTCCTTTCCCTGGCGTCCTCCCAGTCAACACACCTTTCCTGATCCCTCAGCATCACCCCCACCTGCTATGGAGGAGCCCATGCAGCTAAGAAGAACTAGGTTAACATCCGAGGAACAACAGCATTGCCTGCAACAGGGTCTGTGCATCTACTGTGCTCAGCTAGGCCACCTCATCGCTTCATGTCCATTAAAAGACCAGGCTCATCAGTAAGGAAGAGGGCACTGGTGAGCCGTACTACTCTCTCCGTTTGTCCCTCTCGCCCTTATCCTCTGATATTACTCACCTCTCCTTGTCTGTCCCTTAATCATTCCATTTTGGTGGGTTTGGGTTCTGATGCAAGCCTGATGGATGTTGGGTTAACTTAGAGACTGGGCCTTGACTCTTTTCCCCTGCCCAAGCCCTTGGAGGCAAGTACTTTGGACGGACATCTCCTCTGCAGGATAACCCACCACACTCAGCCAGTACAGTTGACGTTCCCTGACAATCACACTGAGTGTCTTAGTTTCCACCTGTTCCGATCCCCTCAGCATCCACTTATTCTGGGGTACCCCTGGCTAACAACCCTCAGTTTGACTGGGCTTCGGAAATGGTAACAGCTTGGTGGAGGGAGCATTTGAAGACGTTTCCCCATTTAATTCCTCTCGGGCTTCATCACGCAGTTTCCTTGCTGTCCCCAGTAGCCCCCGGGTCTCTTGATTGAGATTTTCCTGACCTCTCCCGAGTTCCTCCGTTACCTCGAGCTCAAGAAGGTTTTTAATAAAGCCAGGGCCACCTCATCGCCTCGTTACAGTGCGTATAACTATGCAATAGACTTGTTACCCGGAGCTTCCCTGCCCAAGGGACGGCTCTACTCGCTGTCAGCTACCAAGATGCAGTCAATGGAGTATGTGGAGTCCTCGTTGGCTGCTGGCATAATTTGTTCGTCGTCTTCCCCTGCCGGTGCGGGTTTCTTGGTGGAGAAGAAAGGCAAGACTCTTCATCCCTGCATTGACTACCGTGGTCTGAATGACATTACCATCAAGAACAGATACCCCCTCCCTCTTATAGCTTCAGCATTTGAACTGTTGCAACATGCTAAGATTTTTACCAAACTCGATTTGAGAAATTTTTACCACTTGGTGAGAATAAGGGAGGGTGTTAGTGGGAGACTGGTTTCAACACTCCTATTGAGCATTACAAATATCTTGCAATGCCCTTCGGACTCACAAATGCCTCAGCTGTTTTCCAGGCACTGGTCAACTATGTCCTCTGAGACATGCTCAGCTTATTCGTGTTTGTCTATTTGGACAATATCATCTTCTCCCCTGAAGAAGAGACCCACATTCACCATGTTCGGTGTGTCCTCCAGCACCTACTCGACCATCAACTCTTCGTCAAAGCTGAAAAGTGAGTTTCACATGTCTACTATATCCTTCCTAGGGTTCATTATTTCCGATGGGGGAATTCAAATGGACCCAGCTAAAGTTAGCGCTGTCTCAAAGTGGTACATTCTGGTCAGCTGCAAGCAAGTGCAACCTCATCTGGGGTTTGCACATTTCTACAGAAGATTCATTAGGAACTTTAGTACTGTGGCTGTCCCATTGCATGCTCTAACCTCTTCCAATGTAAAGTTTCTGTGGAATCCCCAGGCTGACCACGACTTTCGGAGACTAAAGGAAAGTTTTACTACAGCCCCTGTGTTGATCTTTCCCACCCACACTGGCAGCCTGTTGTCAAGGTGATGTTGGAGTAGGAGCAGTGCTCTCCCAATGCTCCAAGATGGACAACAAGCTCCAACCGTGAGCCTTCCTCACCCGGAAACACTCTGCTGCCGAGAGAAATTATGATGTGGGTAACTGGGAACTATTGGCTGTTAAGGTGGCTTTGGAGGAGTGGCATCATTGGCTGGAGGGAGCGGAGCACCCGTTTCAAGTATGGACTGATCACAAGAACCTTGAGTATCTCCAGATGCTGAAGAGGCTCAACTCCCATCAGGCCAGGTGGGCTCTTTTCTTTAACCATTTCAATTTCTCTCTCTCATGATGCCCTGGTTCCAAGAACGTTAAACCTGATGCTCTCTCACGCCTGTTTGACCCTGACTCTGCCCCTAAGTCTCCCTCCTACCTTCTGCCATCCTCATGTGTGGTGGGAGCTGTCACCATGGGCATTGAAGAGACGATTAGACAGGCAGAGGCCATTTGAGTGCCGGATGCTCCGAACTGGTTGTTTGTGCCCTCCTCTCTCTGTTCCCAGGTAGTCCATTGGGTGCACGCCACTCCTCTCTCCTGCCGCCTGGGAGTTAGTGGACTTTGTTTGTGGCTAAGCAGCGTTTCTGGTGGCCCACCATGAAGAAGGAGGTTGGTGAATATGTTGACTGCCTGCCCGGTGTGCGCCCAGAACAAGGTCTTGCGACATCCCCCCCTCTGTTCTCCTACGCCCTGTAGTAGAAAAATACAGAACCACTCATTCCTAGTTAGACATCATGTACTGCTCACATGTTTTGCCTACAAGTGACCCTTCCGCAGATGTCAGCACTTCCTTATCTCTCTGCAGATGGGTTGCAGCTGGCTGAAATCGGTTAGGGCGGCTTAGACAACACATACCCTTGTATGTCTATAAAACCTTTATACTCCTCCTGTTTGAGGCTCCCTCTCTTCTTCCTAACCTGTATGGGGTGAGCCCGTTTGCAAATGCTGAATTAAACTTACTCAGAAAGACAAGACCGCCTCAGGATTTTATTTTATTTTTATTACAAAGTTTGCCACCACAAACTTGGTGTTGTCAGCAGGATCACTCACTTGAGGGGGGGGGGGGGCTTCCGGGACTCAGCGCAGCAGTTAACAGAGTGTACACTCCCTGAAGTCTGGGACTTCAGCCTCAACCTCCCCATCAAAGAGGGTAGAGAAGTATGGGCCTGATGCCTGAGGACGGACTCACTCACTGCTGTGACCCAAAAAAACTAAGGTGGAAACTGTGATCTGTCTTTCTGGTAAGATAATTCTTTTACAGGGAAAAAAGCTGCAAAGGTTTTGGGAACCTAATAAGAGAAAAAAAATATTGTTACATTGTTTTCAACTTTGTATAACTGACAAGCTACTCAGGCAGATAGACGCTGATTAATCGTTCAGTTGACTAGGTCAAAAGAGATGTACTTGGGTACAAATGGTATATTTATGACATACTGTATGAAAGAAAGATTATCAGGGCTGATCATTGCTAGAGAATCTAACAGCACTTAAGAGAGAGGGAGAACAAAGTGAGAATAACAACGAAAAAGCTAAGCAAAGAGACAAAACAGGTAACGGGTTGAAACTAAAATTCTCAATAAAATTCAATTTACCAGTATGGGTTCTAATAACAGTAAATCCAACTTGGATAAAGATAACCCGGCTCAGCCGTCATCTCCAAACATCCAATGTATGGACAAGAAAGTACTAATCAGTTGGCCGTTTGGGTTACGGAATGTGGGTTTCCTAGTACAGGATGCTTCAGTATTAGACAATTGCAGGCATTAAGAGCAAAATTGGAAGAGAAGGAAAAAGCAAGTGAAGGAAGGAAAAAGGGGTTTAAAGCAGACTGGAAAGCATATACATGCTGGTTAGAAGAATCAAACATCAGGGACTGAAAAACTAAGGCAGGGACAGTTCCATCTTCATCTGTGTCTCAGTGTGTCAAAATGCAGGTGGATCCTGATCTGGACTCGACTCCGCCAAGAAGACAACAGCAACAACCGCCACCAAAGCTCCTAGTAAACCAACATCCAGATCTTAGTCATCCGGGTGCAGCCAGCAGTACAGATCACACATCTCCAATACCGTATACGGGAATGGAAAAGGTGTCACCACATCATACCAGGCAAGGAAGCAATATCGTGCTTCAGTAGTACGACAAGACACCACAGGTGATGTTCAAGATGTGCTTAATCTCCCGATAATCGATGTGGCAGACGGACAAGGAGATGGTCAATTGGTACATAGACCATGGACATTTAAAGATATTAAAGAAGTGTCATCTCACCTCCCTGTTGTTACTGACAATGGAGCGAAGTTCATTGCACAACTCCAGATATTCTGCAGAGAATTCAAACCCACAACCACTGAACTCCGACATCTTCTCATGTCACACATGGGAAACCACTGGGCAAGAGTTTCTGCAGGATTTCCAGAAGGGGACATAAGACTCACCAAGCAAGCAGCAAGCAGAAGGATGAAGAAGCTGTCACTGACTATCTTGTCCGCTTGACAGAGGTCAACACTGTCCATTGTGGCATCGAACGACCCGCTACCATAGCGCCAAACGACCCACTCACTGCTTGGGAAACACATCTTCATGACCATTTCATGAATGGTATAAAACCTGAAATTGCTGATATGGTAAAATGCACATGCATCACCTGGGACTCTGGCCGTCTCTCCCTTGTTGAGCAACATGCTTTGCACATTGAAAAACTCCTGAATGATTCAAAGAAGAAGAAACAGGGACAAATGGATAATAAGCTACAAATGGCTCATATTATGCTGTTTGAAAACCAAGCCAGAGGCCATGGGCGTGGAAGAGGGCGCGGCAGGGGCCATGGAGGATGCAGAGGAGACAGAAGATCAGATGCATTTTTTATCTGCGGAAAACATGGACACTGGCCCAAGGACTGTCCCGACAACAAGGATGAAGCTGGGACAGTCCTGCACGCACACTGACTGGCGGTGGAGTTGGGCGAAGACATGGATCCTCCTGGAAGCGACACACGGACCACAGATGACGATGACCAACCTACACATTAGAAGGGTGAAAGTACCATTGCACACACTGATACCCACACTAACACCCATGCTGATATCGACACATGCACACACAAATCAACTGGTTTCACAAGCTGTTAACCACATTGAGGCTAGACAGAAAAATAAGAGGTTGCAAGAGATAGGCACATATGTAAAGTACACCACAGGTGCTTTTATGTGCATGCCTAAACAGACATTAATAGTAAGTGAGAAAAAATCAAATTTTTGGTAGATTCAGGTGCAAGAGTCACATGACACAGAGTTTGATTTGCTTCTGAAAATGAGTGGCAGGTACATGAGGACTGTAGGAGCATCTGGCAATTCAGTTGTTGAACGCTTTACTATACATACCACTGAACAGTCAGGACAAAATTGAGGGGAAAATTTAAGCATTCATTTTTGTTGTCACATCATTGTCCCATCAATTTGATGGGAAGAGACATGATGTGTAAATTGGGACTATTAGTAATCTCTACCCCTGAGGGAATAGTGGTCACAAGGGTACCAGACACACACCAATTTGTGAAATATGGCTCTGAGAGTCTGATGTACGCATATTAGTGGAAGCTGTCAGATGCTGCTCCTGCCTCAGTAAACAAAACTCTAGTTGAGGAAGCTAAGCATCTAACCCCCAGCACAAGCTGAAGTGTGATGCAACCAGAAGATTTACATTGCACATCACATGTATCAGCAAGGCGGTGAGTTTGAGAAGGTTTGGTACAGGAAAGGTCAAGAATCAGAAAGGTTGACATTGAATTGGATGTATTGGAATTGACAGGACTTGTGCCGTCTCGGTTATCTCGTCCAACACGCAGAAAATTTTTCGAAGTACCGTTTACAGATCCACATGTCTCAATGGTAAAACCTAAAAACAAACTGTGGCAATTCTTGGGCACCTGGACAAGAATGTGTAACAATGGTGTTGGCTGGACGTGTAACCCAGGTCAAGATAACCCAGGTTAAAATAACCTACATATAATTACAGTTGAATCATAATAAATAATCATAATTATTCATTTTGCAAATAAATAGTAAACCGTAGATAAGTAATTCATGGTACCAATAAATTTATATTCATATTGTTGATTCAGATTGCTATTTCTTGAACGCAGCGCGTGCAGTGCTGGTTAGCCAATCAGCTGCCTTGCTCGAGAGGGCGTTCTGGACGTCCCAGAACCAGCTAGGTTTCGGAACGCCAGGCAAACGCTTGAGAGAAGCCACTGGAACGAGAGATAGAAGATTCTACTTTGAAATAGCAGTGAGCTACAATTGGTTCTTCCTTTATCCAAATTGAGTATTTTGTTGGTTTGATCATCCTCCGAGCCCTGGGTTTTGTGTTGTGTCCGAGTGTCATCCAGGACTTGGTGCGTCAATTGCTAACTAGCCGAACTTTTCCGTTTTCAATGTCTGTGTGCATAGGCTAGTTAACGCTATAAGTAGCTAAGTTATGTTGTGGATCATAATTTGTGTAAAGATCATTGAGGAGCTACGTTTTTCTTTTGTAAATCGAATTCAGAATGTATTTTTCTCTTGTGCAAACCGAGTTGATGGGCTGGCTACTTCCAGTTGGGCCGCAGCGGCACGGTGTATTGGCACAGAAATTAAACTGCGTCACGTTTTAACGGTTGGTAGATTGACTATGTTAATCGGTACTTCTGTTGTTTTCTTTTGATTATTTTATTGAGGGATATGTAAACTAATGTCTTTGCATGTGTGATGTGCCTGTTATAATGCAGGCCAGGTTTTTTTTCTTGAATTGGGAAGATCGCGCTTGGTGTTTCTTACCCCAAGTTGGAAACAAGATGGCGAGCAACCATGGGTTTCAGTCACGTGGTTTTTGTTGCCGTGACCGCCATCTTGAGGACCGCGGTCCGCTTCCCGCGAATGTACGAATCCTACTATGGCCACGCCAAGACCCGCCCTACTCTGTCTGTGATTGGCTGGGCTGCATGCAACTCAACTGGACGCTTTAGAACTCTACTGTACCCTCGCTGTGAACATTCGAAAGCGTCACAAAAGAGCTTCTACGCTGCTTCAGTGCTGTAATTTAGCAGACGCCTTTTTCCAAAGCGACATACAAAAATACAACAATCTAAATTAACATCAAATTTAATCAAATTGTAATCTAAATTATTATGTGAATTATAAGATAAGAAAAAAGCTCAAAAATCCCAGGGAATAGGAACAGGTGCTAACACTAGTAACCCTCATTGATGTTGCAGGTGTTAAAATCTATTGTGCAACAAACATCACTCATACAAACCAGATCTTTGGTTGGTCCTCTTCATTGCTGTGGCCTGCCATGATCCATCAGCAACAAAACAAACGAAAACCGAACGGAATGATAAGCTACCAACAATACTTATAGATACCAACAATAACAACAAATCTCACCACATATGACCAGGACATTTAACTAGGTAAATATAAGGTGAACAGATGTGTCTTCAATCTCCTATTGAAAGACTCTAAACTATCAAGATTTGGTAACTGCAGCAATATGCTCAGTAAAAGTCAGTCCATCTTCAATAATTACACCCAGATTCCGTGTAGTTTTAGACGAAGTCAGGGAGAGTGAATCAAATTGGACGCTGATCTGCTGGGAAATAGTTGGTTTAAATACAATATGACATAGCCTAGTTTCTCACTCTTAGAAATTCAAAGTAAATGTAATGAGTAATGTTTACCAAAGCGGTGTTTGAGTTATCATGTGTAATAGTGGCACAAAAAGGTGTTAATTTACAAAATACGTAGCCCACTAAGCCTAGTAGCAATACCAAAGGAGTAAGCTACCGAAAAGAAAATGGTTACGCTACATGATAAAACTCTCTCACTGAATCAATAGCCTGCTTTATCAGTGGAAATCGGAAAGACATTTTCCACTTACCATATTGAGCCATACACTTTGGCTATACCTTCTTCAAAAAGAATGGTTGTTTCTCTACAAGTATATCCTTATTGAATAGTACGCCTGATTATTTGTGGAAATTGTATAAGGAATAAATTATTATGGTGCCAAGGAAAAAAAAAATCTGGTGTTGAAAATGGTTGAAAATTATTTCTCTTTGTCTCAAGAAATGAGTCAAGTCGAATTGAGATCTCATGTTTTTAACTCCTTTATTATCACAACATTACGAACTTACATCAGTGTAATTTTTTACAAGTCTCTTGAGAGATGTCCTCTTTCGCGTAGCTCCTCCAAGCGAAGCGATAGTCCATCACGCACATTTCAAAAGCGCGGTAGTCGAATCAAAGATAGGGGTGACGTGTTGTGACGGACCAATCAGAAATAGAGGCGGGCGTGTCTTTTCGGGGTCTTGGCGTGGCCATAGTAGGATTTGTAAATTCGCCCCCGGGAAGTTTGAAAGACTGCCCAGAATCTGGGGGTCCGTTCCCTTTGGGGGAACAGTAGCAGTCAAATTGCACGGTGGGGTCAATTTGGTATATGATATCTGACATGGCACTTGACGTGGTGATGGTTCTACACCTTTTATTAACCCCACATCATGTTTTCCCTGGGCCCTAAGCATGCCGGCACCTGCTGTAATGTAGGGATTTCTATGACATCATTTATGCACTGGTACGTTTCACGGTGTGCATCAAAGAGCTTATCTTCATTTACTGCTACAAAAGTGTGGCTTTTCATGTGGATGTCTGACACTAACTGAACAGTTCTGGCTGTGTTTCCAACAGCAGAAAACCTTTTTTGGTACACTCCCAGATCATTGTGATGCTGAACATGAAGATCTTCAGTGAAGCTGATGAGCACTGTGTTATTGTGTAATTTTTTATGTAGCACTGTAGATGTTGACAGTTGACTAGGACCAGTTCTAGGTTCGTAGGAGCAGTTTATAACTAGCATCCAGACCCATGCTGTGGCATGACCTGAAGAAGGCTGCTCATGCAAGAAATCCCAGAAATATTGATGAACAGAAACAGTTTTGTAAGGAAGGGTGGTCTAAAATTTCTCCTCTCTGTTGTGCAAGTTCTACCAGTTATGTACAAGGATTCATATATTTTTCAAGCCTGGACTGTGAATGCTTAAACAATGTGTTCAATAAAGATATGAAAAGTAAAATTGTTTGTGTGCTTTTAGTTTATGCAGAATGTGTTTGTCTATTATTCTGACTTGGGTGAAGACCAGACCACATTTTCTGAGTAATTGATGCAGAAATCCAGGTAAATCTAGAGGGTTCACAAACTTTTTTTTTGCAGCTGCATGTATCATATAGCTCGTGGTCTTTTCATTACATTACTTCTGCTGCAGCACATGCATGCAACGATTAAGTTGAAAAAAACTCAACATTACCCTGCTGAATAAAGTAGACCTGTCAATTTGTCCTGCTATTTCACTTCATAAACCATTCAGTATTTGGATAGTTTACTCAGCTCTAAACTTCATATCCAAAAAAACTGGTGTGTTGCTGGAAGGGGTCCAGCAAGTTTTCATATCAATTAATCACATTCATGACACAGAATTTGTACCAGCCTAATCTTCAACAAGGTTTCACAAAATTGCAAATTAGTTTTGAATGCGGGAATTATGAAAATAAGTTTTTTTTTCCATGTTGATATAGTATGGATCACTAATATATGTGAAATTGTTAAACCCTCTGGGAGGGAGCGTTGTCCAAGGCAGCCAAACTGTCAAAAGATTCATGAAGCTATTAAAATAGTGTTATATGAGACAGAAATGCAAGAGACTTTATCTTTTGGATAAATTTAGATTATGTCCGACCCAAGGCCTACTAAAAGATTGATGACTTGAGAAACCTCTCCTGTTCCTAAAGAATGTCTTGAATTTCAGGGTGTTGGATCATAACCCACTGAGGAGCCTGTCTCAGGACACCTTTGTTGGGCTCCAGTCCCTCAAGTACCTGTGAGTATCATCACCCTCCTTCCTCTCTGCTATGCATCATGTTGAATCTGTCACTTTGCTCTGTCCTCATGAGAGATATGTTCCCTGACCATCAATTATTTGAGTCAAGTTAAAAGGTCTCAACAGTGCACCATTGTTGTTACTTTTACATGGAACATGTTTTGGTTAAAAAGTATGACCTCTAGTTACATTTTCTATGGGGAAAAAAATTGAGCAGAAAGAGGGGGGGGGAAACGCTTTTGAAAATGAAAATCAGTTGAGTTCTGTGATTCGGCAACTACAATGTATTCACGGTACTTCACGGTGAAGTCTTGATATATTGTTCTGTAAATGAAAAATCAATCTTTCATAGAATTCAAAAACAAAGGCCCGAATTGGCACATTTCATCTGTCATCCTTCTGTCTACATCTATCCATCTGTCATACTTCTGTCTGCATCAAAGTCTCCCAGAAGAAGACTTTGACGCAGAACTTAAAGTGTCTTCATAATCAAAATTCCTCCTTTCTTCAAGCAGCAGTATTTCTCTGTGATTTTTGTTTTCTGCAGCATAATAGATCTTTGACTCCATTTTCTCTTTTGCATCTTCCTCTAAACGCGCCATTTAGGAGATTGGGAGCTTTTATGCCCATGAAATGTTTGTTCGCGATTTGTTGGAGTTGCGCAAGTGGCTGGTGAACAACTGGAAACGTGTTTATCTCCACCAGGCAGAAACCCGGAGGGGATTATGCATTTGGCCACATGTGTTTGTCTTTCCGTAGCAAATCTTGAAAACTACTGGACCTTACAGCCTACTTGGTGTGTGTGTGTGTGTGTGTGTGTGTGTGTGTGTGTGTGTGTGTGTGTGTGTGTGTGTGTGTGTGTGTGCGTGCGTGCGTGCGTGCGTGCGTGCGTGCGTGCGCGCGCGCGCACACAGTTATGACTATGATCAAGAACCTCTCGTGGCTGCGCTGATGACAAACCTTTGGAAAACGTTTGTTCTCACTTCCGCTCTCCAGTCACTCTAGCTCGCTCGACCAACGCTGCGCGCTGTCGCTACACGCATGCGCACTGTTGATTTAGATCAGGCGATTTAGATTTGGCGCAGCGACCGGAACGGCTCGGGAGGGTGGGATAATTGGCCGGATACAATTGGGGAGAACAAGGGAGGAAATTAAAGAAAGAAAGAAAAGAACGTCATACTCAACATAAACCATTAAAAAAAAGTAAATGTGAAAGCGTTAATGATTTGCATAGCTAATTAAGAACCAGTCATTGACTTAAGTGCACCAAAGATAGAAAGTACCCCCCCCCAAAAAAAACAAAAAAAACAACAACCTTTGTTTATATGTAAACCTGCAGCCCTGGATTGTAATTTTAAATGTCTATTTTTGTCATTGATTTTCCTGCTATATGTCATATATATTTCCCTGTCCCTTATCTCTCCTTTAAAGTTGTTGTCATGGACAACCTTCAAATATACTCCAAGATTTTATTCTTCCCTTCCCTTGGCTTGGTCTTCCTTTTATCTCTGTGTGTCTGTCTGCCCTTCACATCTGCCGGCCCTCCGTCTGTTCCTATCATTCTGTCCTTTCTCTGCCTGAGTGTCTGTAACCTTTTTCCTGCAATTTATTTGAGATAGTCAGTCTCTCTCTCTCTCTCTCTCTCTCTCTCTCTCTCTCTCTCTCTCTCTCTCTCTCTCTCTCTCTCTCTCTCTCTCTCTCTCTCTCTCTCTTTTGTTGTCCATTTCATATTATTCTCCCTCATTTTAGCTCTTAGAAAATAGAAAGCATTGGTGTATGAATGCACCCTCATTGGGTCTGCCTTCTCAGAGTGTGTTCCACCTTCCTAGGCCTCATTTCCAAATAATGTCCATGTGCTGCTCTGTCTTCTTCCTCCAAACGTGTCAGCCCATTCATCAGGGGTGTGAGGAGAGAATGCTGTTTTTTGGTGGATCCTTCTTTCCTGAAATTTCACCTAATTCTGTCATTATTTAAAATGTGGTGATGGTGAAAATCGCTAAATGCTAGATTCTCAGGATAATTTCTTGTCGCTGACAAAGGTGGGAACCAGATGTGCAGAACATGCTTTGCTTTTCTGTTTGAAACGACATCTTTGGATCTGGTTATACAAAGTCACACACGGCTACCCTCAGAAGTGGGATTCATCTGCACCATCATAAGATTGAAAAAGTTATTCAAGTTTGTACCCTTTAATTTATGTATTATAGGTTCTGTCTTTCTTTGTAAAATTGGTTAATTGAGCTATACCATTGTACATAACTGACATTTCTCTTGTGAGTGCCTTTGGTGTGACAGCATAGCTGACATGGCCTCGCTGATATTGGAGCTATTTTTTCTTCTTAAACCTTAATCATTGTTCTAGCCATAAACAAGTGTCGGCTCCTTTGTGTCCAGATAAGCACCGCTCAGTGGCTAAGTGCAGTTTTATCTTTATGCAGTCCCCACAATGAAATTACACAGCTACATGCTTGTGTGGAAACTGTCCTGATATAGACTGCCGAATCCTAATCTCTGATGAAGGCCCACGCATTTTCTCCCGTTTGCCACCTGTCTCTATAGCTCTGGGCTCTTGTTCTGTGTGTGTGTGTGTGTGTGTGTGTGTGTGTGTGTGTGTGTGTGTGTGTGTGTCTCGTAATCAGTATCTCGCCTCTCTCCTCAGATCCATGGTGGACATCTCTCTGCAGTGGCTTTCTCATACCAGCTTCTGTCAGCACATGCCTGCCTTGGACTGGCTGTGAGTCTACTTTGTGTGTGTGCATGCGTGTGTGTGTGTGCCAGAGGAAATTCTGCCAGAATCCTAGAGTGGTTTTCGTCCCAACAGAGGCACCATGGACATGATTTTTACTGCTCGCCAACTCCAAGAAAAAAGCCCAGGGACAGAATCAACCATTGTACATGGCCTTCAGAGACTTAACCAAAGTGTTTGATGCCATAAACCGCCAGGCCCTCTGGCTAGTTCTATCGAAAATA
The DNA here is from genome assembly GCF_029633865.1 of Lampris incognitus. NCBI lineage: Eukaryota > Metazoa > Chordata > Actinopteri > Lampriformes > Lampridae > Lampris > Lampris incognitus. The sequence goes on from NC_079218.1 coordinate 44,892,701, forward strand.
GGCTCCCCTGAGAAATATATCAGAGTACTATGACTACTATATGATAATATGTCAGCAAGCGTACTCGGAAGTTATGGAGACAAGACAGAATCCTTCAAGATTCACAGAGGAGTTAAACAAGGCTGTCATTGCCCCAAATCTATTCTCTGTCTTCTTTGCCACCATTCTCCATTTCACGGGTCCCAATCCGCCTTAGGTAGTCAAAATCATGTACAGGACTGATGGGAATCTTCTGAATATTAACAGATTCAGGACTAAAGGTAAAACCACCACCACATCCATCATAGAGCTGCAGTACGCCGATGACAATGCCTTAGTGTCCCTCATAGAAGAGGAACTACAGAACATACTGGACTTCTTTGCAAAGGCATACAAGCAGTTTGGCCTTGCCATTGAAATAAAAAACACCCATATCCTCTACCAACCCCCACCCAATAGAAATATGCCTGCTCTGCCCCCATCCATTTCTGTAGACAACTCCAGACTCGAAAATGTGGAACAGTTCCCATATCTTGCAGCCTTCTCTCCTCCAAAGCCAACACTGACATTGAAAAACACCATCATCTTAGTTGTGCCAGCGGAGTCTTCTCAAGATTGAGTAAAAGGGTTTTTGAAAACTGCAACCTTCAGGCCAGAACAAAAATTCTGGTGTACAAAGTGGTAGTGCTGCCCACCCTATTGTATGGGTCGAGGCATACCAACAGCAATGCCCCAGGAAGATCCTTAAGAACAGCTGGGAGGGTAAGTGCACCAACTTCAGCATCTTCAATGAGGCCAGCATGCCTACTATAACTGCCACCATCGCACAACATCAGCTGAGATGGACTGGCCATGTCCTCCTCATGTCTAACTCTTAACTCCCGAAACAAGTCCTTTATTCTCAGCTTGTGACAGGACGCCGTGCCCCCGGAGGACAAAAGAAGTGATATAAAGATAACATCAAGGCCCACGTTAAAAGGTTTGGCACTGACCTTAAGACCGGGGAACAAGCAGCAAAAAGCAGGGAGGCCTGGGGACTGGCTGGGCGCTACAACCATGACCTCCACTGTGCTGCTGAAAACAAGCACGGACTCAGAAAGGAGCGAGTTAACAGAAAGGCCCAAACCACATCCTCAACCACATCTTCACACCCTTGGATAACCATGACCTGGATAAATGAGAACATTCACAGACATGTTGCCCCAAAACACGTGGCTCCAGGATCGGCCTCTACACCCACCTGAAGACCCACAAGGACCTAGAAGGAGGACAGTCATACTCGACCCCGAGTGACCGCCGATGATGATGGTATGTGTGTGTGTGTGTGTGTGTGTGTGTGTGTGTGTGTGTGTGTGTGTGTGTGTGTGCGGTTTTGGAAGTGCACATGAGAGAAAGTAAGAGTGAGATTGAAGTATGGACGGTGGTAGCGGACTACTTGGCAGGCTGTGCAGGGATCAGATGAGACGTCCTCCTGGGCAGATGTGAAGAAGAGGGATGTCCTCAGCCTGTGTCAGGTTGATCGGTCATCCTGACCAGATGTTTTTGTTGTTGTTTTTGGGGGGGGTTCCCCCCCATTGAGTCCTTAATCAACTACCACTACATACAAGGCTGTTACTGATAGAAACCTCAAAGCCATCAGTCGCTTTTATATGGTTGGGCTTCATGGTCATTTGTGTCCACCTAGTTCAAATTTCCACCCTCCCTTAGTCCAACACCAAAGTAGTCAGTCTGTCATTTTGTTTTTCTGTTTTTTTCTCTGTTATATTTCTCTCTTATCTCGCTCTCTGTTTTAACAAACTTCACTTAAAATTCGCTGAAACACACGCATAGAAAATGGAAAATTGTCATGTTAAGACAAAGCCAAACTCATACACATATTTATTTGGCTTTTTACAATGTGTACTTCTTATTACTTTTTTACTTTTCCCTCATTAGTTACTACCTTTTATATAATTTTTATCTTTAAATAATTTTTCAGTGTTTTTATACATTCTGAGTGCTCTCCCTCCCTCCCTCCCTTGCTTCTTTGTCAGAGACCTTGTGGGGAACCAGATTAAAACGCTCAACCATTCCATCTTGAAGACCTGCAGCAAGCTTGAAGTTCTGTGAGTACGGTACTTTCACTTTTCGTGAAAACAACAGCAATCCAAGCTGTACATTAGAGGCCAGAAATTGCCAGCCCCCACTGGTTTCTCACAGCCACATTCCCACAGCTCAACCAACCTACATAAGCAACAATCTCAGGTTTACATTTCTAGTTCTTGTAAATGATGGGACGATGTGCTAAGTAAAGTCATTTTGTTGAAAAACCCACTGCAAGTATATCAATTTCAACAAGCTGTGATTCTGGTTTTTGCTCTTCAACTCTGGTTTTCCCTAAAACAAGTCTCAAACTATGCCACTTGTTGCACATGTACGTGTCGAGGATTCTCTCGCACCAAATGACAGAATATCTGAATCGCTCTGAATTGTTCTACATTATTTTATGTTTCATCCATACGCCTGGGAGATGTGCATGAGTTACATGCACACACAAGCGCGCACACACACACACACACACACACACACACATATATGTGTGTGTGTGTGTGTGTGTGTGTGTGTATTAAGATAGATGTAGGAAAAAAAACTTAAATGCATTTCAGTACAAGGTTGTTTCGTGCATCATGTACTCATCAGCTGCCAATGGGATGAAACAACAAATAATATACAGTTAATAGAAATACTACGTTGCCCCGCGTCACACCCCTAATTTCAGTGGACAGCAACCAATGACAGGATAGAAAACATTTGAAACATTACAACCAATGGAGTTGGGGTTGGGGCTTGTTTTGAATTTAAGGTTTATAGGGATTATATTTTTTGAACTTATAGTACCTGATCCCCTGGATTCTGATTCTCTGCCTAATCCCTGCTGGTTCATCATCATCATCAGGTCGACTATCCTCGGATGTCTCTGACCTTCTCACGCCACCCTTCTCTATCCTACATAGCAGCTGGAAGATCCTCAGATGGACATCCTGTGATGACAACAAGTTGATTGATGTAATTACTTGCAGGCTTTCCCACACGTGTCTTTCCACGTTTGGGTGACCAAAGCAGAGTGTCGCTTGCAAGTTCTTCCTTGCTCCTCCAGCAATTACCAGCAAATCAAAGGCACGAACTGAGGAAGCCTCTTGGATGAGAGGCGAAACGTCTTCACGGATATATACCAAGTCCAGTTGCACTTGATTCAGCTCCTTTGGATAACCATGACCTGGATGAATGAGAACATTCACAGACATGCAGCAAATCAAATTCTTCGTTCTCGGACAGTGTTTGAGATGGCGGGTATTTTTTATCCAGGATATATTGAGTGCAGCACACAGCATTCTGGTGAAAGCCCCATCAAGTTTGGATTCAAGCCGTTTAGTGAGGCTCCAAGAAGATGATCCATAAGTGACAACGGACTCAAAAAAATTCCCACTTCAGTTTGTCTGGTAACATGGACTTCCAGATGATGTTAAGTCCCTCAGTGGCACCCCAAGCCTTTCCAATTTGAAGCTGCACATCTCTTTCGGTGGATTCGATGTTGCTCCCCACATAAATGAATTCCAGGACAGAGTTAATGTTATGACCATCTAATGAGGAGATGATTCCTTCTTGGTTGTAGCTGATGAATTCGGTTTTCCTAGTGTTGATGTGGAGGCCTACTTGTTTCGCTGCATTTTCAAGACTGTGCAACAGTGAGGTAGCATGCTCAGTGTGGTCAGCAAGAAGGGCAAGCTCATCTGCGTAGTCAACATCAGTTAAGGTTTGAGCAGGATGCCGACTGCTTCTCCTGGGCTTCAGTGTAAGGCCAAGCTCCTTGATTGTGTCGATGGAGGTTCTTAGTACATAATCGAGACACAGAATAAAAAGAGATGGTGCTAGCCGTATCACCTTGTAACATGCCAGCAGCAATACAAAAATAACTGTCTCCATCCGCAGAGTGTACTTTGAGTGCGTGTCTTTGTATAACATCGCACTCAAAAGTTTGCTCTACGGATGGAGAGACAAGAGTTAAGTTTGCTGGTTAAGTTTGCCTTGTCTGATTGATATCCTGGTTTTGACCCTTGCCTGTGTACTGGAATAAATCCGTTGAACTTTGATTCCTTGCCTGATCGTTTCTGTGTTGTGCTTGTGGGTTCTCTGTTCTTAGTCGGTGAGCATTACACATACACATATGTTGTAACCTGTTCCTCTCCAAGGAACAGTAGTTATAGCGATAACATTATATTTTTAGATATGCTTCATTTACTTACTCCAACCCTACCATTGACAACTAAATGGGTCCTTCCCTTACCCAGATCCAGGTCTCTATCCTGCCCCAATGCTGGCCATCAGCGCACTGAAAAACACCCAACACATACGCACTTGAACCATAGTCAGCCTTCACACAAACACACACACTGCCTTATCCTGCATATGGGTTGTTACTTGTCTTTATTCACTTCACTTGTAAGATGCATTGCATTTTTTACATATGTCATGCTTTGTAAATGAAGTTTCATTAATTGACAGACAGATAGACATGGAGGTAATGGAGGAGATAGGAGGTAGAAAATGTGAGATGGGGCAGGGGGTGATAAATGGCTAGGCTGAGTGTTTTATGTGCGTAGCCTGTCATCAGCAATCAAGTTTTATGATAACCTCGTCATTCTGGTGTCATAACCCATCTGTGTAAACTGAGTGCTGTCAGCTGCATTTATAGAAATTGCTGCCATGTAAGTCTCTTATTTCAAAACGCTGTCAGCCGGTAGATGCTGCTGAACAGATACTCTCTGAGTCAGCAGGAACAGACGGGACAGGCAGAGGCCAGATCTGTGTAATAAGGCACTGCAAGCAATGAATGATGAGGTAAATCCCAAAGATGAAGAACAACACACCGTTGTGTGTGCGTATGTGTGGTGTGTGCATGTTAGGTGTATGATGAGGCTCAACCCCAGGGCAGCAGAGATAAAGCTGTGTCTAGACATACTGTAGGAGTCTGAGCCATTAATATGAACTAGTGTGACTCATCTGTGGCACTGATTCTGTCCCGTCTAGTTTGCTGATGGACAACAAGATCAGAACTGTCCCTGAAAACACCTTTCAGTCTCTCTGGAAACTTGCTGAGCTGTGAGTACCCACCCACTTGTTCTGTTGTTCGCCCACCACCGCCACCCCCAACCCCCTTATTCTACAGAATAAACTTAACCTAAAAAGGTAAAGAACTGTTTTCACCTGTCAGGTTAATTGTCCTCTAAAATCGAAGTCATCGATTAGTGGCAGTTGACCTGGACAACACTTTTAATTAATTGTGTTGTTGATGGAAGTGACTAATTGCACAGTCAGTGCTCCAATGGGTGGGACCTGCAATGCCCATTGCCGATGCTGACTATAAAAGTTATTTTTCAAAATAAAACTAATATGTAATTAAGCTGTAAACCAGCCACTGAACTTTCACATTTACTAAAAATGACCAGATTTTCTAAAGGGCCGTCATCTTAAACAGTACATTTTCATGTCAGTTTCATCAAGTTCAGAGATATTAAGTACTGTCTGTAGTATTTTCCAAACAACACGTTTGTTGAGTTGAAGGAAAATCATGTTCTTTTTATAGGTTTGTTAATGTAAAGCTACCCAGAATGTTAAAATTGCTGTTGCCGTGAAAGCATCATTAAATCCCCATGAGAAACTCTCTCCTGATTGTCAACATAATTAAATCGTTTGAAAAAAACCCAATCTGTTTCTTGTAATAAATTACATCAATTAATACTCTGTCAGCTGGCTTGTTTTTGAACAGTTGCCTAGCGACATCATGCTAGTTAGGAAGGCTAAGAGCCTTGTGAGCTCAATTAGCTGCCTTCAGAGAGGGGGCACTAAAACAATTATAACAAATTAAATTATACTTCTGAAGACGAAAAGTGACACGAAAAACATTTATATTCCACAATAACACTTGTCTGACGTAATTATCTGGATTCAGGAACACTTAATTTGTCATTTCATTTCATGTACAGAAGTACAAAAGTGAGTACCGACCGCTGCTAGGACACAACCAACTTGTCTCACAGCACTTTAAAGGAACAGTTTGGAGTTTTTTTTTTTATTCTCACAGCTCATGTGGTCCATGGGTGGGTTTGTTTTCACGTTAATCCATCCTTTTCTTCATGCTGGATGCGCGGCCCTGGCTTGTCATCTGCACTTCACTGTAATCGAGGACAAATCCACAATCCTCTTTCATTGTAAAAAAAACACTCCACGATTCAGATGAGGCTAAATGGTACTACAGCAGTCTGTTATAGTGAATTCAAGAGGTTATTCTGAAACTTTACTTTACTGAGGGCAGCATGTTCAGGAGGTAGAGTGGGTCATCTAGTAATCGGAAGGTCACTGGTTCGATCCCCTGGCTCCTGCAGAGAGCATGTCAAAGTGTCCTTGAGCAACACACTGAACCCTTAGCTGCTCCCGACGAGCAGGTTGGCACCTTGCATGGCAGCCTCCACCATCAGTGTATGAACGTGTGTGAATGTGAGGCATCCACTGTAAAAGTGCTTTGAGTGGTTGGTAGACTAGAAAAGCTCTATATAAATGCAGTCCATTTACCATTTACATGAAATGAAAGGAAATATCATTGCCCACAGCAGTGCAACACAAAGACAAAAACACATATCCAAAAACTACAAAAACTTCAAGAACACATATACTAACTAACACATATATCGAAACTAAAAAATTTTAAAAAAAATCACTGTTCAAGTGAACGAATGCCAGCCAGGATGACTGTCGGAACTGCATGAGCTAGCAGTTAGCTTAGCCTGCCCCGCTTCCGCATCCTGTCAGACCACCCTTGATGTTAGCATTCACATTACTCAGCTAACTTTGGGCTACATTCATATTCTTATACATAGAGGACCTGCTAACTAACTTTTGGGCTTGCTGTCATCATCCTTCACATTAATCTTCATTCTCTGGTGCACACTTGTTTTTGTGTTTTCGTTTTTTTTCCTCTTCTTTTTTCTCTTTTCACGACAAGGCAGTAACTCAAGCATCTTGATTTTGCACATGTAGGGAGGCTTCTAAACAAACTTGCACAAGTCAGGGGCCCCAAGGGAGGTTTGAGGATCGAAGTTGTTGCAATTTTGAGCTGTTGCTGTCATTGCTGTGAAGTCAAGTCAGTCAGCCCATGGGGGTCCCCAAGATTATTGGGGGCCCCAAGCCATTGCCTCCCTGGCCTGTCCGTATGTTACGCCTCTGCTCACTTTCAAGAATGTGGGACGTGTGAATGTAAGTGCACCTGGGGGAGTGTCGCCTTCTTTATTATTTGTATAGCTAGTATCTCTCTCTCTCTCTCTCTCTCTCTCTCTCTCTCTCTCTCTCTCTCTCTCTCTGCTCAGGGATCTATCTAGCAACAGGATCAGTGAGCTGCCCAAGGACATCTTTAAGAGTCTTTCCAAGTCTCTCCTTAAACTGTGAGTAAACCGTGAGATGTGGGAAATGAAATTTGTAACTAATATTACATGGTTTAAATGAAACCACCGCTCTTTCTTATGAATGTAGCCAAATATCTATATTAAACACTATTCAAATAAGGCCCTATGTAAAAGATCTATTGCGCAGGGTCTAAAGCAGATGAACTTGCGTGTCCAAGTCCACTTTCGCTAGTTACTACTACTACTACTTTCGGTTACTCCCAACTGGGGTCACCACAACAGCTGTTTCGTTTCCGTCTCTTCCTGTCCTCTGCATCTTCCTCTGTCATGCCAGTCACACCTGTATGTCCTCCCTCACCACATCCATAAACTTCCTGTTTGGCCTTCCTCTTTTCCTCTTCCCTGGCAGCTCCATATTCAGCATCCTTCTCCCAATATACCCAGCATCTTTCCTCCACACATGTCTAAACCATCTCAATCTTGCCTCTCTTGCTTTGTCTCCAGACCGTCCAACCTGAGCTGTCCCTCTAACATACTTGTTCCTAATCCTGTCCTTCTTTGTCACTCCCAACGAAAATCTTAGCATCTTCAACTCTGCCACCTCCAGCTCCACCTCCTGTCTTTTTATCAGTGCCACTGTCTCCAAACCATATAACATAGCTGGTCTCACAACCATCTTGTAAATGTTCCCTTTAACTCTTGCCGGTGCCCTTCTGTCGCAAATCACTCCTGACACTCTTCTCCATCCTGCCTGCATTCTTCTTCACCTCTTTCCCCCACTCCCTGTTACTTTGAACAGTTGACCCCAAGTATTTAAACTTAGCCACCTTCGTCACCTCTACTCCTTGCATCCTCACCATTCTGCTGTCCTCCTTGTTCATGCATATTTATTACATCTTGTTCCTGCTGACTTTCATTCCTCTTCTCTCCAGTGCATACCTCCATCTCTCCAGGCTCTCCTCAACCTGCTCATTACTCACGCTACAGATCTCAATGTCATCCGTGAATATCATAGTCCATGGGGACTCCTGCCTGATCTCATTCGTCAACCTCTCCATCACCATTGCAAAAGAGAAAGGGCTCAGAGCCGATCCTTGATGTAATGCCACCTCCACCTTGAAGCCATCCGTCACTCCTATTGCACACCTCACCACTGCAACATTGCCCTCATATATATCCTGCACCACTCCTACATATTTATCTGCCACTTCCGACTCCCTCATACAATACCACACTTCCTCTCTCAGTACCCTGTCATATGCTTTCTCTAAATACACAAAGACACAATGTTACTCCTTCTGACCTTCTCTGTACTTCTCCATCAACATTCTCAGAGCAAACATTACATCTGTGGGCTCTTTCATGGCATGAAACCATACTGCTGCTCGCTAATCGTCACCTCTCCTCTTAACCTAGCTGCCACTACTCTTTCCCATATCTTCATGCTGTGGTTGATCAACTTTATACCTCTGTAGTTGCTACAGTTCTGCACATCACCCTTGTTCTTGAAAATCGGTACCAGTATGTTTCTTCTCCACTCCTCAGGCATCCTCTCACTTTCCAAGCTTGTGTTAAACAATCTAGTTAAAAACCCCACTGCCATCTCTCCTAAACACCTCCATGCCTCCACAGGTATGTCATCAGGACCAGCTGCCTTTCGTCTTCGTCATCTTTATACCTGCCCTCACTTCCTCCTTGTTAATTGACTGCACTTCCTGATTCACTATCCCCATGTTATCCAACCTTCTCTCACTCTCATTTTCTTCATTCATCAGCCCGTCAAAGTACTCCTTCCACCTTCCCAACACACTCTCCTCACTTTATCATCTGAACCTGCTGCACATTCTCCCCAGCTTGGTCCCTCTGCCTAGCCAATCGGTACAAGTCCCTTTCTCCTTCCTTAGCGTCTAACCTCTCATACAACTCACCATACGCCTTTTCCTTTGCCACCTCTCTCTTCACGTTAGGCTGCATCACCTTGTACTCTTGTCTACTTTCTTCATCTCTCTTGACTATGCCACTTCTTCTTTGCCAGCCTCTTCCTCTGTATACTTTGCTGTACTTCCTCATTCCACCACCAAGTCTCCTTGTTTTCCTTCTTCTGTCCAGAAGCCACACCAAGTACCTTCCTAACTGTCTCCCTCACTATTTCTGCAGTGGTTGCCCAGCCATCTGGCAACTTTTCACTACCACCCAGTGCCTGTCTTAACTCCTCCATGAACTCCACACAACAATCTTCCTTCTTCAACTTCCACCATTTGATCCTTGGCTCTGCCTTCACTCTCTTCCTCTTCTTGGTCTCCAAAGTCATCCTACAGACCACCATCTGATGCTGCCTAGTTACGTTCTCTCCTGTCACCACCTTGCAGTCTCCAATCCCTTTCAGATCGTGCCTCCTACATAGGATACAGTCCACCTGTGTGCACCTTCCCTCCACTCTTATACATCACCCTGTGTTCCTCCCTCTTCTTTAAATGTGTATTCACCACAGCCATTTCCTTCCTTTTTTTTTTGCAAAATCAACCACCATCTGTCCTTCCACATTTCTCTCCTTGACACCATACCTATCCATCACCTCCTCGTCACCTCTTTTCCCTTCACCAACATGCCCATTGAAGACCACTCCAATCGCCACTGTCTCCTCCTTGGGTACACTCTCCACCACTTCATCCAACTCACTCCAGGATTCTTCTTTCTTCCATCTCACACCCAACTTGTGGGGTATATGCACTGATAACATTCATCAACACACCTTCGATTTCCAGCTTCATACTTATTACGCTGTCTGACACTCTTCACCTCCAACACACTGTTGACATATGATTCCTTCAGAATTACCCCTTCCCCATTTCTCCTCCCATTTGCACCATGGTAGAAGAGTTTGAACCCTCCTCTGATGCTCCTGGCCTTACTCCCCTTCCACCTGGTCTCTTGCACACACAGTATGCCTACCTTTCTTCTCTCTATCATATCAGCCAGCTCTCTACCTTTAACAGCCGTACTGCCAACATTCAAAGTTCCGACTCTCAGCTCCACACCTCCTACCCTTCCTCCTCTCTTGCTGCCTCCGCACATGCCTTCCCCCTCTCCTTCTCCTTTGCCCAGCAGTAGCATAGTTTCCACCGGCACCCTGCTGGCCAACAGTACCGGTGGCAGTCGTTGGTAACGCGGGCCTCGACCGATCTGGTGTGGAAATCTGATTCATGATCCGCATATTTGATTTGGCAAAGATTTTACGCTAGATGCCCTTCCTGGTGCAACCCTCCCCATTTATCTGGGCTTGGGACTGGCACTAAGAATGCACTGGTTTGTGCATCCTCAGTGGCTGGGTTCATGACTGCTCAGTCATCAAAATAAAGGTATTAAAAGTCTTGTCAATAAAACTTCGACATCTGCTTTTTTTGTTGATGGAATACCTCAGTCACAAGTCTTTTTCTGTTAAAGGTGAACATCGTTCACACACAATACACTGATTTCTGCCATATCTAAAATTTCATCCAGAATTAATATGTTGTCATTTTGTTCCAGAAATATTTCCCACAATCCCCTTCTCCACATCCACCATAGCCACTTTAACCACCTGACACATCTACAGTCGCTGTAAGTACACACATGTGCTTGCACAGACCTAACATGCACACAACACACACATACAAACAAACACAGTGGTGTGTAGCATAATTGGTGTGCAGTCTTAATGTTCAGCTGATCTCTTTTGTCTGCAGAGCATTGGAGGGGATGGAAATCCCAGATATCCAGACTAAGATGTTTCTGCCTATGGGAAACTTGTCTCACATGTATGTATTTTTTCACACAAAAATTCATTAGAATCATCACAAGCTTCTGTATTGCCAAAACAAGATGTCTCCATTTTTTCTCCTCTGTTTTTTTTTCTTCTTATGTCCCCTCTTCTCCTCAAGCTATTTCAAGAAGTTCCAGTACTGCTCCTACGCCCCCCACGTCAGGTCCTGTAAGCCAAACACGGATGGCATCTCGTCCTTTGAGGACCTGTTGGCCAACATCGTGCTGAGAGTGTCTGTCTGGGTCATGGCCTTCATCACCTGCTTTGGCAACCTCTTCGTCATCGGCATGAGGTCACTAATACAGGCTGAGAACAATTTGCATGCAGCCTGCATCAAAGTTCTCTGCTGTGAGTTAGTTCAGAAACCAGCTACTTATGTTACTCATGTTATTATCTCAGAAAATAAGAGGGGGATAATAATGGAAAAGCAAAAAGAATAGAGTATTAATGTACGAATGGCTCTATGGAAGAATTTTCCCGCTGTAAAATGAATTCTCAAAGTCGGCACTTGTAGAATGAAAAGTTCAGTTTGCTTTAATCTTGCAGTTGCGGGGAAGGGAGACCAGCGATGTAGTTACAGTGGTTTGGACGGAGTGCTTCCTTGAATGAACAGAAGCAATTCTTTTTACACAGTGAATATCAGTACACATAGGATGTAGTGTAAATCACAGGGTTGTATCAGTTCCATTCACAATAGCATGATAGACATCCTGGCTCCAACAGCAAGATGAAAACAATGTAAATGAATTAGCATTGAATACCATAGGATTTGGCCTGGCACATGGAATAGTGATCTTTGCATAAACAAGAGCATGAGTAGTTAGCTTACAGAAAGGGTGATGGAGTCTCACAGGGCGGGACACAAACCGGTGTCCTCTGCATATAGAAAGGGTGAGCGTCTCACATGGTGAGAAAGAATCCTCCAGGGAGTAAATATCAAATGACAGGTAACTCACTAAGGCTCAGCACTTGTAAAGCAGGCACTCAGAACTCGGTGCCTTCCTTTCTGAAGGAAAGCCCTTGATTATAATAAAGGGAAAAAATATGCTTCCATTGTGCCTACGGTGAAAATATTTGCTTCGATGAAAAGCAAAGTGGTAGCTTGTTCCTTATGATGCCAATCTGTATTATTTAAAAGGTATGGACAACTAAATTGTGCAATTTCTCATCAAACTGTGTTTTTTCTATTGTTTGGTGTACAAAAAAAACAACAAAACACGATGAAACTGCTTAGAATCTGATGTTAATACAGTGAAAAAAGTGGATTTCGGGCATCTGGGTGACATGGCGGTCTATTCCGTTGCCTACCAACACTGGAATCGTGCGGATCGATTCCCCGTGTTACCTCCGGCTTGGTCGGGCGTCCCTACAGACACAGTTGGTCGTGTCTGCGGGTGGGAAGCTGGATGTGGGTATGTGTCCTGGTTGCTGCACTGGCGCCTCCCCTGGTCGGCCGGGGCGCCTGTTCGGGGGGGAGGGGGAACTCGGGAGAATAGCATGATCCTCCCATGCGCTATGTCCCCCTGGCAAAACTCCTTACTGTCAGGTGAAAAGAAGTGGCTGGCGACTCCCGTCTGCAGCCTCCCCGGATCGGCAGAGGGGTTGGAGCAGAGATCGGGATGGCTCGGAAGAGTGGGGTAATTGACTGAATACAATTTCTCCTAAAAGACAAAAACCATGGTTTTGCTGGGGAGGGATTAAAAGCTACTATCATTCATAGGAATGGAGGATATCATATCAGAACTCAACCTCGGTTTGCCCCCTATAGAGTGACCAGATGAGACTGGGTGAAATTCAGGACAGGGGAGTTGGAGGTGGGTGTGGTTGAGTGGCCATGGTGGGCGTGGCCTCCAGTATATTACATTCAGTATCAACGAACAGTAACAGTGAAACAGGTGAAAATCAAAACTCACCTGTAGAATTTATCATTTTTGGGTGCAGCATTAACAGCTGATGATATTGATGCTGGAAAGCTGGTCTGTGGTGATTACTTTACCTTAAGGCCTCCACACCCTGTGCAGTTTTGGCTATCTTGCCCATTTATTGTATGTCACATTGTACAACAGGAAAAAGGTAAAATCTTGATAAATGCCTCTAGTCAGACTGAGCAAGTTTAAGTGAGACTGCTGTTGCATTGTATGTTTGATTGAATGGTGATAATCATTCACCGCAAAAAGGCAGCCTGGTCTCGGGGACATTCAAATTGGCCTTGCGAGGGGAAAAAAAAAACATACAGCTGCAACAATAATAGCATATTTTTTGCCTGAACAAACCCAAAAAGGAGATAAAATATGGGTTGGCGATTTTCCAAAGTGAGCTTGAACCACAGTAATATCTCCAGCCATTTTTCACGGTCCGTACACAGGTACTTTAGACTTGCAGGTGACTATTGCTGATTTCCCCACAGCAATACACAGACACAAACACAGAGAGAAACAAAGACGAGGAGTACTGAGCAGTGTGATCCTTTTTGTCATGAACAGTTATTTATTCTGTTAGCCACACTCACTAGGATGTCGTCATTACGGTTATTTTATCTCCCTGTCAAACTGAATCATAACACCAGTGTGTTAGTAAGAAGAGTGTCACCTGTGTGCAAAATGCAATGTAAAATCTATAAAGACAGAGCAAAGAGACTACGGCTGTTAGTTTTATTATTTAATTTCTATTCAGTTATTTCACAAGTTATATAAAGAAAAAATATAACAAGTGATCAGGGAAGAGGAAAAGAGGAAGGCCAAAGATGGATGTGGTGAGGGAAGAGATGCAGGTGGCTGACAGGGGAAGACGCAGAGGACAGGAGGTGGAGAAAACGGATGATCCGCTGTGGAGACCAGTAGTAGTAGTAGATTACAAGCGATCAATTTACAAAGGCATTTTCAATGTAATTGGGCTTGTTTCTAGTAAAGGCAATTCTTGTCAATATCTTGGACTGATTGGTTGATATTTAGCCCAATATCAGTTCAATAGCAGGGCATCAATTCGCGTCATGCATTCATGGCATATTTGTGCCCAGCGCTCATGTGGTATGTTTGGAATGACTGGGTAGCTTTGACCCAGATACTGAACCCATCCTGGGTAAATGCTGTCTCTGTGAAGTCCACTTGAAATTCCCCTTGTGTGAAAAATGTCTGCAAGCAAAGCAGAACGCACAGACCTTGGTCATCAAATATTCCAACCAGGGGCGTCCTGGTGGCATGGCTATTCCGTTGCCTACCAACACATGGATCACCGGTTGGAATCCCCTATTCCCCCCAATTCCGGCGGGGGGGATAGTGTGATCCTGGGGGAATAACGTGATCCCGCTACACGCTACGTCCCCCTTGGCGAAACTTCTCACTGTCAGGTGAAAAGAAACAACTGGCGACTCCATATGTTTCGGAGGAGGCATGTGGTAGTCTGCAGCCCACCCCGGATCAGCAGAGGGCTGGGATGACTCGGAAGAGTGGGGTAATTGGGCAAGTACAACTGGGGAGGAAAAAAAAATATTCCAACCAGGTATACAATTCATACCATCGGCAATTGAAGGATCGCATTTGAAGTCCGAACTTCTTTGCTGGGGATTTTCGGAGAAATAGGGTTGGCTGTGGCTAATATCAACTACACTACTGTTGCATCTCTGGATGGAGGCTAACTGCAGATAAGATGGCGGGCGACAGCAGCTCATCTTCCTAATGTTATCCGAGTCCTCGCTGCAAATTTCCTCATCCTGGCTGTTGGCCTGCCCTATTTCAACATTGCCAGAGACAGCAGGGTCAGTTAACATTTCTCTCATTTGTCTCCTCAATATTTGTTGAGGTCCGTGGTCTTATAGGCATGAGAAATCTCTCCATGTTCAGCTCCTATTAGCTAAGGCGACCAGTACAAATTAAACAATTCTTGTTATTTGCTTCTTGTTTACCATACAATGATGATGTCATATTTTTTGAATGGCAGTGTGTTTCACTAATGCCACATCCCAAGCAGCCCCTCCACCTTTTTCACTGTGTACAGCCCGCACATTGCACAGAGGAACACAAACCTACTGTCCCCTAGCTAGCTGCTTGTAATGTAAGTTAAGATAAAAATCATGGCTAAACAAAGCAGTTTGCCACAAAAAGGTGCGAGGAGCAAAAAGAAGAGAATTCAGCTCAAGTTCAGTGATCATTCTCGACTCACCACGCACACCAGGTCCCGTCATTTCCTGTTCAGACCACCCACAGCCCTGTCATTTCCTGCTCTGATCATCAAAAGTAAGTTCATTTACAATTTCTGAATGTCGTAGTCTATTGCCTATTTCAGTGTTATTGTTTATTGGGTATAGTTTTTGTTGGGTGTACAGTTGGATTTTATGTTCATGTTGCTGCGTCTGCCTTGTGTGTGTGTGTGCAAAGTGTTTTGCAAGTTTACGCTTCACAAGAGCTAGCTCAAAGAGCAAATCACACAGATTAAAATTAACTATCCATCCATCCATTATCCAAACCGCTTATCCTGCTGTCAGGATCGCAGGGATGCCGGAGCCTCTCCCAGCAGTCATTGGGCGGCAGGCGGAGAGACACCCTGGACAGGCCGCCAGGCCTCGTTCATTTCTTGCATTTTTTTTTTTTATGAACTGCTCTGATATGTGGCAACTCGCTGTCGTTTCAGATTTGTTGCTGATGTTCAGACTTTTTTCCAGACCTGGCGGGCACAATTTGCATAAAAATATGACGTTTTTTTTCCCGTTGAACTCTGTACTGATTTGTTCATGAAACTCCTTCAAATATCCATATAAACTGACTTCAGCAATACCGGTAGCTGCCAATACCACCAATGTGATGTTCGCATATATAGTGCGTTTCAGGGGCAGAAAAAAATACTCAAGAGGACGCGCCCATCATTTTAAACTACCTGGGATTTCCAGAGTGGAGCGAGTGGTCTTCTATGGGTAAATTAAATGAAATTAGATTAAAGTGTTATCCTAAAGTTACATTTCTTATCTAGTTTAGCTAGTATTTAGCACTCTATGGATATGCAAAAGTGGCACAGTTCGGATAAAGTTAATATGCTTGACAAAGACAGTTCTAGAATAGCACTTCAGCCAAAATAACTACCTAGCCTACTAAGTAAAGAGACTAGAAAAACTTAACTAGTTCAGCTAGTGTCTAGCTCTCTATGGATATGTGTGTGTGTGTGTGTGTGTGTGTGTGTGTGTATATATATATATATATATATATATATATATATGCATTGTGTGTGTGTGTGTGTGTGTGTGTATATATATATAGTCCGGAAAGTATTCACACCCCTTCACTTTCCCCACATTTTGTTATGTTACAGCCTTATTCCAAAATGGATTAAATTCCTTTTTTTTTCTCATCAATCTACATACAATACCCCATAATGACAAAGCGAAAAAGGCTTTGTAGAAATTTTTGCAAATTTATTATAAATAAAAAACTGAAATATTGCATGTACATAAGTATTCACACTCTTTACTCAGTACTTGGTTGAGGCACCCTTGGCAGCGATTACAGCCTCAAGTCTTCTTCGGTATGAAGCTACAAGCTTGGCACACCTATATTTGGGATATTTCTCCCATTCTTCTCTGCAGATTCTCTCGAGCTCTGTAAGGTTAGATGGGGAGCGTCACTGCACAGCTATTTTCAGGTGGGGTTCAAGTCTGGGCTCTGGCTGGGCCGCTCAAGGACATTCACTGACTTGTCCCGAAGCCACTCCTTCGTTGTCTTGGCTGTTTGCTTAGGGTCGTTGTCATGTTGAAAGGTAAACCTTCACCCCAGTCTGAGGTCCTGAGCGCTCTGGAGCAGGTTTTCATCAAGGATCTCTCTGTACTTTGCTCCATTCATCTTTCCCTCGATCCTGACTAGTCTCCCAGTTCCTGCCGCTGAAAAACATCCCCACAGCATGATGCTGCCACCACCATACTTCACTGTAGGGATGGTATTAGCAAGGTGATCAGACGTGCCTGGTTTCCTCCAGACGTGACGTTTGGCATTCAGGCCAAAGAGTTCAATCTTGGTTTCATCAGACCAGAGAATCATGTTTCTCATGGTCTGAGAGTCCTTTAGGTGCTTTCTGGCAAACTCCAAGCAGGCTGTCATATGCCTTTTATTGAGCAGAGGCTTCCATCTGGCCACTCTACCATAAAGGCCTGATTGGTGGAGTGCTACAGAGATGGTTGTCCTTCTGGAAGGTTCTCCCATCTCCACAGAGGAACGCTGGAGCTCTGTCAGAGTGACCATCGGGTTCTTGGTCACCTCCCTGACCAAGGCTCTTCTCCCCCAATTGCTCAGTTTGGCTGGGCGGCCAGCTCTAGGAAGAGTCCTGGTGGATCCAAACTTTTTCCATTTACAAATGATGGAGACCACTGTGCTCTTCGGGACCTTCAAAGCTGTAGAAATTTCTTTGTACCCTTCCCCAGATCTGTGCCTCGATACAATCCTGTGTCGGAGGTCCACAGACAATTCCTTTGACTTCATGGCTTTGTTTCTACTCTGACATGCACTGTCAACAGTGGGACCTTATATAGACAGGGGTGTGCCTTTCCAAATCATGTCCAATCCATTGAATTTACTACAGGTGGACTCAAATCAAGATGTAGAAACATCTCAAGGATGATCAGTGGAAACAGGATGAACCTGAGCTCAATTTTGAGTGTCATAACCAAGGGTGTGAATACTTATGTACATGCAATATTTCATTTTTTATTTTTAATAAATTTGAAAAAATTGCTACAAAACCTTTTTCACTTTGTCATTATGGGGTATTGTGTGTAGATTGATGAGAAAAAAAAGGAATTTAATCCAATTTAAAATAAGGCTGTAACATAACAAAATGTGGGGAAAGTGAAGGAGTGTGAATACTTTACGGATGCACTGTATATACACACACACATACACACACGTATAGGCTACTTCTTTATGTTTATTTAACAGGCTAATGAATACTTTATGTAGCAGGCTAACAAGCGTGGCAAAAAAGTCATATGATAATGCACTGTCTGATAGAGGGGCTAATATTGCATTATAAATAACGATTATAGTTGGATCAAGATCATGGAAGTGATGCTCCCACCCCCCCTCAAAAAAAACAAAACATGCCTGTCTGCTTGATCTGTTGTGGCACTGACCTGGTTCCATCCACTGAACACGTGTGAGAGACAGAGAGAGAGAATGCATCTAAGATCTGAATCGTATCAACTAGCATATTAACCCTCAGCTAGAACTTGGTGTCATGTAATATGATAGCTAAATTTATTGTGCCTATCCATCTGTGTGTACCTCCATACAATTTATCTGACATCACTACTCCATTGTTTTAATCACACTCATATTGCAGTACAGGTGAACATGGAGGAGAGATGTGACCATGTAAGAAATGTTCTTGCTTTTGGTCAGAATCCAGAGGGATGCAGCAAACAGAGAGGCAGACATTACGGCGATATGCGGCTAAGTTCAGAGTTTCTGGTCAGTAATAAAATAGTGAAAAATGTTGGAAATAAATTTGAATACATAAAAACAAGACTTAACATAGCTTTATTTTTTTTCTTGATGCAGATGGGGAACTTTTTTTATGGATGGAGGAAGGCTGTGAGGACAAAGGCAGAGTGCAAAACCCTGTTTTGTGAAATCCATTGCAGCCCTATTGGAGGCCAGTGTGATTTTCAAAACAAGGAATGCTATGTCCAGTCGATTCTCCTGGCCAGGAATGTCTACTGACATTGAGAAATGGGTAAGTAATCAATGTCCTGCTGTCCTGGTTAACTGTCCATCTATTAGTTTTAATAAATAAATCTTACTATTACTACTTCCGTTAGTTTTCTTAATCTCACTCCATGTCCATTTGCTTTTTTCCTTTAAATTTGTTCACTCTTCTTATTGGTTACCCTCAACAAACCCACTAATTTTTTTCTTCATTTTTCTAGGTGAGTGAATGTGATCAGTGCCAAAGGGTTGGAAACCCATTTGTGATTAATGCTAAACTGGAAAGTATTAAGGTAAATGAGCATTTCCGTTTATGTGAGTTAATGTAGAATTTTAAAAATCATAAATCAAGGTATATGTAAACATTTTGCCCACTGGAGAATTGGGCTAGCATATAAGATATCTTTTGTCCCCAAAATCACCTCGAACAGGAGGTTATACTATACATCTAGTTCTGTTTTTTTTTAAGGTCCATCACTCTGGGAATTGCTCGGTGTTGACCTGACAGGCCCACTTCCGAAGATATCTGATGGCCATATTTACACTTTGACAGCCACAGATTATTTTTCCAAGTGGGTGGAAACATTCCCATGAAAAACTAAAACTGTCGAGGAAGTAGCCAGAAACTGTTTGAGCTAGCGGTGTGTAAAAACGAGGCATACTCCCAAGTTAACAGTTAATGGGCTTTAGTGTCGAACTGTATGTATCAACAATACAGAGGTGAACTGATGCACGCAGGAAACTGCGTGCCTTACGTAACATTAACTACAGTTAACATCCACTGGGTGATGATACAATACCACCCGTCACATCTCCCTTTCCTTTAAGTAAACAAAACACTTCTTGAAATACCAACTTGTGAACTTCACCCAAGACATGGTTATATCTAGACCTCAAAAACAATTCAACAACCTGTCTAAAAACTGAACATTAGAACCAGTCCATGTGAGCTTATACACTCACTGGCCACTTTATTAGGTACACCTTGCTAGTACCGGGTTGGACCCCCTTTTGCCTTCAGAACTGCCTTAATCCTTCGTGGCATAGATTCAACAAGGTACTGGAAACTATCTTCAGAGAGTTTGGTCCATACTGACATGATAGCATCACGCAGTTGCTGCAGATTTGTCGGCTGCACATCCATGATGCGAATCTCCCGGTCCACCACATCCCAAAGGTGCTCTATTGGATTGAGATCTGGTGACTGTGGAGGCCATTTGAGTACAGTGAACTCATTGTCATGTTCAAGAAACCAGTCTGAGATGATTCGAGCTTTATAACATGGCGCGTTATTCTGCTGGAAGTAGCCATCAGAAGATGGGAACACTGTGGTCATAAAGGGATGGACATGGTCAGCAACAATACTCAGGTAGGCTGTGGCGTTGACACGATGCTCAATTGGTACTAAGGGGCCCAAAGTGTGCCAAGAAAATATCCCCCACACCATTACACCACCACCACCAGCCTGAACCGTTGATACAAGGCAGGATGGATCCATGCTTTCATGTTGTTGACGCCAAATTCTGACCCTACCATCCGAATGTCGCAGCAGAAATCGAGACTCATCAGACCAGGCAACGTTTTTCCAATCTTCTATTGTCCGATTTTGTTGAGCCTGTGCAAATTGTAGCCTCAGTTTCCTGTTCTTAGCTGACAGGAGTGGCACCCGGTGTGGTCTTCTGCTGCTGTAGCCCATCTGCCTCAAGGTTCGACGTGTTGTGCGTTCAGAGATGCTCTTCTGCATACCTTGGTTGTAATGAGTGGTTATTTGAGTTACTGTTGCCTTTCTATCAGCTCGAACCAGTCTGGCCATTCTCCTCTGACCTCTGGCATCAACAAGGCATTTTCGCCCACAGAACTGCCGCTCACTGGATATTTTCTCTTTTTCGGACCATTCTTCGTAAACCCTAGAGATGGTTGTGCGTGAAAATCCCAGTAGATCAGCAGTTTCTGAAATACTCAGACCAGCCCGTCTGGCACCAACAACCATGCCACGTTCAAAGTCACTTAAATCACCTTTCTCCCCCATTCTGATGCTCGGTTTGAACTGCAGCAGATCGTCTTGACCATGTCTACATGCCTAAATGCATTGAGTTGCTGCCATGTGATTGGCTGATTAGAAATTTGCGTTAACGAGCAGTTGGACAGGTGTGCCTAATAAAGTGGCCGGTGAGTGTAGGTTCAGTCTGTTGAGAGGCCGTATCTGACAGCCATATCGAGAGAGAGCAGGGGAATGGGGTGACGATGGGACAGCAGAGGTGTCCAAAGTCTATGGTGGGCCTGGAGCCCGTGGACTGCTGTAGAGCCTGCTGGGAGAGGGTCGAGGAGAGAACGTGCATGCCCTCTCACCCTCCGTCATTTCACTCTGTGGCTGAGACCCATTGCATTCAGATGAAGGCCCCTCTGCACCAGCCCTAGGGTTTTGTGATGGCCTTGGCTCTGCCATACGTAGATCGACTCGATTGCGATGATACAAGGAGCCCTCGACCTCTACCAGATATGACCATGGGGCCACTTTCTGCAGACACACTCCCCGTTGCCAAATGCCAGTCCTGTCCCCTGGTAGTGGCTTCATCCGAACGGCTTCTCCCACTGCGAGCTCAGGTAAGTCCTTAGCAGTCCTGTCGTAGATGAGTTCCGAGATTTGTCTCCTGTGCCGCAGTTTATCTACAACATCCGTAACGACGCATGGCTCAAGAAGTGCATCAACCACTGGCAGAGCTGACTTCAAACGCCGTGACATCAGTCGTTGGGCAGGACTGCTGTCCATACCCTCCGTTGGGGTGTTTCTCCATTGTAAGATTGCCTTCCAGGCATCCTCGCCATCCTGTAGTGCTTTCTTGCTCAGGTTCTTTGCGATTTTGACCGCTGCTTCCGCCTTCCCGTTGGCCTTGGGATGCCTTGGTGAGGAGGTGATATGGTCAAACCTCCACTCCACAGCGAATTGGCGGAACTGAGTACAGGCGAACTGGGGCCCATTGTCGGAAATGACCCTGTCAGGTTGCCCATAACGAGCAAATTGAGCCTTGCATCATTTTATTGTTGTCTCCGCGCTAAGGTCTGGCAGAACATCAATTTCCCAGAAATCTGAGTAGTGATCAACTACCATCAGAAAGTCTTTCCCACTGTGTTGGAAAAGATCCAGACTTATGATTTGCCAGGGACGTGTGGGCAGTTCATGGCTCAGCATTGTCTCCTTTTGCTGCTCAATCGCATACTCATTGCATGTAGAGCATTTACTGGCATAATCCTTGATTTCGCTCTGCACTCCAGGCCAGTATATGGTCTCCCGTGCTTATCTGTAGCAGGCCTCGCCACCGATGTGACTGCCATGTACTCTGGCAAGCATCCCAGGACGCAATGATTTTGGGATCACCACTCTTTGCCCCCTAAACTCTTTGCCTCCATTCTGGACACTTAGCTCCTCTTTGATAGGCCAAAACTCTCCGACTGCCTGCTCTGTTTCATTCTTATCAGCGGGCCAACCCTTCAGGATAGTAGACTTCACGACTTGCAGCTGTCTGTTGGTGTCTGTGTGTTGCTGTATCTGTAGCAGCCTTTTGTCTGTGACATTCAGATAGTCGGCCATATTTATGTGCTCAATTGCCAGCTGCTCGTCCACCATACTGCAGACTGTGTGCTCTGCATGCATAGAGCCAGGGTGTGTTTTGGAAGTGACAGCCCTGCTTAATGTGTCACTCACAAACATGTCCAGTCCTGGTTTGTAGATCACTCTCAGGTTGTAATTCTGAAGAGCCAGTAAGTAGCATGCTCTGCAAGCGCTTGGGAGCATTGAGGAGAGGCTTGCTGAAGATTGCTACGAGGGGCTTGTGATCTGTCTCCGCTGTGATATTGTCTCTACCGTACAGATAATGATGGAAACGCTGGCAGGCAAATACTATGGTAAGGCATTCCTTCTCTATCTGCGCATAGTTTTGCTCTGTAGACGTGAGTGCCCTTGACGCGAAACTAATAGGCTGTCCCTCCTGCATCAGACAGCAGCCCATGCTGGCTGGAGTCACTGTACTGTGACGGGTTTTGACACATCATAGTATCACAGCACAGGCGTCTGTGTCACAAGCTGTTTTATCTCCCTGACAGCTGCATCGTGCTTCGGCAGCCAGTGCCAGACTGTGTCCTTGTCTGTGAGTCTCCTCAAAGGCTCGCATACTTCCGAGAGCCGCGGGAGAAACTTAGCCAAGTACGTGAAGAATCCGATGAGTCTCTGCACACCCTTGACGTCGGATGGGGCTGGCATATCCAAAACCACTCTGACTTTCTCCGGGTCAGCTTTTAGACCTGCAGCCGACAGGATGTGGCCATGTAACCGCACCTCAGACACTCTAAACTGAAGCTTCTTGACAGTGAGCCGCAGTTTCACTTGTCGACAGCAGTCCAGAAGGGCTACCAGCTTGTCATCATGGTCCTTGTTTGCCTCTTCCTTGCTGTCGCCACAACCAACGATGAGGATGTCGTCCGCTATAGGCTCCACTCCCTCAAGCCCTTCCAACAGCTCGTGCTGTTTCCTCTGGTAGACCTCTGGGGCTACTGACACACCAAACGGAAGTTTCAACCATCTCTTCCGGCCCCAGGGGGTCCAAAAGGTGATCATGAGGCTGCTAGCCTCATCCAGTTTACACTGAAGAAAAGCATCTCTTGCATCGACCAGTGTGAAGTCCTTGGCTTTAGGCAGCTTATAAAGCACATCCTCCAGTGTGGACATGAGGTAATGCAAGCGTCTGAGTGCCTGGTTGAGATGGTGCGGCTGTAGACATATACGCAGCTTTTCTGGTCTTTTGACTATGACCATACTGCTGATCCAATCCGTGGGCTCACTGGCTGATATGATATAAACCCTCTCTTTCACATCGGTCAAGCTGAGCCTTCACAGCTTCCTTCATAGCCACCGGAACATTGCTTGGTGCACTCTGCACCGGCTGAACCACTGGATCCAAGTCAAAATGAACCTCTCCGGGGAGTGCCTCCTCAGGACCAGTGAAGACATCCTGATATGCTCTGATGACTGTACTTCTGGTGAGAGGCATGGTGAGGCTGTCGTCCACTGCGTTGAGCCCTTCTACTCTGAGCTCCTCTGGGATGGTAAAGTGTATGAGCCCCATCTCCTCTGACGTGGACCCTGACAGCAGTGGCAACTGTCGTGTATTTACAACCTCAAAATCCAGCTTGTATTTGCTGCCCCGTACAACACACTCAGTGGTAAGGACCCCAAATGATGGCAGACCTTGGTCTGAGTACATTTTCAGTGTGGTGCTACTATGCTTTAGTTTCTCTCTGGGAGCTAGCCTCTTCTTGTCCCTGGGACTCATGACGTTGAACGTAGCTCCTGAGTCAAGCTGGCATCTCTGTAGTTTGCCATTCAGGCTGAGATTGACAAACCATTTCTTGCCATTTGTTCCCACTGCACAAATGCTTTCCGTTGCATATACACCATTTGTGTCCATGACTGTGTTGTCTTTATCCATGTTCAGTCCCTCAACTGCGTGGAGTTTACCATCCTTTTTCTTATTTTTATTGCAAACTCTCGCAAAGTCATTGGCTGTGCCACAAGCATTGCAGGTCTTGCCATATGCTGGGCAGTGTGTTCTCTTCCCCACTCATGTGCTGTGCCATAGTATTTGCATGTGGAGAGGCCCCCACCTTGTGATCTGGGGTTCCCACTCATTTTCTCTGTAGTACTGGCTGATCTTTTGAATATTTGTTTCCCTACAACATTGACATTGTCCACGAGTGATCTCTCCTGCTCCATGGATCTCAACTGCAAATCACTGAGTTCTGCTGCTCTGCATGCTTCAATAGCATTGGCTAGAGTCAAGTCCTTTTCCCTTAACAACCGTCTGCATGTGCCCTCTTTAGCAATGCCGATGACTATTCTGTCCCTGATTAAGTCATCTCTTAGGGCTCCATATTCGCATGTGGAAGCTTTCTCTCTGAGCCGTGTCACAAAACAGTCTACTGTTTCACCTTCCTCTTGTTTACAACAGCCAAAAACGTAGCGCTCATAAATCACATTTTTAGCGGGTTTGAAATACCTTTCCAATGAGTCCAGTATGACGGTCGCGTCTTCTTGCTGTGCGTCAGTCAGATTTAAGTTGTGTTTGTAGACATGTCGACATTCAACTCCCATGAAACTCCTCAGAGTCGCCGCCTAGACCTCCTTGTCCTTGTCTACCAGCCCTGTGGCTAAAGCATAATCTTCATATTCTGCTCGGAAGATTTCCCAATTCGCACTCAGGTTGCCACTGAGCTTCATCGGAGCTGGCGAGGGTATGGTCGCGACCAGGGCTCGAAATTAACTTTTTTCCTCAGTGTCCCACAACTGTCCCGAATTCTACTTTGTATTGTCCCGGATATAACCAACAGTGTCCCAAATTTTAATTCTTGTCGTCGCCCCCCCCCCCCAATTATTCAGAATACATATAATTTGATCCTTTTTTGTCACTTAATCATCACACCATGGACTCTGGTCCACCATATAAGTTTAAAATACTTATTCTTTTATTAAACATATGAATATTAGTTTCGGGAGTCAGCAGTTGTTTCGGGAGTCGGCAGTCGATTCGGGAGTCGGCAGTATTGGGGCTTGCATCAGGGGGCTGTTTATTCAACCACCTCAGCATTTCAACTGTCGTTGATGATGGTCTATCGCTCTGGCTCTATGAATGTTGCATTGGCGCGAGTCAAGCAGCAGCCACTGGCAGAGTGGATGACATAGAATGCATTCTATGATTTGCTCGAACAGGTAATTGACTGCCCTATCGTGAGGTGCCGCAAGAACTTAAGCCTTCTGTAGTTTCGCCGTTCACACGTTTTTATTAAATTATTCAAATGACAAAGTAACATCTAGATACTCATAATTAATGACATCGCAAATAACACCTATTTCGAAGTTTACTTTGACATTTTTTTTCACTGTCCCGGAATTGTCCCAGACAAAATATATTTGTGTCCCAGTAGGATTTTTTATGGTCCCCGGGACATCGTTAATTTCGAGCCCTGGTCGCAGCCATGGCTATTCATTGCTTTTACTGCGGTACGGCTAGCTAGCATTAGCAAACCAAAAAACTTGCAAAACTCGCTTGACGGCTCAATGTCCCTTCAGCCACCAAATCGCCGAATCAAAGGTCCACTTCTGACACCACGTTCGAGCTAGTGGTGTGTAAAAACGAGACATACTCCAAGTTAACAGTTAATGGGCTTTAGTGTCGGAACTGTATGTATCAACAATACAGAGGTGAACTGATGCGCGCTGGAGACTGTGTGCCTTACGTAACATTAACTACAGTTGACATCCACTGGGTGGTGATATAATACCACCCGTAACAGAAACCCTGTTCCTATAATTTACAGATAATTGTAATTTGTATCTATAATTTATATCTATAATTTAACACACACAGGAGTGTGTCTTCTCCTTTAGGTGTAGATAAACTGCTGAGTCTTGTCCTGAGGAGTTTGGCCTTCTGTGTTGGGCCAGCCGTTTGTGGAGTGGTTGTTATCTACACCTAAAGGAGAAGACACACTCCTTCGAGGACAGCAACATACACATTTTAGACAGGGAAGATAGATGGTTTGAAAGAGGGGTGAAGGAAGCCATCTATGCAAAACTGGAAAAACCATCCCTCAACAGAGGAGGAGGTCTGCGACACCACCTATCTCCCACTTACAATAACGTCCGTTCATCTCTACCCAGGAGACTCAAGAAGCTTAGCCTCCAAAAACAACCGTCAGTCACTCACGGCTCCAACGACTCATGACCACTGAATGGAGCACTAACGAAGTTAAAACTAACACCCCCAACGACCGTCGCTGCTTAACTTCGGATCACAAAGAGCCATGCATATCAATACCTCTGATAACGACGGGCATTGCTAAACATCGGAACACAAAGAGCCATGGACATCAATAGCTCTGATAACGACTCCAAAGAGGATAAATATCTTGAGTTTCATCACCAGCCAGTCAGACTAGCTCGATCTAGTCAGAAAGGCACGAACTGATGAAGCCTCTTGGATGAGAGGCGAAACGTCTTCACGGATATATACCAAGTCCAGTTGCACTTGATTCAATTCCTTTGGAATACCATGACCTGGATGAATGAGAACATTCACAGACTCTTTGTGTTCTGTACTTTCACAATAAACCCCTCCATGTAAAGTTTTATTTCTTCATACTGCAGCTTTCGAATGTGGTTCTCCCCGTGAGCGATGGCTACAGTACATTTGTTGAACAAAGAGAAAAAGATTCTGAAAGAAACTGCAAGTAAAAATGTGAACAAATCACAGAAGAAGCAACAACAGGCCTATGCAAAGCGCATGCAAAAAGAAATACAAGAATGTAACTTTCCATTTAGGAAATAAAGTCCTGCTTTACAATGCTAGAAAAAGTGGAAGGAATGGAAGTAGACCTCTCTGGACCATACATGAGGATGGTCATGTACTGAAAACCTCATACAACATAGATAACATAAAAAACATACAAGAGAAGCCACTTAAAGGAAGACACCACAGAAACGACGCAACTGACAGCAGAAATTCTTTCTGTCAACGCATCACCTTTTGAAGCCAGACACCAAATGTCAGATGTGCCTTCTAGACCATCAGCTATCAAATGGACTCAGTCTAAAGTAAGCCATAGAGTTTTGCTCATTGAAAATTTTGCAAAGGAAATGCAAGCCAGCCATCCAGCATGCCGAATTTCGCCACAAGAGGACACTGTTACGTAACCTCACACGAACAGGAACCACTTTTGGATCCGTGGAAAATCAGTTTAAAATCTGGGTATTTTTCGGTGAAAATCGGTAAAAACTGAAAACTCTGAGCCATTTAACATGTTAAAATATGCTCATAAGAACAGTCAATTTTTTGTTATGTTAAGGACTAGATTGAGGTGCAAAATTGGCGGCACGGTGGTCCAGTGGTTAGCGCTGTCACCTCACAGCAAGAAGGTCCTGGATTCGAGCCCCATGGGGTCATCCAAGGTCGTTCTCTGTGTGGAGTTTGCACGTTCTCCCAGTGTCTGCGGTGGGTTTTCTTTGGGTGCTCTGGTTTCCCCCACTGTCAAAAGAAACATGCATGTTAGGGTTTATGCTCCTGTCTGTGCCCCTGACTAAGGCAATGGGAATAGAACTGAAGTTGGTCCCCGGGCGCAGCATGAAGGCAGCAGCCCACTGCTCCTAGCTACACAGATCACATCTAGGATGGGTTAATTTGCAGTAACTGAATTTCCCCACTTTACACTTGACTCTTTCGACAACAAAAGCAATAAGATGTCTTGGACTTTGTCATAAACACAGATACTGGTGAAACAAAGTGATTGACAGATGAAGAGCAGCGGCAGAATCATATAAAACTGCGGCACGCTGCTGTCCTGGCGGTTTACGGCCATACCACTCTGACAACGCCCGATCTCGTCTGATCTCGGAAGCTAAGCAGGGTCGGGCCTGGTTAGTACTTGGATGGGAGACCGCCTGGGAATACCAGGTGCTGTAAGCTTTTTTTATTTATCGCCCCTACTGTCATCTAAAACTCTGTTGCTTTTCTTTTACTCAATTCCAATTCACAAAGCAAACGTATAGGAAAAACCAGACCTGCACGTTTTGGTCAAAGATCACTACAAAGTCTTCTCAATGGCCGTGTCTTACCTTTTAGTCATATTCTTGCACTTTACACTTGACTCTTTCGACAACAAAAGCAATAAGATGTCTTGGACTTTGTCATAAACACAGATACTGGTGAAACAAAGTGATTGACAGATGAAGAGCAGCGGCAGAATCATATAAAACTGCGGCATGCTGCTGTGCTGGCGGTTTACGGCCATACCACTCTGACGACGCCCGATCTCGTCTGATCTCGGAAGCTAAGCAGGGTCGGGCCTGGTTAGTACTTGGATGGGAGACCGCCTGGGAATACCAGGTGCTGTAAGCTTTTTTATTTATCGCCCCTACTGTCATCTAAAACTCTGTTGCTTTTCTTTTACTCAATTCCAATTCACAAAGCAAACGTATAGGAAAAACCAGACCTGCACGTTTTGGTCAAATTTTGGTCAAAGATCACTACAAAGTCTTCTCAATGGCCGTGTCTTACCTTTTAGTCATATTCTTGCACTTTACACTTGACTCTTTCGACAACAAAAGCAATAAGATGTCTTGGACTTTGTCATAAACACAGATACTGGTGAAACAAAGTGATTGACAGATGAAGAGCAGCGGCAGAATCATATAAAACTGCGGCACGCTGCTGTCCTGGCGGTTTACGGCCATACCACTCTGACAACGCCCGATCTCGTCTGATCTCGGAAGCTAAGCAGGGTCGGGCCTGGTTAGTACTTGGATGGGAGACCGCCTGGGAATACCAGGTGCTGTAAGCTTTTTTATTTATCGCCCCTACTGTCATCTAAAACTCTGTTGCTTTTCTTTTACTCAATTCCAATTCACAAAGCAAACGTATAGGAAAAACCAGACCTGCACGTTTTGGTCAAATTTTGGTCAAAGATCACTACAAAGTCTTCCCAATGGCCGTGTCTTACCTTTTAGTCATATTCTTGCACTTTACACTTGACTCTTTCGACAACAAAAGCAATAAGATGTCTTGGACTTTGTCATAAACACAGATACTGGTGAAACAAAGTGATTGACAGATGAAGAGCAGCGGCAGAATCATATAAAACTGCGGCACGCTGCTGTCCTGGCGGTTTACGGCCATACCACTCTGACAACGCCCGATCTCGTCTGATCTCGGAAGCTAAGCAGGGTCGGGCCTGGTTAGTACTTGGATGGGAGACCGCCTGGGAATACCAGGTGCTGTAAGCTTTTTTTATTTATCGCCCCTACTGTCATCTAAAACTCTGTTGCTTTTCTTTTACTCAATTCCAATTCACAAAGCAAACGTATAGGAAAAACCAGACCTGCACGTTTTGGTCAAAGATCACTACAAAGTCTTCTCAATGGCCGTGTCTTACCTTTTAGTCATATTCTTGCACTTTACACTTGACTCTTTCGACAACAAAAGCAATAAGATGTCTTGGACTTTGTCATAAACACAGATACTGGTGAAACAAAGTGATTGACAGATGAAGAGCAGCGGCAGAATCATATAAAACTGCGGCACGCTGCTGTCCTGGCGGTTTACGGCCATACCACTCTGACAACGCCCGATCTCGTCTGATCTCGGAAGCTAAGCAGGGTCGGGCCTGGTTAGTACTTGGATGGGAGACCGCCTGGGAATACCAGGTGCTGTAAGCTTTCTTATTTATCGCCCCTACTGTCATCTAAAACTCTGTTGCTTTTCTTTTACTCAATTCCAATTCACAAAGCAAACGTATAGGAAAAACCAGACCTGCACGTTTTGGTCAAATTTTGGTCAAAGATCACTACAAAGTCTTCCCAATGGCCGTGTCTTACCTTTTAGTCATATTCTTGCACTTTACACTTGACTCTTTCGACAACAAAAGCAATAAGATGTCTTGGACTTTGTCATAAACACAGATACTGGTGAAACAAAGTGATTGACAGATGAAGAGCAGCGGCAGAATCATATAAAACTGCGGCACGCTGCTGTCCTGGCGGTTTACGGCCATACCACTCTGACAACGCCCGATCTCGTCTGATCTCGGAAGCTAAGCAGGGTCGGGCCTGGTTAGTACTTGGATGGGAGACCGCCTGGGAATACCAGGTGCTGTAAGCTTTTTTTATTTATCGCCCCTACTGTCATCTAAAACTCTGTTGCTTTTCTTTTACTCAATTCCAATTCACAAAGCAAACGTATAGGAAAAACCAGACCTGCACGTTTTGGTCAAAGATCACTACAAAGTCTTCTCAATGGCCGTGTCTTACCTTTTAGTCATATTCTTGCACTTTACACTTGACTCTTTCGACAACAAAAGCAATAAGATGTCTTGGACTTTGTCATAAACACAGATACTGGTGAAACAAAGTGATTGACAGATGAAGAGCAGCGGCAGAATCATATAAAACTGCGGCATGCTGCTGTGCTGGCGGTTTACGGCCATACCACTCTGACAACGCCCGATCTCGTCTGATCTCGGAAGCTAAGCAGGGTCGGGCCTGGTTAGTACTTGGATGGGAGACCGCCTGGGAATACCAGGTGCTGTAAGCTTTTTTATTTATCGCCCCTACTGTCATCTAAAACTCTGTTGCTTTTCTTTTACTCAATTCCAATTCACAAAGCAAACGTATAGGAAAAACCAGACCTGCACGTTTTGGTCAAATTTTGGTCAAAGATCACTACAAAGTCTTCCCAATGGCCGTGTCTTACCTTTTAGTCATATTCTTGCACTTTACACTTGACTCTTTCGACAACAAAAGCAATAAGATGTCTTGGACTTTGTCATAAACACAGATACTGGTGAAACAAAGTGATTGACAGATGAAGAGCAGCGGCAGAATCATATAAAACTGCGGCACGCTGCTGTCCTGGCGGTTTACGGCCATACCACTCTGACAACGCCCGATCTCGTCTGATCTCGGAAGCTAAGCAGGGTCGGGCCTGGTTAGTACTTGGATGGGAGACCGCCTGGGAATACCAGGTGCTGTAAGCTTTCTTATTTATCGCCCCTACTGTCATCTAAAACTCTGTTGCTTTTCTTTTACTCAATTCCAATTCACAAAGCAAACGTATAGGAAAAACCAGACCTGCACGTTTTGGTCAAAGATCACTACAAAGTCTTCTCAATGGCCGTGTCTTACCTTTTAGTCATATTCTTGCACTTTACACTTGACTCTTTCGACAACAAAAGCAATAAGATGTCTTGGACTTTGTCATAAACACAGATACTGGTGAAACAAAGTGATTGACAGATGAAGAGCAGCGGCAGAATCATATAAAACTGCGGCATGCTGCTGTGCTGGCGGTTTACGGCCATACCACTCTGACAACGCCCGATCTCGTCTGATCTCGGAAGCTAAGCAGGGTCGGGCCTCGTTAGTACTTGGATGGGAGACCGCCTGGGAATACCAGGTGCTGTAAGCTTTTTTATTTATCGCCCCTACTGTCATCTAAAACTCTGTTGCTTTTCTTTTACTCAATTCCAATTCACAAAGCAAACGTATAGGAAAAACCAGACCTGCACGTTTTGGTCAAATTTTGGTCAAAGATCACTACAAAGTCTTCTCAATGGCCGTGTCTTACCTTTTAGTCATATTCTTGCACTTTACACTTGACTCTTTCGACAACAAAAGCAATAAGATGTCTTGGACTTTGTCATAAACACAGATACTGGTGAAACAAAGTGATTGACAGATGAAGAGCAGCGGCAGAATCATATAAAACTGCGGCACGCTGCTGTCCTGGCGGTTTACGGCCATACCACTCTGACAACGCCCGATCTCGTCTGATCTCGGAAGCTAAGCAGGGTCGGGCCTGGTTAGTACTTGGATGGGAGACCGCCTGGGAATACCAGGTGCTGTAAGCTTTTTTATTTATCGCCCCTACTGTCATCTAAAACTCTGTTGCTTTTCTTTTACTCAATTCCAATTCACAAAGCAAACGTATAGGAAAAACCAGACCTGCACGTTTTGGTCAAATTTTGGTCAAAGATCACTACAAAGTCTTCCCAATGGCCGTGTCTTACCTTTTAGTCATATTCTTGCACTTTACACTTGACTCTTTCGACAACAAAAGCAATAAGATGTCTTGGACTTTGTCATAAACACAGATACTGGTGAAACAAAGTGATTGACAGATGAAGAGCAGCGGCAGAATCATATAAAACTGCGGCACGCTGCTGTCCTGGCGGTTTACGGCCATACCACTCTGACAACGCCCGATCTCGTCTGATCTCGGAAGCTAAGCAGGGTCGGGCCTGGTTAGTACTTGGATGGGAGACCGCCTGGGAATACCAGGTGCTGTAAGCTTTTTTTATTTATCGCCCCTACTGTCATCTAAAACTCTGTTGCTTTTCTTTTACTCAATTCCAATTCACAAAGCAAACGTATAGGAAAAACCAGACCTGCACGTTTTGGTCAAAGATCACTACAAAGTCTTCTCAATGGCCGTGTCTTACCTTTTAGTCATATTCTTGCACTTTACACTTGACTCTTTCGACAACAAAAGCAATAAGATGTCTTGGACTTTGTCATAAACACAGATACTGGTGAAACAAAGTGATTGACAGATGAAGAGCAGCGGCAGAATCATATAAAACTGCGGCACGCTGCTGTCCTGGCGGTTTACGGCCATACCGCTCTGACAACGCCCGATCTCGTCTGATCTCGGAAGCTAAGCAGGGTCGGGCCTGGTTAGTACTTGGATGGGAGACCGCCTGGGAATACCAGGTGCTGTAAGCTTTTTTTATTTATCGCCCCTACTGTCATCTAAAACTCTGTTGCTTTTCTTTTACTCAATTCCAATTCACAAAGCAAACGTATAGGAAAAACCAGACCTGCACGTTTTGGTCAAAGATCACTACAAAGTCTTCCCAATGGCCGTGTCTTACCTTTTAGTCATATTCTTGCACTTTACACTTGACTCTTTCGACAACAAAAGCAATAAGATGTCTTGGACTTTGTCATAAACACAGATACTGGTGAAACAAAGTGATTGACAGATGAAGAGCAGCGGCAGAATCATATAAAACTGCGGCACGCTGCTGTCCTGGCGGTTTACGGCCATACCACTCTGACAACGCCCGATCTCGTCTGATCTCGGAAGCTAAGCAGGGTCGGGCCTGGTTAGTACTTGGATGGGAGACCGCCTGGGAATACCAGGTGCTGTAAGCTTTCTTATTTATCGCCCCTACTGTCATCTAAAACTCTGTTGCTTTTCTTTTACTCAATTCCAATTCACAAAGCAAACGTATAGGAAAAACCAGACCTGCACGTTTTGGTCAAATTTTGGTCAAAGATCACTACAAAGTCTTCTCAATGGCTGTGTCTTACCTTTTAGTCATATTCTTGCACTTTACACTTGACTCTTTCGACAACAAAAGCAATAAGATGTCTTGGACTTTGTCATAAACACAGATACTGGTGAAACAAAGTGATTGACAGATGAAGAGCAGCGGCAGAATCATATAAAACTGCGGCACGCTGCTGTCCTGGCGGTTTACGGCCATACCACTCTGACAACGCCCGATCTCGTCTGATCTCGGAAGCTAAGCAGGGTCGGGCCTGGTTAGTACTTGGATGGGAGACCGCCTGGGAATACCAGGTGCTGTAAGCTTTTTTATTTATCGCCCCTACTGTCATCTAAAACTCTGTTGCTTTTCTTTTACTCAATTCCAATTCACAAAGTAAACGTATAGGAAAAACCAGACCTGCACGTTTTGGTCAAAGATCACTACAAAGTCTTCTCAATGGCTGTCTTACCTTTTAGTCATATTCTTGCACTTTACACTTGACTCTTTCGACAACAAAAGCAATAAGATGTCTTGGACTTTGTCATAAACACAGATACTGGTGAAACAAAGTGATTGACAGATGAAGAGCAGCGGCAGAATCATATAAAACTGCGGCACGCTGCTGTCCTGGTGGTTTACGGCCATACCACTCTGACAACGCCCGATCTCGTCTGATCTCGGAAGCTAAGCAGGGTCGGGCCTGGTTAGTACTTGGATGGGAGACCGCCTGGGAATACCAGGTGCTGTAAGCTTTCTTATTTATCGCCCCTACTGTCATCTAAAGCTCTGTTGCTTTTCTTTTACTCAATTCCAATTCACAAAGCAAACGTATAGGAAAAACCAGACCTGCACGTTTTGGTCAAATTTTGGTCAAAGATCACTACAAAGTCTTCCCAATGGCCGTGTCTTACCTTTTAGTCATATTCTTGCACTTTACACTTGACTCTTTCGACAACAAAAGCAATAAGATGTCTTGGACTTTGTCATAAACACAGATACTGGTGAAACAAAGTGATTGACAGATGAAGAGCAGCGGCAGAATCATATAAAACTGCGGCACGCTGCTGTCCTGGCGGTTTACGGCCATACCACTCTGACAACGCCCGATCTCGTCTGATCTCGGAAGCTAAGCAGGGTCGGGCCTGGTTAGTACTTGGATGGGAGACCGCCTGGGAATACCAGGTGCTGTAAGCTTTTTTATTTATCGCCCCTACTGTCATCTAAAACTCTGTTGCTTTTCTTTTACTCAATTCCAATTCACAAAGCAAACGTATAGGAAAAACCAGACCTGCACGTTTTGGTCAAATTTTGGTCAAAGATCACTACAAAGTCTTCTCAATGGCCGTCTCTTACCTTTTAGTCATATTCTTGCACTTTACACTTGACTCAAGATATCACAGAGGTTGTCATAACCGTAGAAACTGGCAGAAACTGGTGTAAAGTGCAAAAATATGACTAAAAGGCAAGAGACAGCCGTTGAGACAGATTAAACAGATTGACATTTTACTCTTCTACAGGGCCACATGTTTTTGCTGTCTTCAGTTGTGTCAGCATCTCTGTTTAATGGACAGTTTAGCTGTGTGAGGAAGGTAAGCATACATATATAGAGTGAAACTTCATGAGCCACACTTATTTCATTCATAGAAGTAATAGTCAACTACAAACTGAGGCGTAAACCCTTTTCCTTTATAGATGATCATCCCAAACAGGGATTTGTGGCTGTGTCCGTACAACACAGGAGGGCATTGGATACTTGTGGTATGTAAATCTAGCAATATTCATATATTTAACAATATTCCACATAAATATGTGGCTAAAATAGATAAAGTGCAATGTGTTACAGATTGTGAAAATGTCAGGAAAGGCCCTACTTATTACTGACCCATTAAGGAATGAGCAGAGATACTCCTTGAGAAAACCTTGAGAAACTGGAGGTAATTATTCAAATGTTTTAGCTGAGTACAGACAACTTCTGTCAGGAAAGTCCCAGTGAGTGTCTGTTTTTTTTTTTTGGTTTTTTTTTGAAAATGTGTTTACTGGCATTTATAATTTTAGTATATACAAGCCAATAATTTAACACAGCAAACCCCTCACCTCCCCTCCCAACATTCCTTGATCCTCAAGGAGAAATACAGATTACAGAAATAATGAAATTACACACAACTAAATTGAAGGGAAAAAAAAGTTCGAGAAAAATAAATAATCAGCATGTTTCACCTATACACAGAGAATCTCTCGGTTTACAGTCAAAGCTAGTTGGGCCGTTCCTGACTCGAGTCAAGAGGCATCCCAGTCTGTTATACTGGTTAAAGTGTCAAAGTAAGTCAGAGAAGGCGTCCAGACTTTCTGTTAGTGTTTGTTTTATGTGAAGCACGGAGTTATGACATGCAAAATATAAATGGTTTACCTCCCCTTACTTTGTCCAGACTGAACCAATGCTGAACCCCGTAAACATGCTTACTCCTACAGTTAAACTAAGAACACTGTGATGTTCTATATTATATTACTAAACGGTTGTTTTAATTGTGCCATCTAATCGTTTTGTTTTTCTCACTTTTTGTAAGTGTAATGTTATATATTTTTTTCGGAATTTCTTAAGGATGAGGCAGCACCAAGTAAGCAGCACAACATGGACTGTAGAAACACTGGGGCATGAGCTGCAGGTGGATGAGAGTAACCGTGGCGTCCTTATTTTAAAAGTAAGACTACCAGTTTAGAAATGATTAACATTTTAGGTGGGTTTCCACCGGGTGCTCCAGTTCCTCCCACAGTCCAAAGCCATGTATAGGTCAGGTGAATCGGCCATACTGAATTGTCCCTAGGTGTGAATGTGTTGGCCCTGTGATGGCCTGGCAGCCTGTCCAGGGTGTTTCCCCACCTGCTGCCCAGTGACTGCTGGGATAGGCTCCAGCGTCCCACGATCCTAATGAGGATGAGCGGCTTGGATAATGGATGGATGGATGGATGTTAGTTTTATGATTATACTATGTACAGTGTTGACTAAGTCTGGAGTGGTGCCTTTTTTCCGTTTGCAGATGAATACCTTCAGTCTGGATCAATCCTTGACATGAAGAATGTTCCTGAATCCTGTGCTGGCTACACATTACCTGCAAGATCATCAAAAATGGTGGTAGGTCCTCAGCCTTACAAGATATTTCAATATCGTTTATGTTCTTTATATTTTCTTATACTGTAGATAAGGTTTAACGGGCTTACTTGGTCTCATTTATTTTAGGCAATGTTGAAGACTACTGCATAGCCTGCAACATAATCCACCCTGACAGAGAAACTAACAATGCCAGCATGGTATAAATATAAATTCTGAGAATGTAGAGAAATAAGATTTATTGGTGCTTCTACTAATAGAGGATAAGATAGGGCTCCAGTACTTCATTATAAATGCATTCAAATCCACTGTTACATGTAACGTGCCTCACATGAAATTGACAGTGTGATGGTAATTTCTGTCCCTGTAAATGGTTTACTGTATACAATATTTTGAACTAGTACTCAGTCTTCCATCTTCTATTGAGAAATGTCCGATCACTATTATTCTGCTCAGGTGCAGTGTGACATTTGCCTCCGATGGGCACATCATGACTGTCTGAAATCTGCCCCTGCAACTGGAAATGAAAATTATATTTGCTTAAAATGCAAAAAATAGGTTAAATTTTCTTGATGAAGTGTGTACTTGTGAGATAAGAAATAAAAAATGTAAGTGATAAATGTGAGTGTGTATTTGTGTGTACATGTGTTGGGTGCTCATTATGAACTACTCTACTTATAACGACATTTATAGAGGTAGTAGTCCATTCTGATAGATATTTCCTACCTGACAGAATGAGCTACTCTACTCATAACTACATTTATAGAGGTAGTAGTCCATTCTGATAGATATTTCCTACCTGACAGAATGAGCTACTCTACTCATAACTACATTTATAGAGGTTGTAGTCCATTGTGATAGATATTTCCTACCTGACAGAATGAGCTACTCTACTCATAACTACATTTATAGAGGTAGTAGTCCATTCTGATAGATATTTCCTACCTGACAGAAGGAGCTACTCTACTCATAACAACATTTATAGAGGTTGTAGTCCATTGTGATAGATATTTCCTACCTGACAGAATGAGCTACTCTACTCATAACTACATTTATAGAGGTAGTAGTCCATTCTGATAGATATTTCCTACCTGACAGAATGAGCTACTCTACTCATAACTACATTTATAGAAGTAGTAGTCCATTCTGATAGATATTTCCTACCTGACAGAATGAGCTACTCTACTCATAACTACATTTATAGAGGTAGTAGTCCATTGTGATAGATATTTCCTACCTGACAGAAGGAGCTACTCTACTCATAACTACATTTATAGAGGTAGTAGTCCATTCTGATAGATATTTCCTACCTGACAGAATGAGCTACTCTACTCATAACTACATTTATAGAGGTAGTAGTCCATTCTTGATTGATATTTCCTATCTGACAGAATGAGCTGCTCTACTCATAACTACATTTATAGAGGTAGTAGCCCATTCTGATAGATATTTCCTACCTGACAAAATGAGCTACCGTACTTTTAATCCCATTCATAGGGGTTGTATGTCTGCTTTTCATACATGTCTGACCTGAGTCGCTACTAAACAATGTTTTTTGCTAGGGTTTGGTCCTTACGAGTGAGGGGCTTAGTTTATCGGACTAGTCTGACAGGATGAGTGGGTAGCGCAAACTGTCAGAACGCAGGTATGCCGCCGTCAGAACACAGTGCGTGAGTAGCGTTCACTCCCCCGTTCATGTTAATTAGTTGCAAACGGATAGGGTCAGTTTACCATTCACCAAAAACATGAGCATATTCAATGTGTTCATGCACAACAACGTGTGTGTGTGTGTGTGTGTGCGCGCCAGGCTATGTGATGC
Organism: Lampris incognitus; assembly: GCF_029633865.1. Classification (NCBI taxonomy): domain Eukaryota; kingdom Metazoa; phylum Chordata; class Actinopteri; order Lampriformes; family Lampridae; genus Lampris; species Lampris incognitus. The sequence continues at coordinate 44,931,399 of NC_079218.1, forward strand.
TTGCTGTTAATGTTCGTCTGGGTGGCCGTAACATTACCTCTGATAAGGCTGTATGATTAAACTGCGTTGCATTCAGGCAAGTACAGTTGTAATGGCCTATTTTGGTTAACATGCTTTCAGAGCCTATTAAGTATGATTGGTCTTGGACGGGCAAGTCCCACCTGATTTCCTCTGTGCCCACCCACACTGTGATTTCTGCCTACGCCACAGGTTGTACCCCTCTGATTCATCCCTGTCTATGCTAATCGTGTTCTCCCTTGCCTCTGTCATGTCCTCTGCTGTTGGTATATGCACAACATCAGTTGTAAAACAAACAAAAAAACCCAATCAATTTGACATATTTCTTATACCTCCCATTTCCTCATCTTCTGTCCTATTGGTTCAGAAGTCCAGGGAAGTGGAAAAGGCAAACATTCTACCATGGCTGCTTCCCAAAATTTGGGATCACTTTTTGACCCAAATGTGAAAATCCAAAATCCAAGCTGATTTACCTTAAAAGGTAATCATTTACCATAAAAAGGTAAATCACACACACACACACACACACACACACACACACACACACACACACACAGTTTGTGTGTGTGTGTGTGTGTGTGTGTGTGTGTGTGTTTGTTTGTGTGAAAATTTTGCTTACCCCATTGGCAGATTAATTGCTTGGAACAAGACTTTTACCACATTCAAGAAAATGTGGCTTCTTTCTCGCAGTGCGTTTTTGCAGTGTACGGCAATGGAAGGAAGAACTGGAGTTGCTGCTACACAATAGGACATTTGTTATGCAGAGAATGTTGTAACCTGTACAGTGACAAAAGAAAAAGGCTTTCTTTTTTTTTTAAATACAATGACTTGCCCTTGAGTGTGCCCCGGCATGATGAATAGCCGACTTCAGCAGTACACACCTTGGTCGCCCCTTGCTGCAGACAGGCCGTAGCTCATCGTGGCCCTCGTCCTCTCCTGTCTCTCAGGTGCCGACTGCCTGATGGGCGTGTATCTTTTCTTCGTGGGAGTGTTTGATGTTAAATTCCGGGGACAGTACAATCGTAATGCCCTGCTCTGGATGGAGAGTGTGGAGTGCCGGACCATCGGCTTCCTGGCCATGCTCTCCTCAGAGGTAGGCACACACAAGCACACTCACAAATGATCTCAATGAGAAATTCATTATTCATAGTCATTATTGAATTTAGTCTGCGTCTTACACATTTGCACACAGATACATACTCATACATGGAAATCTAAATTTTTATTGATTTTAGCCTACACACACATAAACACCCACACAAAACACCAGCGAAATCCTTTTGCCAGTCCAGGGCCTGTTCCTGCTGAACCATGATTGATGCTGGCTGGTTTCTCTTAGGTGTCTGTTCTCTTGCTGACCTACCTGACCCTGGAGAAGTTCCTGGTAATCGTCTTTCCCTTCAGCAACCTGCGCCCAGGGAAGTTACAGACTGCGGTGAGCCACACTTATTATAGAACGGTAGCCTTTAAATATGACTTCTATCACTAATGGTTAATCGATTGTTAACATTTGTCCCTCCACCTTCAGAGCATTAGCAGCTACATCAGTGCTGTCTAAAGGATGCTTCGAGCTGGCTGGATGTAGTGTTAATAGTGCTGCATCAACAGGCGGTATGTAAAAAAAAGAAAGAAAAAGCCAGCATTTGAATGGCTGCTGATTGATTATATAATCTGCAACTCCAGGGACAGTCAATGTATCTGCCATGTTTCTTCTAAGGAAGAAAAATGAGGTGGATGTGGGTCAAAATCAAAGAGCAAATTTCTGTTGAAAATTGAATGGCTCTCCACAGACTGGTGCTTGAGGACCTGCATGGCACTGGACTCACCTGATAAAGTCTGTGACAGCTATGAAGGAATGGGAGACGTTTGTTATATCTTACGAGAGATTACATTTAGGTGCTGTCATATTAAATGGGCACAGCTTGTTAAATGTACACTGCTACCTTCACCCTTGGACAGAGTGAAGTCCCTGCATCACAACTACATGACATTTAATTCCAGCACTTGTGATTTCTAATAGTAATAAATCAGCCTCTTTTAGTCACGGTAGCTGTGTAAGTTCCTAAAAAGCAGGGTGCGCACAGTCTGTAGATTCTGATTGACTGGTGAGGGTGTTGATTTATTCTGAAGTTTTTGACTTATCGCCACTCTGAATTCATGTGCTATCAAACCTTCGTAAGTCCTCCGCTGAGCTGTTAGCTGACGCAGTTGTTTTCAAAAACTATGTGACCTTGCTCTGCTGTTACAAAGTTTGTGACTGCACATAACTTTTCAATTGAGCAGATATTTGTAGAGGTGCGCCATCCTCAGCTTGATTTGGGGGATTTATTATTTGAATAACATAAAGAGTGTGCAAGCACACACATACACAAAATGTGTTTCTATGACAAAGTTATGACAAGTAAGACTTAATGTATTTTCACCATTAGCACTTATCAGCAAAAAAAGTTACCAAAAAAAGACTTTTTCAAGTTGTTAAATGAAAATTATGACTGTTGATTCATAATTACTTGGATTTGCCCTTCTTTCTTTTTTTTTCATTTATTTTGCCCAAGCAAAACCAGGTGACCACAGCAAACCCCAGTCAATGCTATCAGAAATAAACAGACAGCCATGCTCGCCGAGTCTTGCATGATAAACACCAGCTTGATTAATGTTATAATGAAGTCAGCCATGGAAACATAGTCTTTATCTCTGAACTACTTTCCCATTCACTGTGTTAGAGACCAAATAAGGAAAACTAGACCAAGATTTACATATTAATCAAGTTTATCCACTCAAAGCATATCAGATTGGTAAAACACATTACCAAAGAATTTGCATTTTAATCGACACTTTGCCTGGTTCTCCATGGCTAACCTCATATTCTCTTTTTCCAAGCATCTTGTTTGGCCTTAGCTGGTATACAACAGAAGAGTTAGCTCACTGATGCTCAGTGGTCAGAACAAGCCACAATCACCTACCAGGGTAAAGGTTTAATTACTAGTTGAGTCACCCATATTAAAGTGAAAGTAGACAACTTCTTTCCTCTAGCTTATTATTATGAAGTAAATGTTGACTGCACATTATAATGGCTATAGAATAGTGACACCTGCAGCGTTTTAGATTGGTTCTCTATGAGCATCGCTGTCACTTTACAATCTTGTCTGCCCCAGGGCACGATCATTTCCCCCGGCAAATCGATTTACGTCACAGGAAGTGCGCCCACCTCCCAGTTCTGCTACAGGGCACGATTTTTTTTCCCCCGGCAAATTGATTTACGTCACAGGAAGTGCGCCCACCTCCCAGTTAGCGACCTAGGCAATGCGAACAGTGGAACAACCGAAGTAACGGCGGAAACTACCCGATAAAAAAAAAGAGCCCAGTTGATGGAGGAGGCAAAGAGGGCGAAGAGGGAGAGTGATCGAAGACGAGATAAAACAAGCATGAACCTTGGGCAGTTGTTCCATGGAGAGAGCTCTGGGACTTGAGAGGGTTCCAAACCGACTTTCAGTTGGCGTTATTTCTACTTAATCTGCATATAACACAACCTGCCTACCTATTAACACTACCGGATGTTTTACTCATAGCACTGAGATCTGGGTTTCCAGTTAAAATTGGGATTCTTACAGTTGTTTCTTGCTTTGAACAGTAGCCAGGGTGTTAGTGGTTAGCAACGCTGCTAATGCTACTGCTAGCTAATGCTAACAGCCAGAAAACAAACCAGGAGATATAAGGAATCCATATGAAAAGGCAGAAACAAACGATATCAACAGACAGAAAATGTTATCACCGACTCTGTTGCGCAGTTTCTTTCATTTTGTAAAAACATAAAATAACATTCATGTCTCCACGATTTACCAAATTAATGAATAAACTCGTGCTTTTCTCCTAATTCAGTATAAAATTGTGAAGATTTCACTATATATCTTAGGTGAACATGCTTCTTAACGGAAATGTGTAAACAAATGCAAGTGTCCTGTGTTGGGAGTTGCTAGGCTCTGAGAAAAACCGAAATCGATTGTCACAAACAATACCACTTGGTAACGCTAGGGGGAGTTGAAAAAGTTGTCTACTTTCACTTTAAAAATGTTTGCAGTCGTTCTATAGAAAATGGCTTTGGGTGATAATGGAGACCAAACAAGATACAAATGTAAACTTTTGCATTAACGTTACAAATTTGGGGAATAAGAGGAAACATCACAGAATATATTCAAGTCACTGGAGCAAAGGGGCAAATAAAACATTAGGCTTTTCTGATAATGACAGACTGTTCCAAACGAGAGACTGTCGGAGAAAGTTAAAATGGAGTTGAAGTGTGAGGGAACCTGTCGGTTGCTAGGCAAAGCTTTAAATTCAACAGTCAATTGCAGCTGACATTTTTTAAGAAAGTTCATGCATACGAAATGACTTGTGAACATAATATTCAGAGTATAAAATTGGTTAATAATTTGATTTAAACGATTATTTTTCTTTACGGTGTTAATGCAACCACTATTAGATTTGTGTTTATTGCCCTCTAAGGTGGTCTTGGCTTCAATCTGGCTTCTGGGGTTCATCATTGCCGCTGTGCCGTTAATGGATGAGAACCTGTTTGGGAACTACTATGGACGCAATGGGGTCTGCTTTCCCCTGCACTCCGACAGACAAGAGAAGCCCACCGCCAAAGGATACTCCACGGGAATTTTCCTGGGTAATTTGACAAGGAGGTGACCATTTGAATTGAAGAGAGAATTGGAGAATCTCAGTGAGATTCTTGGAGGTGTTCTGAGAGAAAATGTTTGGAAGAGCACCTTGAGTCAAGGCCTAAACTTTTAAGAAATGCACACACAATGATACATATTCTCCTCCCTATGATTACTCTCTCCATGGGTGCAGGTGCGCGGGAAGATGTTTTAAGTAGGAGGATTGCCAACTAAAACGAAAAGTATTGCGGCGAGCTGGCGTGAAAGAATGAGTCGAGAGGCAGAGATCTCTTTTTAATCACAACTCCCGTGCCCCATACACCGCACGACCCCGGGAGTGCTCTTTTATTCACACCGACCAGAACGGACCAGAACTAACAACGTAACGAGTTGCCCCCCCATGTCCCAAGTGGCGACATTAGTCCCAGTCACCGTCCTACAGTCGGTCAGTCAGCAAATGGTCTCCTACTTAGTCTGAGTCGAACCCCCAAAACAACAACATGAGAATAATCACAACATGAACACCACATCATTAAAACAAAATTTTAAATCTAACATTAACAGTCCCATCAGCCATTGCGCTCCCCCAGCGCAGGACCACCAACAGTCAGAGCGACTGCATCCCCCGGTCACTACAGTATGACATTGTTTTGGTTGTAAGGCGCATGTGTAGCAGATTTGGAATGGAGTGTTTACATTCTTTATTATCCAAAAAAAGGAATGTTTTATTTTTTTGCATTTGTATGTTAGGAAAAGTTAGGCATACCGTTGGGTCTGCCACCTGCCACTACGGGGGGGTTGCAGATCTTTTTTCTTCATCTGTTCATCAAGTGTAGAGGTGTTTGCGAAAGACCTAGGTCTTTAGGAAAGACTCTCAATCTTTAAGATTGAGAGGGACGGGCATCCGGGTAGCATAGCCGTCTGTTGCCTACCAATACAGGGATCGCTGATTCGAATCCCCGTGTTACCTCCAGCTCGGTCGGGTGCCCCTACAGACAGAAGTGGCCATGTCTGCAGGTGGGAAGCCGGATGTGGGTATGTGTCCTGGCCGTTGCAGCTGGCGATTCTACATGTATCGGAGGAGGCATGTGGTAGTCTGCAGCCCTCCCTGGATTGGCAGAGGGGGTGGAACAGCGACCGGAATGGCTCAGAGAGTGGGGTGATTGGCCAGGTACAATTGGGGAGAAAAGGGGGAGGGTCCTGTTGTGGTAGTACCAGGTGCCTGAGTGTAGTGAGCAGGAGGGAGCAGAGACCCGAATGGGGGAGTTCAGGTAGGCGGGAGAATGTTTTAGTCGCTGTTTTGTAAGCGAGTGTCAGGGTTTTGAATTTGATGCGGACAGCGACTGGGAGCCAGTGGAGGGATGTGAACAGCGGGCCAACATGTGCTCTTTTGGGCTGGTTGAAGACCAGCTATGCTGCTGCGTTCTGGATCATCTGCAGAGCTTTGAACGTATCTTTTTGTTTATCTGCCGGCCTACTGGCCATACAGATGAACAAAAAAATTATACACACAATATATTTTGCATATAAATCAAATGATGACATAAACACAAAAGAGGAGTTTGACACATTTGTGTGGCTATTTTTGAAAGCTTACTGCCAAAGTCTCGTTCATAGTTTTAAGCAGCAGTGTTATACAACTGTGCCAGCAAGTTACAGCCGCATTAGAAGATTACTTAGTATACACCAGGATGCCATCAACAATGCATGACTGCACTGGCTGCTTATTACTGCATGTGAAGGTTGAGAGTGTGGCAGCAGTGATGAGTGAAACACTGATTAATTATGTTGTTATTCTTTCACATCGGGTGCCAGTGTTTTATCATCAGAAAGGTAAACATGACAGTTCTGTAAACGAATTCATGAGGGATCTTTGTTTTTCTATTTAATGTTTCTGTTTTTACGCATGTGTTTGTTCATATGAGCATAGTGAGTGTAGCGTGTTCACGCACGTGCGTGTGGAAACCTGTGCATACGCATTATCCCAAGGACATTTGTTGGAGCACACAAACTGCCTGTGTGGGTCTGTTGTATGTGTATTTATATTTACGTACATAATTACATACAACGTGTATGTCTCCCCAGGTCTGAACCTGGTGGCGTTCCTGGGGATCATCCTCTCCTACTCTAGTATGTTCTACTCCATATACAAGACTGGCATCAACGCCACAGACCTGAGGAGCAGACTGCACAGAGACGTGGCAGTGGCAAACAGGTTCTTCTTTATAGTGTTCTCCGACGCCCTCTGCTGGATTCCCATATTTTTGGTCAAAGTCCTTTCGCTGTTGGAGGTTGACATACCAGGTGAGGAAGAAACATTACAATGCCCACCAGTTTTGGCTCGCTGTGTACATAAACAAATACACCACAGACGTGCACAGGGACCATAGCCAATTGTTTCTATGTAGGTCAGAGGGTGTGTGTGTGTGTGTATACATATATATATATATACATATATAGTGGCAAGCCAGCATAGAAGAATGGAGAGATTTGCAACTCTCGTTTCACATATACTGCACAACCCAGAGAGTGCTATTCAATTTCAACACCTTGTCAGAACCTAACAGACCCTCTCCTGTGTCCCATACACCGCATACCCGGAGGAGTGCACCTTTATTCTGCCCCTCCCCACTAGTTGCTGAACAATAGCTTCCCCCAACAAGGTCATCATTGAACACAGGAGTCTCAGTCACAGTCCTACAGTCAGTCAGTCAGCAAATGCTCTTCTACTCAGTCTGAGTCGAACCCTCAAACAAACAGCACAACAATAGGAAGATGAACACATCATTTGAACACATAAATCAACAATTTCAAAAAACATTAACAGTCCCATGAGCCATTGAACTCCCCCAGTGCGGAGCCGCTGACAGTCAGAGCCACCCGCCTCCCCCAGTTGCTACATAGCCTCCACCTGAGGGGTTAGTCGTCCCCGACGACCCCATCACCGAAGACATGGTCCCTCAAATGTCCAGGGGGTGTTGCTGGTGAACAGGCCGCCCGAAGCCCCATGTGCAGAGGCCCTTTTCCGCCAAGCCTGGCGGGTGCAGGAGTCGCAGGAGTCCACGTGCAGCTCCACATCATGTCGACAGCCATGGCAGTAGAACTGCCGCCGGAGGCGGTGGAGGGTCTTGCATTCCCGTAGTGCCCCGCCCCCACCGAGCCATGGACCATCTGGAGAACCTGGGGATGGAGCACCAATAGCTACAAGAGGCCACTCCCTCATCCTGGAGCTTGCCACCTCCGGTACACCAACCTGTCATGGAGCTCAAAGTTGCCCCACTGCAAGTGGCAGGCCCCCATCCCAGGCCCCAGCCCTGACACCTCGGGGCGCTGCCCTGTCTCCAGCCAGCCCCTCACCAGTGCAAGGGCCACGTCTGCCTCCCGCTGCTGTGTGGTCAACAGGAACAACCTCTTCTTCTTGCTAATGGTCTGGACAGCTGGCACCATTGGCATCACCTGGCCCCGCTTCTCCTGCCTCTGGCAGCAGTGGCACTCCAAAGCCGCACCGAGGCTCTGAGCCCGCTGAACAGCGATTGTTCGACAACTGGCTCCTCGGCCTTCAGGGGGCGGGAAGCTCATCTCCGGCACTGGTCCTCCTGGCCTCCGGGGGGCAATCAGCGGTGGTGGGAAGCTGCCCTCCAGCGCTGGTCCTCCTGGCCTCCAGTGGGTGGTCGACGGGGGTGGGAAGCTGCTGATCCTCCTGGTCTCCATGGGGCATTGAAGTTGTGGTGCACTGGCGCCATCAGGTTGGGCTGGAAAACATCCGGTCTCTGGAAGGCTTTCTTTTCCCATGCCAGGTTTTCCAAGCACCAAAGGGTCTGCTCGATGTCCCGCTCCAGTCTCTGGATCTCCCTCTCCATTCTTTCGCTCAATCCCACTTCTGACACCATTGTGGCGAGACGGCATGGAAGAATGGAGAGATAGAGATCTCTTAAACAACACTCTCGGTGTCGTGCGGTGTATGGGACGCGAGGGTTGTGAATAAGCGATCTCTATCGCTCCATGCTTCCACGCCTGCTCGCCACAATACATTCAGGTGACCAGATGAGAATGGGTGCAATTCGGGATGGGGGAGTTGGGGATGGGTGGGCATGGTCACGTGGCCACGGTGGGTGTGGCCTCCAGTAATTTTTGCTCACATGTGAGCAAAAAATGGCAATAGGGTCACTTAGCTACCAGGCGGCAGTAGATGACTAACTTCTATCGTAGTGCAGTGGGTTTGCTTTTTGGCTGGATGCTCACCAGGTCCCGGGACACTGGGCTCCATGTCAGCGATGGGTGGTTTAATTTCCCTCCATAAATGTTTTAATTCAACAATGTCATAGCTATGCGTCACTGTTATGTGTAGTTATTTTATCAATTCGCAGCACTACAGCTAAAAAAAAACTACTATAGCCATAATTCTTGTAGGCTATGGACATAGCAGTGTTCGTCTGCGGGCAACACAGAAATAATTTTTCGCAATGAACAGTATTTAATGTTTTCTTAGGGTATAACTAATCAACATGTAGGTTTAGTCCAGTTTTCGGGACAAACGGCACCGGATTTGGGATTCGGAACTCAGAACTCGGGACAACTGCTCGTAATTCGGGACTGTCCCAATTTTTTTGGGATGTCTGGTCACCCTAATACATTTACATTTAAGCACTGAGCCTTTTTTTTTTCCTAGTTCAGTTTGTAGAGTATGGGCTGGTAAGGACATACTGTCCTGCTCCAGAGCTCTTTGACACATGTGATAAGAGTTTCAATTTTTGAACTTTCAGTTGCAAGCCAGTCTCTCTTGAGTCAAGCTCACCTGCTCACGTCTCTCACAAACACATGGAACCAGTGGCAGCACAGATCTATACATATATAAACTGTGTGCTGAATGTCTGCCTCCTCATGTTCTCCCCCCAGGCACCATCTCAAGCTGGGTGGTGATCTTCATCCTTCCCATCAACAGTGCCCTCAACCCCATCCTCTACACCCTGACCACCAGCTTCTTCAGAGAGCAGGTGGAGCTCCTGCTCTGTCGCTGGCAGAGGAGGTCCACTCTGAAAAAAGACCGCAAAAATTTTACCTCTTCCACCATCTTCATGGAGACCTCGCGGCCTTCCTGCTATCAGCCACCAGGCTACATTCCCCGGGTCTCACTGAGGGACACAGATCCCCGCTATGGTTGAGAAGGGGGAGTAAGTTCTCACCTAATGTTGCTTAACCCCTCATGAGGTCAAGTGCCAAAAAACTGCATCTTGACTCATCGCATGACAAGAAGTACTAAACGAAACAACGCTTGATGACGTGATTGATCGGATTGTCCTCCACCATCACTGTATCTCACTTAACCCAGCCCTCCACCCCGCACCCCCACCACATTCCCCACCCTTGGTGAAAGCATTGCTGACAATATTGCTGTAAAAAGAAAAACTGCAGTGAAGATGGACTAAAACGCAGAATACCAACCCTTCAGTTTACCTGCATACCATTTGCATGCTGTATAGGTGTCCCTGGTGGTGGTGAGATAACGATATAAAATATATCCGCAAGCGGCGATTAACGGGGTCCAAGCAGTATTGCAGCTGACAATTTTGCAGGCGGAAATTGGGGGAATGGGTGTGTTAGATTCGGGAGCTTTCGAGGAATCAGAGGAGAAAATAATTTCTCAAAAGTTCCATACAGAGCCCAAGATATGACCCAAAACGTTTCATATTTGGTACATCGCTTCTATGTGCCACAAAGAATAAGTGTGTCAAGTTTCATGAAGATCGGCCATTCACACTAGTAAATATTAGCTACTGAATTTGGATTGGCTGTTTGGTGGCCTTTTTTGTAATCCAGCGAATTGGCACTTTAGGTGATGTAGCCAAATGGGTCCAAGTATAAATATACCAAATTTCGGGTTTTTAGCTCGAGCGGTTTTTGAGATATTGACATGGTTCCAAAGAATGTAGTGGTGATTATGCATGACAAGTTTTGTTAAGTTTAGACAATCGCGTCACTATATATAGGCTATAGAATCACTATGGGCCACACCTTAAAATGTGATTGACATGTTACTTTGAAATGGAAAGGCATATCAAAATTCTTTGGACAACTTTTTATCATCCTTGTTGAGATGATGCATACCAAATTTCATGCGAATCGGATCCGGTTTTTTGAAAATGCTGGGAAATTTGGCAGACGGAAATTGGCGCGAATGGGTGCGTTAGATTCGGGAGCTTCCAAGGAAATAGAGGAAAAAAATAATTTCTCAAAAATTCCATACAGAGCCCGAGATATGACCCAAAACATAAATGTGCTTATTGTGGCACCCTGCGGAAACAACAACAATAATAATAATAATAATCCTTAGAAAAACAATAGGGTTCCCGCAGCTATCGCTGCTTGGACCCCTAATAATGGAGTTGAGATGAGGGCAAGACTGAGGAAAGGCTGTATATACCAGCCTCGTTTTTATATTGCGTCACTGCCTCCCTTAAAGATAACCACAGTCAACATGAGTCATTAAATTCATTTCATGGTTCTAAAGTGCATGTATACCATGTGGTTTGGTAATTGCCAAACAAACTAGAATAACTGCGTGGTCCATAAAAGGTGAGGGAGACAAAGGAGGGCCAAGCCAGAGCAGCACTCGTACTTTCCACATCGCAAACTCCCCCATGTGATCATTCTGACAGTGATGACCCACATGTCTAGGATTTAGGGGCTAAAAGGAGAGGGACTGAAATGCAAGTGGGCAGTAAAACCAAACTTCTCTATCATCTCACAGGACTTCTGTGCTAAAGAGAGGCTGAAGATTTAAGATAATGTGCACATAAAATTCATTAGACTTTGAGTGATGAAATGATTCAGTATTTTCGTCTGTTACTTCAGCTGTATTGGAGCAAGATAATCCAGAATTGATGTTTTGCATCACTGAGTCTAAAAATGTGTAAGGTATAAAAGTCAATGGGCTTCATAAATAGCTGGATGAAGAGGAGACTCTTGGAAATGGGCAAAGCATTACCTTGGACAATGGAGTCCTGGTCTGACATGTTAGATCTTCTGTGTTGTGCCATCCTCTTGGCCAGCGTCTGTTTGGTTTCCCCGATGTACAAGTCACTGCAATCCTCCCGGCACTTAACAGCGTACACTATATAGTGTGTGTGCCGGGGTACCCGATCCTTGAAGTGGACCAATTTCTGGCTCAGTGTGTTTTGGGGTTTGAAAGCAACTGAGATGCGGTGTTTGGAAAATACATGTCTCAGCTGTTCTGACACTCCAGCTACATACAGACTCACCACTGGTTTACGCTTAGGCAGCTGGTGTCCTTCTCTCTCCAATCGGCTGGTGCACTGTTTGGGCGTCTTTAATAAAACACCCAGTTAGGATAACCACACTTAATCAGGGCCTGTTTAATGTGGGATTTTGCTCCTTCCCCTGCCACTGTGTCGTTGGGGACGTTGTCAGCTCGGTGGTACAGCGTCCTGATGACTCCTAGTTTGTGCTCCAGTGGAAGATGAGAGTCAAACCTTAAGTACTGACCAGTATGTGCTGGTTTACAGTCAACATCAGCAATCAGATATCCCCACCACCAACTGCAATTTCACAGTTTAAGAAGGCTAACCTGTCATTTTTCACATCCTCCCTGGTGAACTTGACTCTTTCGCACATCCTACAGGGAGGAACACTGGTTTGAACGGGGAGTCAAAGAGTCTATCTGTGTTAAAAGGGAACAACCATCCCTGAACCGGGAAGGGGGGGATCTAAGAGTACATCTGTCGCCATCTTACAATGCTGTGGTTGCAAGTGTTCCCAAATCTATGAATAGTACACATGGCCATTGTAACTCTAGTTACTAGTTATGGTCTTTTGCATATGAAACTGATTGGGATAAGGGTGGGGTGCAGTCAGTTGAGACTGAAGAAGTCACTTAGATGAGTGGTAAAACATTTCTCTCAAACGTATCAACTTCCTGTGATTTCCTTACCTGGATTATTGAGCATGCATACAGATATGTTGTAATATGTTTTGAATAGGAGTAAAATTTGATTTGGAACTACTTTTTGCAGTTGACACAGTCCATCCCAACCTACCCTGCAAACCTCTGCACCTGATAGAAAGCACATATCAAGACGTCTGACTGTACTGTGTCCTTCCTGTTTTAGAGCTCTGGAGTGGTTTTCAAAGACTTAAAGGGATAGTTTCAGTTTAGAGACATAAGATGGTCTCGCTAGTTGTGTTATTGATGCATGGACAATACTTTGGTCAATGGTTCCTGTGGTCAGAGATCTGACGACTAGTCCTGGCAAGTGGGTACATAAATGAATAGCCACAAATGGGGACAGCTAATAGAAACATTTTAAGTCATAATAAAACATGTAGTTAGAACTGTTAACCGTACATGATGGTTAACAGTTCTAATCACAACATCTTTCAGTGTTGACCACTTTTAATATGTTTGACTACTTTTTGCTGTTCACGATTCTGGCGCCTTAATGCATTTCTCAGGTTATCGATTGTAGGGCTCTCGCTTTGAAATAAGTGCTAGGCGGCGTGATATGCGTTGCAAACATGCTCCAGTGATACACTGGTGATCTTCGACAGCAATGAGTAACTCATACCACATTAGGTCAGTAAATCCCAGCCATCCCTTTAAAAGATTGCCCATTGGACTGTGTTGAAGCCAAACAATAGTAAGTGGCAAGTTCCTGGAAACCAAAGGGATCAAGTTTTGGTCTTGAGCTCCAGTTCGAATCCCTGTGTTACCTCCGGCTTGGTTGGGTATCCTTACAGACACAATTTGGCTGTGTCTGCGGGTGGGAAGCCGGATGTGGATATGTCTCCTGGTCGCTGCACTAGTGCCTCCTCTGGTTGGTCGGGGCACCTGTTCAGGTGGGGAGGGGGAACTGGGGTGAATAGCGTGATCCTCCCACGTGTTGTGTCCCCCCAGCAAAACTCCCTCACTGTCAGGTGAAAAGAAGCGGCTGGCGACTCCACATGTATCAGAGGAGGCATGTGGTAGTATGCAGCCCTCCCCGGCTCAGCAGAGGGGGTGGAGCAGCGACCGGGATGGCTTGGAAGAGTGGGGTAAATTTGCCAAGTACAATTGGGGAGAAAACGTGGGGAAATCCCCCCCCCCACAAAAAAAAAGTTTTGGTCTTGTACGTTTCTTTCTGTAATTCACATTTTAGGCAGTTATAGCTTTTACTAGATGGGGCAGTAGAGATAGACCTGAAACACAGGGTGAATAGAATAGGGGGAGGTGGGCTTTCAGCTGGCTGAGTCACCAGGAGGCCCTGTCTGCCTGACAATGTCCTAATGAGGTCTGAGTACAAAAAAAAATATCCCTTATGATTCCACAGCCTCATAAATCACTGCATTACCATTTCTAGCTGTGGAAACTCTGTTTAAATAAGGACTATAATTTACCACTCAACTGTGCACATATAAATAGTTTATTTTTTTGTGCTCTTAATGGGACACAATTAGTAGGGGACATTGTTCTGTAAATAAAGCTTTGTGATTCATTTTACAAAATTGTCCAAGAAAGGCCAAGGCTGCACTACCCACGTCTGTGTATAATGTTATGTTTACTCGAGTCTATTAGGTCAGTAATTTATTTCGTGGCTTGGGTCCTGTTTGCGCTTCAGTTAAAAAATTATGTTATACAAATCTTGAAGTCCTTTCAGTGTTGCATTTTCCATTTTCTCATGTGTTTAAAAAAAACCTAAGCACCATCGTCAAAACATAAAAATGTGAATGCATAAACATCCACACACGATTCCATGACGAGTAAGGGATATTTTCAGAGACCGTTTATTATTAATTGGCTGTCCATTGGGCCTTTTCATTCAGTAGGACAATTGTTTTTCCTTTATCTTCATAAATTAGAGCTTTTTATGGATTAAACAAGTTCATCTGCAATATTTTGTTTTCCATAGTTATGGAAAATAGTATATATATATATGGTTATACTATGCTCCCCCAACACATGGACTGTGACCATACACCCCCCCCCTGCCCACACACACACATATACATACGCACAGACACGGAATATATGATCATACCCCTCCATAGCCCACATATGAATGAATGGTGCATATGACTATGTACATGGTCCTTGCACAAGGCTGTGCTCTTTTGCAGATGTTCTTGTGTGTTGTAGTTCTTTTATGCTGCAGATGTTATTTTATGTTGTATTATGCTATTCTGATGATTGTTGGAGCATTTGATGCAAAAAGAAAAAACCCGTGTGAACGGACAATAAAGTGTTATCTTTCTTACTGTGTAGTTATTTCGCTTCTCAAAAACAAAAATTTGTTACAGATTACTAATAGCCTGTTAAAATGGTTGTGATTTGTTTTGTTGTTTTCCTTAATGTCGTGCTATATATTAACACGAGATAGAATTTTAAAAAACAACAACAATAATTTGGATCCACAAACAAGTCTTGTAGCTCAGGTCGTTTTCACCCGTCTATTTGCTGGGGTGCGTTTTCCAAAGCGGCCTAATCTTCTTTCACGAGCACTTGCACCCACTGAGTTTCCGGCGCCTCACCTGCCGGTGCTCAGCATCCGACCGTGGCCGGCATCTTGCCCGGGGCTCTGGACGCGCCCTTAGCGACAGGTTGATCGACAGGACCAGCGGCCAATAGGCTGCTCCCCTGTCCTCAGTTTCCGACAGGCCGGCGTCTTGATTGGTTGCTAAGGGCGGGGTTTAATTATGCCGAGCTCCGGAGCTGTCAGCCGAGGAGGCACGACTCCTGGAGGAGACGAGACGGGGGTGGGGGGGGGCGCGCGCGCTGAAAACAACGGTCGACTCCATTAACGCACAGCATCCGTCCGTGGAAAATGAGCTGGTAAACGCCAAGGCCGACGCGCTAAAGGTAAGAGTTTGTAATTTCTGTTAATTTTCATCATTGTTTTATGGTTCGCGCGCCTGGCTTGGCCACAAAGGCCAGCCCAGCGGTGTCTGGGCCGTTTTTCTCCCGTGTTACTATCGTCGGGTCTGGGGAGGGAGACGCTGCCAAACGTAGCCGGGGACTGCTGTCGACAGCCGTTCATGTACATAAATCATATTTACGTATGAAATCACATCCTCACGTCCTACTGTGGCGCGTCTTTTTCTTGAGTAACCATGTTGAGAAGAAGAGCAACAGCTTCCTTCCCGTTAAGACAACGTGGGGGGTAAATACTGTACCAGACTGGAGATGGCGATCAGTGACAATGGTGCGCTGGGCGCTGACTGTGCGCTACGTTAGCCCCTGGCTAGCTTACCAGAACAAAACACCTGCTGGATTACCATGGCTAATTGCTATGCGTCCTACCCACATCCTGTCGTACCGTAGGGTATTGTGGTCAATGAATGTCTCTTAATACGCCTGTCTGCTATTGATCTGTTTGGTCCGTCTGTCTCTGGTATAGCAGGACTGACGTGTTCGGTGACACCAATCCCAGGTTTAAAACCCTCTCCGGTCTAGTGATGTGGGTGGCTGTTCTGTGACTTAACTCCTCTCGGGTCAGACATAGAGTAGTGTATTTTGTGGGCGGTTCAGCGTTGCCTCATTAAATATTCATAAATGTATGTCACAGACTAAGCCCGCTGAGAAAACCCCAGCGGACCTCTGTTTAGGATAAACATCTCTCACCAAACTGTAAGCCGGAGAGCTTTTTCCGCGTTCGTTCTGTCATGATTACAGTCATCTTCGTAAATGAATGCTGTCCATATTTGTTCATGAAACTTGGCGAGTTTGACGTTTGTGAGTAAGGCTTAGGTGATGGATAACATTATCAGTCTCATCCCTGTGGTTAATGGTTCTCATGTCCTCATGTCTTGACACTTACAGATGCCTCAGACTTGCCCCCCCCTCCAAAGCCCTCCTCCCCCACCAACACCTCCCACCCAATCTTCTTCTTTCTTTCTCCCGTCCAAGTTGATCATGCCACACTCACAATCTCTTTTCATACCCCTAGTTATAGCCCCCCCATCCTCCTTGACCCCCCCACCAAGACTCAGTCGTGCCCCCTCGCAATCTCTCCAGCTGTTTGGCAACAAGATCGACCCAGTTTACTCTATTGTTCTATATGTCTGGAGTTTACGCTACGAGTAACACACACGCTCTCTTCTCTCTCGTGCGTGCTCTCTTTTGTACCACACACACTCATGTACACACATACACTTATGTACACACACATGCACACACGCACAACATGGACTCAACATGTCAGCAAGGCAGCATGGGGTGTCTGTATACTGTTTCCTTTGCAGCCCACCTCTCATCTCCCTCCCTCCATGGATTTCTCTGTTTGTCCTCCCATCCCCCTTACCGTCTTCAACACATCCCAGTTGCCAACTGTTTTACCATCTCAATCTCCCTCTTTCTCCCTGCTATAATCTACTAAAAGTTGTGCTCTAAACAGAAGTTTTTATGGCCTGAAGGAGACTTGTGGAAAGCCCAGTGGCAGATCAGTAAGAACACTTGTGCTCTGCATTAAAGCAGTGTCAGTGGGATTTGAAGACAACACAACCTTGAAGAAGGGCACCGTGCCAAGCTGTGTTAGAAATATGTGTGTGTGTGTGTGTGTGTGTGTGTCGGGGGGAGGGGCTTTTTGTTGAAACACTGGGCCTGCTCTTTGTTAATGCAAACTGATTGCCGAACCATCTTCATCCCATCCAACTGCTTGTCGTAAAGTTGTGTCAGTGTGCACACCAGATAGCGAGTCCACTCATGAGTAAAGGGTTATCTACACGCATTATTGGTCTCCAGAGCGAATAGTTTGAGAAAGTCTGAGAAAATCACCTGAGTGATGTCACTTGAGTCATTTCACATGGACCCCAAGTTTAGAGAAGGCATGGCCAGCTTTTTAAAATAAAAAAAAAGAAAGCCAGGCCAAAATTCTTTGTCAATTGTGCAGTTTGAAAAAATTTGGCGTTTACCTCACTGGCCGCTTCGCTATGTGGGGTCAGACTCTCGGGTGAAGGTCCCAGAGGCTTAGTTAGGCTGAAATCTTCATTAACTTCTTTGTTCAAAGTTCTCTATAGATAGTTGCTGCCAGATGTAGCACTTTCATGGACAGTATAACCGAATACAGACACATAGCCAAATATGAACAAGCCTATTTTAGAAAAAATAAAGGTTACGCTTTCTTTTTATCTTTTCTTTTGCTGTTTTTTATAGTTAGGATATGGAAAATTTCATATACTGTGCAATTTTTACATCCAATATTAGATGTCATCAAAAGTATGGATAAATATATCCATGTGGATAAATAAACTTATACTCACTGATACTAATTTCCCAAAGTAAGCACATCTTTCAATATTGACATTGACTGATACTTTAATCAAACCCCACTCTCCACAAAATAACAGGTAATGTAGTCTTCGGGGTTTTTGAAGGTAGAGGCCTTGTCAGGAATAAAAGGCAGCATATTTGTGGCTTTGCTGCATCAATTTTGAATGTTTGTGTTTTAACTGTCTCTTCAGAGTACACCAACTCTGCAACAGTGAAATATTCCGTACTCATTTAAAACAAGACTTTTCAGAATGCTTTGTAAAGTGAACGCACTTTACAGCATTTCAGCCAGTCACACTCACCTCCGAAACATAGAGCCAGATGCCCACTTGCCACCCTAATGTATAACAACAGTGACAGAGCATCACTCTTTTTTTGGGGGGGGGGGGGTATTTCCCCCCCTTTTTCTCCCCAGTTGTATCCGGCCAGTTACCCCACTCTTCCGAGCCATCCTGGTTGCTGCTCAACCCCCTCTGCCAATCTGGGGAGGGCTGCAGACTACCACATGCCTCCTCCGATACATATGGAGTCACCAGCTGCTTCTTTTCACCTGACAGTGAGGGAGTTTCGCCAGGGGGACGTAGTGCATGGGAGGATCATGCTATTCACCACAGCCCCCCCCCAAACAGGCGACTGACCAGAGGAGGCGCTAGTGCAGCGACCAGACACATACCCACATCCGGCTCCCCACCCATAGGCACGGCCAATTGTGTCTGTAGGGACAGCCGACCAAGCCGGAGGTAACACGGGGATTCGATCTGTTGATCCCCAAGTTGGTAGGCAACAGAATAGACTGCTAAGCTACCCGGATGCCCTAGAGCAGTGTTTTCCAATCAAGTTCTCAAGGACCCCCTATCCTGCAGATTTTCTTTGCAACCCTGAATAGGTACCTGTTTGTTGTTATTCAACCAATCAGCAATGAATGTCAGATGTTGCACACCTTGCATAATTAAGTGCTGTGAGACGATTGGTTGAGTAAGTACAAGCAGGGCTACCTGTGCAGGGTTACAATGAAAATCTGCAGGATAGGGGGTCCTTGAGGACTGGGTTGGGAAACACTGCCCTAGAGCATCAGACTTTTGAGTGGAAATCTGTTAATGTACAACGTTGTGATCAAACAACTGTTCCACTCTTGTCTTTGTACACGTTCACAAATCATTTAACCTGCCCTTCTAGTGTGTTCTGGTTATGATGTGTGTTTTAACTGGAAAAATAAATAAATAAATGTTCCACATGAATAGCCTTTAGCTTACTTCACCCTTAATGTTTCATGCCTGCTGAATTCAGGGCATATTGGCCCCTGCCTATGTGGGGCACTATTTAAAATGGGTGCACTGTTGCTTATTGATGTATGAAACCCACTCTGTTAACAGAGTGCTTTTACAGGCTTCAGCACTCATGTAGAGAAAATCTTTTTTTTTTTCCATCTTCTCACACTCCAAAACTAGTGAATCTGCATCACCATCAGCCAACAGAGCCATCCATCCATCGCTGCTGTCATTGTCTCCATAGATACCACCAGGCACTACCAGTCCCGGACTCACTGATGCTTACATAACCTGGCGTTTCTGTCTAACACGCCTGCACACCCGCCCACAAAAATATAGACATGGATAGTCAAACATTCATCCATACACACAAACACACATGTAGACATAGACAGATCTGCAAACACACATGCACACACACTCTGCCTCGCTCCCTATCCAACTTTGCCCCAGGTGCTTTTGCATTAGAGATTGATGTTTATTTTATGGTGTAGCTCTTCCCCTGAATAGCAGGCCGAGAATAGCACAATGCCCTTTGCATGCATGTGAGGAAGATCATCCCTTACATGGCCTAGAACGCTCGTGCTTTATTCACCATCTTGATTGCTGACTATGATTCTCAATGTTGTTATTGACTATGTTGTTGATTAATTGTCTTCTTGTCTGATGTATGGATCGATCCTTTGTTGTGTTACTATGTATAATGTTTCTATGTGTGATGTATGTTCTAGGGCGGCATGGTGGTGCAGTGGTTAGCGTGGTCGCCTCACAGCAAGAAGGTCCTGGGTTCGAGCCCCAGGTAGTCCAACTTTGGGGGTCGTCCGGGGTCATCCTCTGTGTGGAGTTTGCATGTTCTCCCCATGTCTGCGTGGGTTTCCTCCGGGTGCTCCGGTTTCTCCCACAGTCCAAAGACATGTAGGTCAGGTGAATTGGCCGTACTAAATTGCCCCTAGGTGTGAATATGTGTGTGTGTTGGCCCTGGCGGCCTGTCCAGGGTGTCTCCCCACCTGCTGCCCAATGACTGCTGGGATAAGCTCCAGCATCCCCGCAACCCTGAGAGCAGGATAAGCGGTTTGGATAATGGATGGATGGATGTATATGCTCTGTGTATATTCTCTGTGTGTATAGGTGTATTCTGTGCGATGTAATTGTAGGTTACCTGAGTCAGGTGAGGTCGCGTTTGGCAGGAGTTTGGGTCATATCTTACTTGATCTACCATTGTTCCGCGGTTGACAGTGTGAGCAGGTTGAACACCATCGATTATGGAGCCGGCGTCCCACGGTCCTCACAAAAGTGGTCTACTACTGTTAATGTGGCGACTAGTGTAGCTAAGTCTAGTCCTCTTCGTTCCACGTCCTCTTGTTATCACTCTGCCAGTGGAATAAATGTTTCCTTTCATGCATTTTTGAATCCTGAGCATTCTTGGTCAAGGGGCTGGCACGGTCATTAGGGGGTCCGTGTGACAGTGCAGTCTGGCCTGCCTAGCCTATATGAGTCTGTAGATCGTGTAAATTCCTAATCTGTAGAGTTATAACACAGAGTAAGTGAATTAAGCCTAGAGTTTAACCCCTGTGATCCACATACATTCAAATGTGTGTGTGTGTGTGTGTGTGTGCATGCGCGTGCGTGCGTGCACGTGTGTGTTTGTGAGTTTGTATGGGTGTGCTTGCATGCAGCGCAACAGTTATGTGTGTTCAGGTGTTTAGTTTGTGCAAATGTGTGCATGTCATGTGCTTGCTTCAGCTGATTGGTTGAGGGAACAGTGTCTTTTTTCTACTTCTATTAAATTAGATTGAGCTCTTGGCTGTTTGCTGATGCACAACACAGTAGATATCCAAGAGATAGTATCATGATCACTGAGTATGGTGGTGCCTGAAGCAGTGGTACCCAATAGGCACAAGTGTGTGTGTGCATGTACATCCATGGGTAAACAAAACAAAACCTTTAAGAAGATGTCAGGCCCTAATTACAGGTGTAATCAGCATTCAACATAAATCAATATTTTAAAGATGTTTTTATTTTTATGACTGCTGGGATAGGCTCCAGCATCCCCGCGACCCTGAGAGCAGGATAAGCAGTTCAAATAATGGATGGATGGATAGATTATTATTATTGATTGAACTTTTCTTCAATGTACTCCTAACATTGATCAGTAGTGAAAAATTTCAATCTCTTTCTCAAATAACATTTGGCATATGCTGGTAAACAGCAATGCTTGAAACCCCTTATTACGTCTTCCAAAGAGGAGAGACTTTCAAAATGAAGCAGATGTTGACTTTCCTCAATTTGAATGAGGTAGCAAGGTGACATAGGGATTAGGAGAACTGCCCTGCAGGTGGAAGGCCCACATTCAAGTTCCTATCACAGCGAGCAGCACCAGCCCAACCGAAGTGTCCCTGAGCATGTCTCAGTCCGAACCAGCTTGGTTGGCTCCGTTTAAGCAACCTGTCCTGTGATTCCACTTCTAAGCGGAAGAGGTCTTTATATATGTGCAAAATCCATCCATGAATGCCCTGATGGGCATTTTGCTGGATGTTGCTTGCCAGTACTGTAGGTGCAACGCATGTTGAACCTGTCAAAGCATCACTGCAAGAGCATCTGGAATCACTCCAGAATGTTGCTTCCACTAGCTTGTGGGGCATTTATTGTTCATTATTGTATTTATTGCATTGGTTAGATCAAGCCACAGTACTGTTAGGTCACCATGGTTCCTCTTCGCATACTCAGTGATCTTAGAGATTATGCTGGTGTGATCAAGACAGCCAGGTGCCGCTGGCATTTCACCTTTGTGAACTGAAGTGTCCATATACTTGTTGTCCATCATGAAAGTGGTCAGCCTCCTTGCCAGAATCCCAAAGAAGATTTTGCCTTCTATGTTGAGGAGTGAGAGGGTATGGTCTCTGTGGAGTCTTCTTCCTCAGGGGTGAAGCGTCCCTCCACAACCAACCAATCATCAGCAAGGAAATTCTTCTTCCATGCCACCCTCAATAATGCTGCGTTCGATTATAACTCGGAGGTCAGGAAATTCCTAGTTCCCACTAGGAAAAATCAAATAAAATGGCACGTGAGCTTGGAGTTCCTAATCGTGAACTCGGGTTGCTTTTCTCAACCCCCAGTTCATGATATGGAATTATATGATATCACATCAACATGGCTGCCCACAGTGTCAATGGTAAAATAATATTAATCTTTATCAATCTTTACAAGATTGTATGCTTTTAAAAACACCTTTAAGTTTGATTTTCAGCATGGTATGCTTTTAGATCAATAAAGATACCCTATACAATAGTTGGTTAAACATATAAAATTAAATATTAGTTGTTATTAGCGGTTTTAAAAGGTTAACCTATCGCTAATCACAAGGTCACTAACTTGAAAATGCTCATTGGCAACAATAACGAGAAGAAAACTCTGAACCATGATGATATAAAAAAGTATTTGATTCCAGCCTATTGTTGACGAAAATATGACAACATTGCTAGTGAGCTGTCGTTGAAATCTACTCTGGACTTCTTCCATATGGATGAAATATCTCTGCAGCTTCTGGTGCTCAGCATTGCGGGCGTCCATGCTTTTTCCCACCTGGTTGCTCGAACGCAAGGATGTCAGTAATGACGTGTTCCCAACTTCTGACCTCCCACCTCCAGGCATAAGCGAATGCAGCATAACTTCCAATGTCATCTCCTGAGCCTTTCATAATACTTGTACACCTTGTATGGGATGTCATTCGGCTCTGGGGCTGATTTTCCTCTGGCCTTCTTGAGAAAGTGGTTGACTAGCTGCCAGCTTGGTTTCTCTGCTGTGAAGGGAATAGTTGGTTCAGCTGGTTTCATGAGTTTCTTCATCTCTCCCAAGCTGTCCTCCCCTCTGAGGTCAATATCGACCTGATGGAGATGCTCCTCCCCCTCTCCTTTGTTGCTTTCAACTCCCCTGATCTTTTGTCATCCAGAAGTTTCAAAAGATATTTGAATGGGTTCTTGGTGAAGGCCACCTATTCTTTCATCTGTTGCTTCTTGTCCCTGCGGTGGCACTTGGCTCAGCACAAGATCGTAATGTGATCCCTCAGGTTGTCTTAGATTTCAGTGAGTGCTGGTTCCTCATCTTCAGTCGCTTCACAAAAAGCCTTCTTCAACCTCCACCGATCTCTCAGGATTACTATCTCCTTCAGATGTCTGTTTTCCTTTGGCTGGTGTTTGCTCTGGCTTTCTGCTCCTTCTTCCCGAAGCGATCAGCCCATTTGTTTCAGAGGATTGAAGACATGGCCCTGACCTTCTTCCCCACATCTCCTGCAATCGATGCTTCCAGTACCTGGTCCAAGTTGTGATCAAACACCTCCCATTCCTTCTTTGCTGCTTCAGCAGCAGGCCAGTTCACTAGGTCTTTCTGGGTGTCTCCTGCGCAGATGTTCTGCATATGTCGTCTTGTGTCTCGAGTGTCTTCACCCTCGCCTTGGTACCTTGTCTCCTCTGATACATCAGCAATGCTGTTCCTGCTCCCCTCTTCGTC
This sequence comes from Lampris incognitus, assembly GCF_029633865.1. Lineage (NCBI taxonomy): Eukaryota > Metazoa > Chordata > Actinopteri > Lampriformes > Lampridae > Lampris > Lampris incognitus. The sequence goes on from NC_079218.1 coordinate 44,955,113, forward strand.
ACGTGCCTGGAGATTCTGGGGACTGTGGTTTCACTCCTGCCCTAGCCTCTCATCTGTCTCATTAGGTTGCCCTGTACATTGCACATTACTGGTAGGTTGCAGGCACTTCATCTTCGACTTGTGTATCTTCACAACACTCTGATTTTTGCATATCTTCCCACATCTGCAGACCCAGGATAAATCATTAAGCTGTCCCATAGCTGATTGTCCGTCATGGGTGGTCATAGCACTGGTCTGTCCTGTGGGTCGAACATCCTCCCCCACTCTCACCCAACCCCGGGGGTATCTTGTAATATATCTTTCCATAGCAAATGATGATGGGTTCCAACTCATGAAGGATGTGCTTCAGCCTGCCAAGCCTCCACACCCTGGCTCTGGTCTTTCCCAAATGTCAGCAGTCTTTCCTAGCTGTCTCTGTTCTTTCTCAATCGCCACCTAATTTTTCCTAGATGTCACTGGGTCTGCCAGAAAATAATATGCAAAATACGATAAGGTTGTTGCAACTGGCTCACCTTTACAGGTACTCGCCCCTATGCCATCTGTGAGTCAGTAGCATCGCTCTCTTCTTCTTTCCCTCCCTCAAGGCACCTCCCTCCAAAGCTGGGCTGAGCTGAGTCGCTTTTGCAGGTTTTCAAATGGGCACCCCCCCTCCTCGATGCATCATTGATTTAAACCCATGACATCTCGGGGGAGGGGGGCTCAACGGTAGAACCAACGTCCTGTTACTAACCCCGCTGTTCACCACTCAACTCTATGATGTTGTTAGCCCGTCACCAGGTTGGTTCTGCTGCCGCTCATTCTGCTTTATTCAGATCTATTGGGATGTTACCTCTGACTGTTTGGTGGTGTTGGCTACCAGCCGCTTCCTAGCCAGGCCTTCAATTCCATGCAGTCCCAGAGCTCTCCAGAGTGACTGCATAAAGTTCTTCTTATGTTTCATGTTCATCTGAGCACTATCTGTATTTATCGTTCACATTTGTCTTAATATTCAGGTAATTTACCCTTGTTTATTTTTTTAGGCTTAATCAAAGATAGCGGCAAAGTGGAAAGAGTAGTAGAAGCATGAGGGAGGTAGAGTCAGGGTCGAGACATCTGTTAAGACTGAACTTCCCCTCCCGCTGGATTGGGCTTGTACACTTTATCTCCCCCTACTCCCTCATTTATATGAGGGAAAAGAGGAGAGAAGAGAGAGAGAAAATTATTTAAAATATATTGGGGGGAAAAAAACATTTCTTACACATCCGCTAATTTCAGATTTTTCACCTTAGAGCCTCACAGACAATAATGTCCTGATCCTGAAATATCCTGGAAAATGACCCTATGACACGAGTGAAAAACTACATATACTGAGATTAATGGCAGCAAATCCACTTACCATCTCTCTCACAGCCTGAGGGGGGCACTGCTGCAGAGCAGGTTTGCAGGTTTGAAAGGAAAAAACAAAGGCAGTAGATGACATGTGGCTGGTTTTCCCTCCCTTTTTATCAAAAACATTGAGACAGCATAAATAGTGTCTTTATAGTCTATGAGACTGAAATATTATCATGATATTAATAATACTTATTATTAATATATGATATAACAGAATTCCATAATATATAGTTCATGTTCCAGTCCATCTTTATATAATAGAATATATTATGTTAGATTTCTACATAAAAAGGGTCTGAAAATACACATGGAATCTACGTTAAAGAATTTCTCTGTCAAAAATTAAACCCATTCCTTGTAACTGGCCTGGGACCAGGACTTTGGTTTTCTACTGCCCCCTACCTTCAGGCAAGGCCAAGGAACTACATTTGCCTGATTTAAAGTGTGCATACAGTACCTCTGAGATTATAGCCTACATGTATCAATGTCATTACATGCAGATACTTAATAGATTAAATACCTCCCAGCAAACTATTCTGACGAAGTAGGGATAGAAAACACGCAGGTACAATCTGACTCTTAACTTTTTGGGACTTAGATTGTGACCAAAGCGCTGTAGATCAGCTTGCGTGCAAAACCGGGCAGCCTGACTTGGCTTTAGATCACATTTACACAGGGCGGCTGTGAAATGAAAGTGAAAGAAAACTCTAAAAAACATGCTAAACAAAACTGTAGACCAAAATTGTAACCCCACCCTTAAATGTGCTTTTTGAGACTAAGATGCTCAGTCTTTTGTGACATGCCTTCAGGGTACCATGATGTTTGTTATGGTCTCTGTGAGTGACGTCCCTTTTACCCTGTGGGCCGTAATCACCCATCCACAGATATATAGATATATATGCTTGTAAAGGAAGCCATCCATCCAAGGCACATTAAAGGTCAAGTAATAATTTATATAAAGATTACATAAATATGAGTTTATGATTAAAAAAGTACAATTATATGTTTTTCAGTTCCATTTAATTTCCAACAGAGCGTTGCATTCTGTCAGAATGCCTAATATTATCTGACAGGCTGAGGGGAATGGAGCTTAGTGATTGCAGAATATATTTGTGATGGTAAGCATTAGTCAAACTATCCTAATTTATTTTTACAACCTACAACTATTTCCAAAACAATGTCATCCGTCCATATCTAACTAATATAAACAAACAATGGGGACATGAGTGCATAGTTGATCACAGTAATGCAGTTTTTTTCTAATGGAATGAAGTAGCACAGGCAGCATTATTAATCGACAAAAATAGTATTGTTGATAATGGCACTTTGTGTTCAGAATTTCTTAAAATGTAGGCTCATTTATAAATCCAGCTGTGGTTCTAAGTGTCTCCATTTTTTTTTTTAAATCCGTGGGTGCTTTGCTTGCCTCGGCCTGTGCTGTGTCTCAGTGAATTAATGAACTTGAGTCTTGCTGAGGTGTCTGACCCAAATTCATATCTGTTTACATTCTCACTTCTCCTGTTGAGCCGTGTTGCTATGCACTCCTAGCAGGGCTGCACAGCGGTTAGCATAACAACATTTTTGAGTGACAGGAAGAAATGGGAGGCGTCCCGGCGCTAAGGAAGTCTACAATGATTAGTGAAAGGTTGGTAATTAATAAAAGCATGGGGTTATCGATGTGAGGGAGGAGAAAGAATGAAAACCATGTGGCGTTAAAATGTACAGTACCTGCTTATCGGCAAGCTGTTTTAAGACTGCTGAATACAGGTAGTGTTTGCTCTGTACTTTGGGGAATGAGTTTGTGTTGAAAACATTTCAAACCAGGGAGGAAGACTGGAAGCTGCTGTCAATAACGCTGCCCATTCAGTTCAATAGGAGACGTTGGGTTTATTCTTCCATCCCACCTGAAGAGGCAGGGGGCCGGAATTTTGATTCACCGCTAGGTCATTTTTGGGTACAAAAAGGATTCTGGGTATAAAAAAAAAACACAAAAGTAGAAGCCATGCGGGTTAGGAAAACAGCAAGCGGGACATAATTTACGATTCAGTTCTCAGATTACAGCTGGCTTTGAAAATGTCAGTAAGCTCTGTGGCAGTAACGCCACACCTGAGATCATAGAAAAATAATTAAAACTCGTACGTTGTCACACCCGTCAGTCATCAAGTTATTCATTTTGTTTGACCTTTTTGACCTTTTTACTCCAAAAGTGGATTACATTTCAAGAATTAAATCCAAACACAGTTATTGAACATGTTTTACCACAAAATCCCTCCATGGAATAAGTGCAGAAGCTTTTGTGTCTGACAGCAAAGTCAACTCAAATCCCCCCCCCCAAACACGAGGAAAATAACCCCCGCTGTGATCACTTTATGGTTGCTCTCACAACATTATTGCTTTACCAGTCAAATGACACCGGAGACGAAAACACCCAACGAGGAAGTGAAGGATCAAAAGAGAATGCCAAAGATAATGATAACTGTCACATTAAATGGTGGTGGCCCCTCCCCCTGCCGTGCATCTGGATTCTTTGGCTCGTGTGGGTAGGGAGGTATCCATTGTGTGAGAGGTTGCACATGAAGCTATGACTGAGTGATACCGCTTATTTTTCAGACCACCCACACTCCCACCATTCCTCATGTTGTCGTCTGTTCTCAGTTGACTCGCTGGCTGAACTCTTGAAACCCTCTTTTTTTTTAAAAAAAATATTTTTATTATTTTGTTTTTTATTTGGGAGTTGGCTGCATTGCATTGGTGTGAAAGTGAGTGAGGGAGACAGAAAAGAAAGGATGAACAGGCAGGAGTGAGTAATGGATGGATGCAAAAGTCAGACTAAGGACCTAAGAGGGAGAACAAAATAAGGAGAGAGAGAGAATTGAGAAAAAAACGTTTGAAGGTGTGTGACTTGGCGAGGATGCTTGTTTATTAAGCATGTAGGTGCATGGCTGGGCATGACCCTGTTGTGTGTGTTTGTGCATGTGTGGTGTGTCTGGGTTTGTTTGTATAGGCATGTCCCATTCAGCCAAATCATATCTTTGTAGTGTTTGGAAGGTGGTGTTAAGCACATAATTCATATCTAATCTGACTTATTCTGTTTGCTAACCAGTGAAAATAAGTGGGAAAGCACGTGTGCCTGCATACGAATCTTGACTATTTTGTCTGCTTCTGCAAAGGCAGAGTCAGTAATGAAGGAAGACATCAGGGGTACTTTGTGTAGCAACTCAGGCTTGTTGCTCTCATTTTTCCTTGGCCTGAAAAGTTGTATGTGTTTGTCTTCACTGGGGCCAAACTTTTTTAATGTTGTCATGTTTTACAACTTGGGATAATCAGAATCAGAAACATTTCATTTGTCATTTCATGTCATGCATTTGCACACATGAAATGAAAGGAAACATCATTTCCCCCAGCCCACAACAGTGCAACATAAAAACAAAAACACATAGCCTATCCAAAAACTTCAAGAACACATATATCCAAACTAACACATATATAAACGAAACAAAAAAAATCACTGGCCAGGAGATCAAACGCCAGCAAGGATGACTGGCGGAACTGCCGGTCTGCATGGGCTAGCAGTTAGCTTAGCCTGCCCCGCTTCCACGTCCTGTCAGACCGCCCTCAGTGTTACCTCTTCAGGCACAGCTCCAGGCAGGGCCGTGGTCCCTGGGCCCAAAGGACGCAGCAGACCAAGCTCTCCCAGCAGATCCAGCGCCAGCTCTCCCAGCCATCAAATGAAGACAAACTTAGATTCAGACATGGACAAAGACACTGCATGGATGGTAGTCGGTGAGGCCGCCGCAAAGGTGAATTTGTGCCACCATCTTCCCACACCAGAAGCGGAACTATAAATATATAGTTATATATAATATATATTTATATAAATATATATTGTATATAAATAATCCCATTTTGTTTCCCTTAACACTTCATCTGTCATAATGCAGTTACTTTTCTTTGTATTATCTTGTAAACAAGTCTTTTCGATCATTGTTTTCTAGTGGGTCACATGAGATTATTTTTTGCGGCGGGGCAGTGCTGCTTCTGATAAGACCAAAACCTCTCTTAATGCACACATAGTCATTTTAGACTGTTTTCATCACAGTCTTTTTTTTTTGTCAGCGTTTCCTTAGATAAACAGATCACAATCTAGGTCTAAAGATGGTAGATGGTAATTAGCCTGCCTCTGGGACGACAGCGTGTCAACAATCCGCCATGCTATTATAACACAATGCAGATTTGGTTTACTGTCTTTAATCCTGCTGTATCCCCCTCCCCAACACCACACCACACCCATCCTACTTTTGTTTGGCAACACATTCCTAAAGATGACTGGTTAACCACCGTGTCTTCTCTTTGACTGGTTGTCTGGATCTGCCAGCAACAAATCAGCAACTGGCAGGACAAAAACAACTTCCTGTTTTGGAGAATGAAAATTAGGGTAATGTGTTTGTGTGTTTGTGCGCGCATGCACTCACGCATATTTGTGTGTTCGCGTGTGCACTCACTGCGGTGTGTTTGAATATTTTGGCTGAGGTATTCCTGAGAGGATGGCACGCCTCTCTAACTGCCTCTGGCACCATGCCTTCCCCCCCTTTGGCACCCTTAACTGTTTGCTTGCCAGATGTAAATAAACATCAAATGTCTAATTGCTTAGGCAACTATCAACCTCCGACATCTTCCAGTTAGCTGTAAAACTCATTACATGATGCCTTTCTGTGATGAAAAGTCCGTCTTCATAGCTCACTGAAACCTGAACTCGGTGTTCAGGCTTTTATTTTCGTTTTACCAGTTGAAAAACGCGCTAATTTGCGAGATAATTTTCTTGCAACTAATCTGCAAATATAATTTCAAACGACTGAAGATTTTTTGCAACGCCGGGCACACTACCTTGAAAAAAATAGGTTGTTCAGCCAAATTGTAAGATATTAAAGCAAACAATTATCTCGTCTCCTCTGCCGATTTTTTTTTCCACTTTCAAATTTAATGAAGATAAAGTTTTGGGGCCGAATTCAAGATTAAATGTCATGGTAAAGATTGTTGACTGGAAAGGAAAGCATTATCGACTAAAGCATGTTCAGGTGCTAAATAATTCAACATCCCACGATGGGTTTGTTGTGAGAATAGGTCACAAATCTGCACAGACAAGGCGCTCATTTCCAAGTCAATCAGGTTTGTTTGAAAATCAGCCCGACGTGTTGATTTGCCCTCTACAGCTACTGAACCCTTTTTCACGCTTAAATACATTTGCTCACTTAAGCTCCTTGTGGGGCAGGATGTCATGACAATAAGGGATATCAACAGCAAGAAGTCACCTCAGGGTAGACGTTTCCTGGGAGGGAGGGAGGGAGGGAGGGAGGGAGAGAGAGAGAGAGAGAGAGAGAGAGAGAGAGAGAGAGGAAGAGAAGAGAGAGAGCGAGGAAGAGAAGAGAGAGATGGGAAAGAGAGGAAGAGGGGGAGAGAGAGAGGAAGAGAAGAGAGAGGGGGGAGAGAGGGGAGAGGAGGAAGAGAAAGAGGGGAGAGAGGGGGGAGAAAGAAGAGAGAGAGGGGAGAGAAGAAAGACAGAATGGAGGTAGAAAGAGTGATGACATTGACTCAAATTGTATTGTTGGAACTGGTTAAGTTCTGCGATCTGAGAGACTGAGGACCAAGGCAAATAATTGGCTAAATCATAGGGAGGCACAAATTTGAATGTTTTTGACCCGTTGCCAAGCAAAGATTAATTAGAAACAACAGACACCGAGTTAATGGCAGCGCTTCAACACAGTGTTTAACAAGTCATTATCATTTTGCTTACCTTTATGAAACAAGGGCAAGTTCTTGGCAAGTTACCTTACCGTGCTTTCAAGGGAGCAATCAAACGCTTGATTCAATGCCGAGGCACATTCTGCCGACAGTTGATGCCAACATCGTGAATTTTGTACTTCTCAAAATTAGTTTTGGGGCTGATGTCCGGGGTTTGCCAATCTCAGTGTTTTGGGTGACAGTCGTCTGGTTTGAATTGACATTTTATCAGCCCCACAGGCACGCCAAGTGGCGATGAGGTCTTAGACTTCAAATTTATCTTGAGGATATGTCTGTGATTCAGGTCTAACAGCCAGCATTCACCTGCCGCTTCTCTGTATTTCAGTATGTCACATTCTTCCTGTTTGTGTGCTTTTGGTTTGGATTTACCCCCATTGTAAAGGGGTGTGTCAGCCATCGGTAATCCTACACCAGACAGCACACACTGAGTTTACTGTAACTGGCTAAACAGCCTCGACAAGTGACTACAGGGACTCACTTACACCCACATGCCATGTGTTGGCCATCTGAATCAGGCTAAGATGTGAGACAAAGAGGGCAGAGGCACCTAAAAAGAAGGGGAAATGTGTGCACTAGAGTAGAGGAGAGGTCAGAGGAAATGGTGGTCTGATTGGTAAAACTTGCCTGGTGAGGGGAGGGGTGGTGAAAGGAAAAGAAAAAAAGAAAGAAAATCCTCAAGAGGAGCGGGAGTTTGGAGAACCACCCAAACTTCCCAAACCACCCAATCCAGTAACTCTGCTGGAATTGGATCCCTCCCTCGCCTCACCACCTGAGAACGGAGGAGCACAGCTGTGCCTCAGAGGCTCTCTGAACAGAGGTGTGTGTGTGTGTGTGTGTGTGTGTGTTTGGGAGAGAGAGAGAGGGCACGCAAGAGAGAGAGAACAACAGGTGAGGGTGAAGAGGGAGAAGACAGTTGTTAAAAGCTGTCGGCACTTTGACAGAAAAGACATTCCCTGCTTTAACAGACTTGAGAGGAGGAGGTATTTGTTCAGCTTTACTGAGACAGACTGAGAGAGCGAAAGAGAGAGAGAGAGAGAGACTCAGGGGAAAAGAACTGACCCTCTTGGGAGAGTTGCATGGATCCGTAACAACAACAGACCAACAAGCTCAGCACTTTAACTATCTGCTCAGGACAAACACCTCTGTCTAGCCGTGGAGCCTGGAAAAGACACGGGAACCTTAATGGGAGGAACAAGCAGGAAAAATGAGAAGAAAAGTGTGAGCCAAAATAAGGACTGTGGGTTTCAAACCTTATGAAAGAAGTCGATTCGAATTGTGAGAAAGGGTTGCAAACATTTAATCAACAAAAGCGAAAATAAAAGCAAAGAGCTTGTGGAAAGCCAGTGACCTGTACCCTGCGCTTGCTTGATAGCTGGGAATAACTGGTTTTTGATGGTTTTTGGGATATTGTCGGCTGGTGCGGGAGCAGCAGTGAGTCTTTTGAATCCTGGTGCAGTAGAGTCTCCTTGTTGTCTTTAAGGAGACGGAGAGAACCAAGAGGGAAGAAAGCAGTGTGTGAGGAATAGGAGAAGTGGAATAACTCTACACATATGCATAAAATTGTTTCTTTTAAACTAGCCTCCCAGCAGCGGACAAAGCGTCTCTAGCATTGGAGACATGTCTCAGGAGGACGTTGTGAGCATTGTCAGTCTGGGGGTGGACAGTGGCACATTGGACCACTGTGAGGGACACTCTCTGGACCAGGGTCAGGAGCAGGGTCTGGAAAGTCACAGCCAAACTCAGGATGGGATTGTTCTGGACCGTATCGCCACTCTGTCAGTGGACATGTTTGACCCTAGGGACTTTAAGGGAAGGTTCACTAAGGTGCAGTCCAAGTCCAGGAAAAGGACAAGGATAATCAAAGGTAGGTACAGAGAGGTACACTGTTTAAGATCCTTGCTTATGCATTTGGCCTTTTTTCCTGTTTTTGTTTTTGTTTTTTGTTTTTGTTTTTGTATAAGAGGAACAATTCGAATAAGGACCAGAAAAATCAACACAGTCCATTTAAACCAAGCCTAAGCAGAAAACAGAAAGTTGAGTCAGTTCATCTGGACACAACGTTTATTGGGAGAGCAGAATCAGAAGCCTAAAGCAGAAAACAGTTTGCGTCTAATAGACGTTATTGAATTACAAAGTGGACCTTCTCTATTCTCATGCGGGGTCTTTTGTTTGGTAATTAGCCCACTTTGTGAGACGACAGGAAAATTGCAGGAAAACGTCAGGAAAGCTTCATTTCTCCAGGGGCGTCCGAAGCTTCAGCAGCAAGCTCTCTGATTATAGAGCGGCTGGTTCAATGTCCAGTTGAGATAATGACCCAGAATTGTGGAATGCTGCCTGCGTTTGAATCTGTGCTGGAATACCTTCGTATGTGCTTTAGAGCTTCTAGTGCTTAGTTGACCCCCGGTGTACTTAGACACTTGTCTCTTTCTTGCACTGACTTGAGGAGCTGGAGCCAGATTCATGAAAGTGTTCTTCAGATGGATCTTAAGAAATTATCTAAGAATATATTTTAGTAAATTCTCAAGAAGGCTCTCGAGAGCAGTTCCTCAATATTTATTCGTAAGTTTTATCGCTTATGAACCTCTTTTATTTTCTTATTCAGGAAATGATCAAAAAAGGGCAATAGCATTATGTAAATAAGGCTTATCACAATTAACTAGGCTTATAGGAGGCCAAATTCTTAATTTTGATTACTAAAGATGAGCATATTTTTCCGACATTATTACTGTCAGTCTGTCTGTCTGGTAGCAAAAGGACATTACCCTTAGTTGGTTTGACATTTGAAATCCACTATGTGACCGATGGTTAAGAAAAACTAATAAAACGGTTACGCTAAAGGTCTGCCTTGAACAAACCGTGGAGCGCCACAGCAACGCCTTGAAATACCGACTTAATTGTCAAGAATTTGTTTGACAAATCAAATTAAAGTCTTACCTTTTTCACTGTTACAATTATCAGACGGGTGAAGGGTCACCGTAAAGTCAAGAAAAACAGAACAAACTGGAGAACTTTCATTTCAAGAATCCTACTTATTCATATGATTTTTTTTTTTGGAACAAAGCTTTTTCTTTTTTGACGAAAGATATGAAAAAATGGCTTGAGAATTTTTTTTTTCCCGTTTAAGTAAGTTTTGTGAATGCAGCCCTAGGCCCTTTGCCGCAGCTTCTCACACCCTTTGAAAAAGAAGTGCTATTGTATTTAGGAGGAACTAGCAGAGGACTACCTGATTCTCGTATTCTCTACCAGTGTCTGTATTGTACTCTCAGACCTGAACTATGTCCTGGAGGACTCGGCAATACCCCACAGTTGAATTCAGCATTCCCACAGGTGGGGGTAAATAGAAAGACCATGGGGTAAAATAGCCTGCTTCAGTCTTTGGGCCAGAACCTCAAAGGCCTGGTCTTCATTTGATTATTTCCATAGCCGTGATACTGCTGGATGTCTGGGCATGAAAGAAATGTCAGTCTCTGTCATAAAGTCTATATCGCCCGACTATTAATGGTGTACCTAACAATAAAGATTAGTCAAAAATTTTAACTTTTTTTGTATCCCAGATGCCCCAACATTTTAACAGAGTCAACCCCATTTTAAATCGTTACACCCTTGAAATGTTGGTCTTGTGTTCATGGAGTGAGTAGAAGGAACCCAGGATGAAGTAAAAGTGAATCCATAAAACAGTGTCCATAGCTCTGAGGTAAAACCAAAAGTAATGATATTTCTTCCATAGTGGTTTGCAGGTTTACCCCTGATGGATCTCCACTTGGCTTTGTGTATTAACGAGTGTGAGACCAAGGATGAAAGACCTTTACAGAGAACTTCAAGAACCCCTTTGTTAACTATCACCAAAGTTATTATGAACACACAAATGAGTAACAATATGTGATTTACCTCCTTTCAGATGATCAAAGAACCTTTTGCATTTTTAAAAAGTATTTCATTTGATTGAAAATACGACTATGTAATCTTTCATCAGATGCTCTATAATACATTTAGCATCAAAACACGGAAACTGTATAATTTTACATTCTTCTCCCATTACCTTCGGCTCTCAGACAACAGACGTCTGACAGGCGCGGCTCATCGTAAAAAAAATAATCTTGGAGCCATCTCTACCACACTTTCACTTTTTATAGTGTCCAAACACGCTTTTACAGGATGCTGACTTGATGACGGACACACTTTCATTTTTTAGAGGGGTCATACCAGTTTGGCTGATTCTCGGTCACTGGACCGCCTCACAAACTACCCCGTTAAGGAGTACAGTCAGAATATCAGTGGATGTGTCTTGTCGGCAGACAGTGGAGCATCTGTTCCTGGACAGCTGCCACGCCGACACCACCGTGACCCCATCACAGACCCGCTACTCTGAATTGTTTTCATTTAACTTGTATTTGGCATTCAGGTGTTGCTTTTTTATCCAAAGGTACGCATGAAAAAAATTAACGGTAAAATGCTTCAGTTTCTGGAGCAACAACTAGACTTAATCCAATCAGCAGTTACAGATATGTGGTTAAGAGACAAAATGTCCTCACGAAATTTCTCTCACTCTTGAATGATTTCAGAGAAAGATTTTATTATTATTTTTTATTTTTTATTTTGATATACTATATTAATCCCTGTGGTGAAATTCCTCTAAGCATTTAACCCATCCTAGCTGTGTGGCTAGGAGCAGCGGGCCGCAGCCTTTCATGCAGCACCCGGGGACCAACTCCAGTTCCTCTTGCCATGCCTCGGTCAGGGACACAGACAGGAGTATTAACCCTAACATGCATGTCTTTTTGATGGTGGGGGGGGGGACTGGAGCACCCGAAGAAAACCCACTGCAGACATGGGGAGAACATGCAAACTCCACATAGAGGACGACCTGGGATGACCCCCAAGGTTAGACAACCCCAGGGTTTGAACCCAGGACCTTCTTGTTGTGAGGCGACAGCGCTAACTACTGGGCCACCGTGCCGCAAGAGGATGATGGCATAAGACATAAAAGATATAATGAGAGTTAAGGGTGAAGGTAGAAATTATTATTTTCTGTTTACATTTAGAAATCGGAGCATAAAAGAGCATGTGTAGGAGGATAATACAGTTGAGAGGCTGAATAAAAAAAAAAAATTCTTGTGAACATTAAACTCCACAATTTGTAATTCTATATGCACTTTCCTTATGCTCATGTCGAAAATACTCAGTTGGAGTACTTCAGAGGAAGTTCTTGGCTGCTGGTACAGAGAAAGGGGAAATCTGGAGTGAAGCCATGCCTAACTAACAAAGTCTCACCTGCACAAACATGTTTCTCATTAACCTGAATGTGTCCTTGCACTACAGCAGCAAGCAGCCAGCGACTGACTGGCGTAGGAAGGCGAGAATTTACCACAAAAATGAGCGCGTTAACATGCCCAACGGAGTGTGTGTCTGCATGTGCACATGTGGTTTTGAGTTTTTGCCATGCACGTGTGCTTGTTTCATGGGGAGAGTGTGTACTATGTGTGGTAGTATTTAAGCTTCACAAATGTACCAGTGCACTGTATTTGTTGGATAGTGTCATCAAGATTAGCTTACCAAAGCGTGTGCAGGATGCTGTATGGGTGCCTGTGTGTGGATGGAAGACCTTGCGAGTCAAACTTGCCAAGTCCATGTGTGCCTCTGCATTGCATTGCATGTGTGTGTGTGTGTGTGTGTGTCTTTAGTCCACCTCCTTAAGTGTGTCTTTATGTGTACCTGTGTCTGTGTGTTTTCTATGTCCCTATGAGTGTATGTGTGTGTTTCTGTGCAAGCGTGTAATAAATACATTTTGGTCAATGCAACAGTTCTCTCTGGCATGTTTCTCTAGGAATCTGTCTCTCTCTCCCTTTCACTTGTATCTCTCTTCGCCTCTCAGTATTCAGACTAATCATGTAGTACTCCATGAGTTTACATGCGGCTCAGCATAGCTAATCACAGCCCCCTCGCGTGTGTGTGTGTGTGTGGCTGTGTGTGCCCAATACATGTGGATGTGGGTGTGAGCCTGTGTAAGTATGTGTTGCATGGAGGAGCTGCATGCCAACAGCTGGCATGCCCGGGCCCCTGTTCAGAATGTGAGGAATCTTTGGAGCACCTTGCAAGGTTTATCCATGCAAAACTAGCATAGCGGTGCGAGGAACTTTCCAAAATGTGTGTATTTTGGAAAGTATGTGTGTGCGTGCATGCATGCATATGTGTTTTTGCATCATGTTATCAGCTGGTTCGGCTGTCTGAAACAAGGGGCTGATATTTTTTGCGCCGTGTTTTTGAAGCTGAGTTTAGAAAACTGGGTTGACATTTTCATGTGTGGTTTTTGTGCACGTGTGTGACTGTGGATTTTCGTTTGCAAGTGGTATTGCTGTGTCATGTCTGAGACAAACATTTGCCTGCCTTGGTTTTAATTCATTTGAATAATTTTACTGATTGAAATGGTTTAACACGAGCTTGACCAAATTCACACTTTAATATCGTTCCTTCCTTGTGTAAAATTGTGATTAGTCCCTCTTTTCAAACACTGGGCTCTGAGAGAGTTTTGAAGGGAAGAATTTAACAGTGCTTTGGCAGGGAACTGTTCCTAAAGGAGGTGTGGGGTTAGTTAGCCTTGTGGTGGGACATTCTGCAGTTAGGCTACTGCCCTTCAGTAGTACACTGAGACACTGGGCATCGAACCAATTAATATTTTGTGTTGCAAACTGCCTGTTCCGGTCAAAGATCATACATAACCCTTGTTGATGCTGTGATCCAGATTCAACACATCAGGGATGGAAGTTGTTCATGTGATAACTCATTTTTAAGTTCAAGTTTTATTGATGGTCTGGTAACTTTATTATACTGATTCTCACCCCGTGGACCCCCACCCGTAGAGGTCCGTGGGGTGAGACCTCCGCATAAGGATAGGGTGCAATGCAGGCCGGGCGGCAGGCCAAGGCAGGGACTGGGGTGTGCCGACTTCCGGCATCGCAGACCGGTCCAGGAGGACCAACTGGGAGGAGACCCCGGGGTAGACCCAGAACTCGCTGGAGAGGCTACATGTCCATTCTGGCCCTGGGAATACCTTGGGATCCCCCAGGGGGAGCTGGAGGGCGTTGCTGGGGAGAGGGACATCTGGAGTGCCCAATTTAGCTTGCTGCCACCGTGACCCGACCCCGGAGAAGCGGGTGATGATGAACGATGAGAGATACATACCAATTCCATTTGTTCCTATGTCAAAACCAATAACTAGCATTTTTGTCAGCCATCCAGGGTAATTATTATGTAACAGCTCATCCAGGTTTGATAAGCTCAAAGGACAGACTCATCTGATGCTCTTTGTTGGTGAACTGATTTGGTGGTTTCGGGACCTCTTATGTTTAAGATAATGACGAACTTTTCCTGTGAGAAGTTTTGAAAACTCCATCTATTTTGCTCTGTCCTCCGCAACTTCCCCGAACGCCTAAGTCAGATGTGCGCTGAGCCCAGCAGTGTGCGCAGAGCAAATTGTGTCGTGTGGACTACGGGAAAAAGACAGCTCTCCACACGCCAGAGAGCGGAGGAATCGTGCCCAGCTGAATCCCCCAATATGCCTGTGAAAGAGCCTCGCACAGCTGCCACTTCCTAGTAAACAAAACACAGCTGCGTTCATTGCGTTAATCTTTTAACACGTTAGCTATTTCAAATTAATCACAAAAACAGCACTGGTTGTTATGTGGTCACTGTGTATCGTTTTATGTTGGTTATCTCTTTATGTGCTGATGTTCAGCTCCCACGTGAGATACTGGGTGATGATGGTAACCAGGACGTGGAAGTGTCGACTGGGGAGCCACACAGGATGATGGGGGCGGATGGGATTGGGTACTTTCTGAAGTCCACAACCATCTCAACTGTCTTTAGAGCGTTGAGCTCCAAGTTGTTTTGGCTGCACCTGGACACCAGATGGTCAGTCTCCCACCTGTAGACGGACTCATCCCCACCAGAGATGAGCCCAATAAGGGGGGTGTTGTCAGCAAACTTCAGGAGCTTGACTGACTGGTGACTGGGGGTGCAGCTGTTCATATACAGGGAGAAGAGTAGATAGGAAAGGACACAGTCTTGAGGGGAAGCGGTGCTGATAGTCCGGGAGTCATAGACATGTTTCCCCAGCTTCACATGTTGCTTCTTGTCAGATGGGAAGTCAGTGAGCTACCTGCAGGTGGAGACAGGCACGTGCAGCTGGGAGAGCTTGTCCTGCATCAGATCCCGGATGATGTTGTTGAAGGCAGAGCTGAAATCCACAAACTGGATCCTGGGGTAGGTTCCTGAAGAGTCCAGGTGCTGGAGGATGGAGTGGAGCACCATGTTTACTGCATCGTCCACAGACCTGTTGGTTCTGTAGGTGAACTGCAGGGAGTCCAGGTGTGGGTCAGTGATAGTTTTAAGGTGGGACAGAACAAGACGCTCAAAAGACTTCATTACCACAGAGGTCATGGCGATGGGTCTGTAGTCATTGAGTTCTGTGGTCCTTGGTTTTTTGGGGAGAGGGAAGATGGTGTAGGTCTTGAAGCGGGCTGTTACATGAAAATGGGGTCCACCTATGAAATTCTTTATCACTCTCACCATGAATGAGAGAGCGAGAGAGAAATACACATGGAAGGGGAGAGGGGTGTTGGTGGTTAGGGGCTAAGGAACCATTCATGCTACAACACGAGATGAGATGAGTAGAAGGAAGTGACGCATTCATTGAAGGGATAATAAAAGGAAATGTGCCTTGGTTCTCCACTTTTAGATCCGTGATGTGGAACATTCAAAAAAAGAGATTGTGCTTTGCATGATGCTTTAAAAGCAACCAGGATCCATGATGAATACCGCCATTGTGTTCAGGAGCTTCCATTTAATTTGGATGGGTTCCACTTTAACTATAAATCCAGTGAAGCTAAATTATAAGAAAACAGTGTTGTCATGCACAGGCAAATCCTTCCCTCCCTTGCTGGTTGACAGTTTTGCCTGCCCTGCCTTCTTCTTTTCATTGGCTGCCTGATGTGTCAATGGTAGGCGACATGCGTTGCTGCTCCTCAAAAGTTGGAACATTTTCCTCTATTTCCCCCCCAGCGATTGGACTCAGGGATGTGTTGCCTTGCAGCAGCACTCTGTGAGCACCCCACGTGCAATTGAGCGCATCATGTCATAGCAAAATGATGTAGCTCTTAGCGATTTATCTTGCATCTTCTGGTGTGTCAGCGAGTTGCAAGAATTGCAGCAAAGAAGTGAAAAGTGAGTTTAGCATGAAATTTTTATTTTGTATTTTTCTGCAGATGACAGGTTTGTCTGTCACCATCTGAATTGTGCTGATGCAGTAATACCCCTGCTATCTGGTGCTCCAAGCAACAAACATTCATATTTATTTGCAAATACGTTTTTTTTTTTGCTCTGGCCTATGAGGGCGAGTCAGGAGAAGCTTGGCTGGAGACAAGAATAGGCCCGGCAGCGCGTCCCCCTTCGGTTCCTCTCCTCCTCTGAAATTACAGTGGAATTGTCTGTTAATGTGAACCAGGCCAACCAGTGCTCCTCAGCTCCCCTATGAGCTGTAGCTCTGAATTGTACTTTAACATACCAACCCCCCCCCCGCCGCCGCCGCCACTCCCCATGTCTTGCGGCACTTCTGTGGCAATTATACACCGCTGCTCCCCGTCTTCCTCACCCCGCCACACCATAATCACTGTGATGGCCATCATATTCGTCTGCTTGTCCAGACACTATGTTGGGAATGATGGCCAAGGAAGACTAAGCAGAATGAGAGAGAGAGCGAGCGAGAGAGAGAGCAAGAGAGAGAGACTTTGACTTTTGATGTTCTTTAATGAAGTCATCTAAAAAAAACAAAAACTATTTACACGCTTAAAATCCTAACATACAACCTACATCTCACAAACCACCACACACAGGCTTTCTTGCAACCACACATAAGCACCTGCGTGCGCGCGCGCACACACACATGCACACCAACCGCCGCCACCAGACCCTCGCCACCATCCCCACCTGCTGTTCAGTTTTACATATGGGTTACATACATATTGATCACACCAACCATTACAAACATAGAGTCAAGCCCCCCTACCCAACCAAATATACAGACCTCCCTACACACCAGATATGGTCAAAGCCCACGGTATTATTCACCCTGCTGTAATACTCATATTCTGCTCTCAGGTGTGCTGTGACAAGTGCCCTGAATAGGGCCACTGGATCCACACACCCACTCCCTCTCACCCTGTTCCTCGCTTAGCTCAGCCAAAAAGTGTACAGTTTGCCTTGTTCCTATGTGAGTACCTCAGCCCCAAGATGTTTAGCACCACAGTGAAGCCCGCCTCCAGCTTCCCAAATACCATCAACAGCAGGTCAAACAGTGATGTCACACGATTAGATTCATTAAAAATATGAAAAACAGTTTCACGCGTTCTACAGAAAGGGCAACCCACCCCCACATTATGATCCGCCCGACGGAGAAAAACATTAGTGGCCAAAGCCCCATGAGCCACCCTTCCACTGCGGATCCCCTGCTCTATTTAGGAGAGGGGGTTTGTAAAAACCCTCCACCTTAACCCCGCCATGCCCTGCCCTGGCAGATATTATTGCTACTTGTGTTCTCTCACTTCCTGTAGCTCCCTAAGGTATCTGACCTTCATGGCCACCTCATTAAGAACCTTCCCCCCCGAGCCCTTCCAGCTACCCCAGTCCTGGAGTGTCAAAAGTTATAGAGGCCTAGGAAATAGAAGTTAGAGCAGCACGGTAGCCCAGTGGTTAGCGTTGTCGCCTCACAGCAAGAAGGTCCTGGATTCGAACCCCAGGTTGTCCAACCTTGGGGGTCATCCCAGGTCGTCCTCTGTGTGGAGTTTGCATGTTCTTTCCGTGTCTGCGGTGAGTTTTTTCCGGTTTCCCCCACCATCAAAAGAAACATGCATGTTAGGGTTTATACTCCTGTCTGTGTCCCTGACTAAGGCAATGAGAAGAGAACTGGAGTTGGTCCCCGGGTGCAGCATGAAAGGCGGTAGCCCACTGTTCCTAGCTACACAGATCACAGCTAGAATAGGTTAATTTGCAGTAACTGAATTTCCCCAAGGGGATTAATAAAGGAAACTTAAAAAAGCCTCCCACCCTCCTTCTCCCATTGCTTTGTGTTAGCTGTACCATTAACTGAGGGAAACTCTGGCGCATTTCCTTCCTGCGACAACCTCAATCTCAACCAGGCTTTGATGACCTGCAGCAGAGCCTCCATCACAGAGCAGCAGAGCCTCTGTAGCAGCCTCAATGATGTCATTTCTGTTTGTAGTGCCAGTTCTTTAATGTCTTTCCAGTCCCCTTTTTCATTTGACCAGAGGTGTCCCAGCTTAGCGATGCCTGCCCTCATGAGGCATTGTGCCAGGCCTGTAGAGTCTATCCACCCAGCTCTTGAAATTTCTAGCAAACTCCGGGCCTTCAGTACTGACATATAGAAGCCCAAGATCCCCATAGTGTCCAGCTTAGCCTGTTCCATTATAAATAGCTGTCGGTCCAGTCCATAACCACCAGTCCTCTGGAGCACTGCACAAGCCGGTGCCCTTCAGCACACGTCATTCTTATACAGCAGAACTCTGTGCCACCTTGAATCAGAAAGCTGCCACTCTGCTCTCCAGGTCCACCGGGCCCTGCCCCCCCCCCCCCTTACTGAGGGGTATGTAGGCAGAGGACTGTAGCCAGAGAGAGATAGAGAGAGATTTTTCTCTATCAACTAATCTAACAGTCAGGAACTATTGTTCAACTTCTTTAAAAGGCCAGGGGAGACGTATACCACAGTGGTAAGGGGGTGAAGTGCAGAGATCCCTACTGCTCCCCCATTCAATTTAGCTGGTAACCAACCATCATTTCTACATTCTAAAAGCTGTTGCCTTGTCAAAGTTGCTGTCCATGTGGCTGGCGGGGTTCGGGACGGACTGGCTGGCAGTTGTGGGCAATGAAGAGGAAAAAAGCATCACCTCCTCTGTCTCTTGTGTCACATCCCCACTGACTTTGTATAGGACCTTGACTCATGGACTGATATCATGTGTCAGCTGAGCAGAAGTTTCACAGCTGTGAACCGTATGTCTTTACTATGTGAAAGGCCAGGTGTGGATAAACTGTTGTCTTCTTTGACCTGCTTTTTTTGGGGGGGGGGGGGTTTGTGTGTGTGCTGATTCATCTGGCTGTGCGCCATACAAATTCCCGTTTGGACTAGTAAAAATATCTTTATGCATGTTCAGTAATCCAGGTAAGAAAATTAAAGAAGGTTGAATCAGTTCATCTGGATACAACGTTTATCAACATATACATTTCATCACTCATCTAAGTGACCTCTTACTTAGACAAGTGATGAAACGTATCTGTCAATAAATGTATCCAGATGAACTGATTCAACCTCCTTTGATCGGACTAGTAAAGTTCTATTCTATTTTATTCTATTCTCAGGTCTAAAGGACCGTGTCAGGATACATTGACTCGGACTCTTGCTCTTCTTACTGGTTGCTTGTGAAGCGTCAAGCCGAATGCTTGGGGTGTTAGAGAACAATGGGTCCATATTGAGTTACATGGGCTCCTAAAGGTCTATAGATTCTGTAGAGATTATTTTCCACCCAAATGGCATCTCCACCCGAAACTATAAAAAAGACCTATGTTACTTATATACCTCTAACTGGGCTTCTTCTTATTTTCCTTTACCAAACTTGGCAAAGACTGATGCCAGCCCACACTAATCTGGAGAAATTTGAAAATGCAGTTTTCATTTTGAAAATGGGTCAAAACTTCTCTATATCCAGAGGTATGTTTTCAGATTTTTCTCAATTTATACTTGTTTGTGCAGACATGGGATAAACACAAATGCTTCAATCTCAGCACCCGCAGTCCTGTCCAAGTGACTCCTGAGCAGCAGCTCTAGAGCCATTTGGTGCCCTCACACACAGTTTCTTCATCAGCTTTCCCCTCCCGCCTTTCTTTCTTTTTCTTTTTTTCTTTTTAGTTCAGGGATTAAAACCAGCCTTTTTCCAGCCACAAAGCTGTTTCTTCCACCTCTTGGCTACTGATTTCCTCTTCACACTGGGCTGAATTGGACGATTAGACACAATTGTTCTCACACTTCAACTTTTGGATTCAGTCAGAGCAGCTTTGTTTGGCTATATTTGTGCACAGAGTACTGTGGTAGATCTCCCCTGGCCAGTGAAAATAAGATCACAGAGTAATTATGTGTAATTCTTGTGACATATTGTCTCTGTAATGTTTTTGTTTTTTTTTGTGATGTGTTTTATCAGTGGTTTGGACACTGTTTTGGCATTTGGGCGAAGTACGAGCGGAGTTGTTCGAGATCATGAGCCTAACTCAAGCTGCTATATTGTGTTGTACCTTGCTGTTGGCCTGCTACTAATAGCCTAGAGCTCAGGGAATCTAATTTTTGACTGAAGAGTGACCGGCTGGAATCCATTATCTGTCGAGGAAATTCTCCTGCTCAGACTGTTATCAATCCATGTCTGCTCTAGTTGAGCTATTCAGGATGCAGCACTTAAATGATGGCGGACAGCAGCCCTTTAATATTGTGAAGTTTTTGTTTTTGCTTCATAAATTTTTCACACATATGCGAGCATGCAAGCACACTCTCAGACATGCACACTCATGTGAGCATGCACACTGTGTACACATCCAAAAATACACACGGTGGACAAAGAATTACACGTTTTAGCTGTTTGGTGTTGCAGTCGCATCTTTCTGCCAGTAGGGAGAGGTGAGGGGGGGCAGTGGTATCAGCCTCTGACTAATGTGATGATGTTAATGTCTAGTGTTTTTTTCCCCTTGTGTGTTGTTGGTGCAACCTCCCAGGCCTGTCACGGCTGCTCTCGGCTCTCATTGGCGGTATGGCCGCGCAGCGTGCATGCTCCCTCGGCACGTAGTGCTCACCAGAACTGGTCAGCGACAACAAACATCACAGCGAGCTACTGGGTCTCTCCTTCTGCAGAACCCCCATACCCACCCACCCACCCACCCACACACACACACACACCCACACACACACACCCACACACATGCACACATGCACACATGCCCTGTCTCCTCCATCTTACTTTCTCAATTTTTTCCTCTCTCTCTCTCGCACTTTCTCTCTTTTTTAGTCATGCCCTTCACTTCTGTTCCCTCCATTCTATTCTCCCAACCTTAGTCTTAGTTTTGCCTGCGCAGTGCTCTCCCTCTGCTCCTCTCTCTCTCTCTCTCTCTCTCTCTCTCTCGCCCCCCCCCCTTTTAAGAGGATTGGCTTTTTGCATCTCCTAATATCTGTGTATTGCTGTGCTGAGAGAGTGCAACAGAGAAGGGATGGGGGTGTTAGCAAGCAAGATAGCAACACAGGGCGCAGGCTCGGCTGAGAGCCGCTGACACACGTCGCTCTCTCTCTCTCTCTCGCTCTCTCTCTCATAAACACACACATCTGACACATACACACACAACACACACCCATAAACACTCTCTCTTTCTCGTGAATGCGCTCTTAAACACGCAGGCACACACACAAACATACTCTCATCAGCAGCAGGCGGGAGAGCTGCAGCATCTACACTGCTGGCTACCACCTACACCCCCCTTCATCCCCCTTCCTCTCTCTCTGACTCTCGCTCGCTCTCTCTCTCTCTCTCTCTCTCTCTCTCTCTCTCTCTCTCTCTCTCTCTCTCTCTCTCTCTCTCTCTCTCTCTCTCTCACTCTTCCCCCTCTCTTCCTTTCTTTCTCACTCTCTCGCTCCCCTGGTGTTTCAGTCGCTCGTCCCCTCTCGCTAGCCGCGCTCCTCCTTCAATCTCTCGCTTGCTCTGTCCGCACTGCCTCATCCTGCCGTCCTGTCCTCCCTCCGCTGTCTGTCACCGTGGCGACACAGCCTCCGCAGCCATGGCGACCAGCCAGCAGGATTCAGGCTTCTTTGACATCAGCCTCAAGTCTCTGCTCAAGTCCCTGGGAGGGAGTGAGTAATGATAACGATAACTTTATTTATAAAGCACTTGTCTTAACAATGTTACAAAAGTGCTTTACAGAAGAAATACACACAGCATCTCGTGTGCCTGCACACACATCTCAGCTCCAGCTGGTTGTTTACATGCGGAGC